>NC_083116.1:51424711-51753097 GCF_949774975.1 Lagenorhynchus albirostris
TTCTGTTTGGGTGATTTCCACTATTGTATCTTCCAGATGACTTATGCATTCTTCTGTCACCTAGTCTGCTGTTAATTCCTTCTAGTGTATTTTTCATTTCAGTTATTGTATTCTTCACCTTTGACTGGTTATTCTTTATGTTTTCTAGTTCCTTGTTAAAATTCTCACTATTTTCATCTATTTTTTTTCTCTAATTCAGTTAGCATGCTTTTTACTAATGCTTTGAATCCTTTATCTGGTAAATTGTTTATTTCTGCTTCATTAGTAGTTTTATCTGGGTTTTTTTCTTGCTCTTTCAATTGAAACAAATTCCTCTGTCTTCTCATTTTGCTTAACTTGCTCTGTGTCTATGAAATTAGGTGAAACAGTTACCTATTACAGTCTTGAAGGGGTGTTCTTGTATTGGGAGTGTCCCTATATAGTCTTCATGTGCCCAGGGGATTTGGTGTGAGACTGGATTTGTTATGAACACAAGTCACAGTTTTCCCAGGGTGTGCTGGCAGCTATCATCTTGGTAGAAAGTGGGGCTGGAGATGGAGGGTCAAGAACCAGAGCCAGGTGTGAGCCGAAGCTTCTCCTCTGGTCAGTGGCTGTCACCACCCTATTGAAGGCGAGGTCAGGTCCCAAGTTACTGGAGCAGAAGCCCTGGGAGTTGAGTCTGAGCTGGCTCCATTCCTTTTAAGTGTGTGCTCTCCCCTTCCCAGCACTGGCACTTTCACCCCAGAGGGAAGCAGTACTGGAGCAAGAGAGGCTGGTGTGGGTGCTCAGTGTGGGTCTGTGTTGGCCCCAGCTTCAGCCAGCAACTCAGACCACTTCTGATATACTGCCACTTTGGGTCTGAGCCACATTTGTCCCACATAGCCAAGCTCTCCCCTCGGCTGCTGCAGCCCTCACAGTAGTGTGGAGCTGCACCACAGAGCAGGCAGTGCTGGTGTGGGCGATTGGTGTGTGTCAGGGTGCAGCTCGTGGTATTCTGGCCACAGTCAGAGACCTGGACTGCTTCTGATATGCTGCCTGTATATGTGCCATTAATGGCTGCCCTTCCCTGCTCAGACGCCATTCTGGGTCTGAGCCACCTTTGTGCCTCACAGCCAAGCTCTCCCCTTGGTTGCAGCAACCCTCACTCCAATTTGGAGCTGCATCATGAAACAAGCGGGACCAGAGCACTTGCTGGGCTCAGGCTGGGACGCACATCAGAGCAGTTGTGGGAAACTGGTCAGCGACCTGTGCAGTTTCAACCTGCCCTCTCCACCCTTTTTCAGGGAGTAAGCAAGCATGTGCACACTCATCACAAGCAGAGTCCAGGCTTCCCAGGGCCCTCCTTTTAGTCCCACTGACCCTCTAACCAACCAAGGGGACTCATCTTACCAGTGTCGGGCCCCAGGGCTGGGGGACCCAATATGTGGCTCGAACTGCTCACTCCCCAGGGAGAATTTTCACCTGTATAATCTCGCTCCTCTTCTGACTCCCCTCCCAGGGGCACAGGCCCCATTCCTATCACTTCTCTTCCCTTCCTATGTGATTCTGTGTGTATCTTTCTTACAGCCTTGGTTTTACAGGAGTCTTTCTGCTAATCTCCAGTAAGTTTTCAGTGAGAATCGTACCACATGTAGGTATATTTTTGATGTGTTTATGGAGGAAGGTGAGTTCTGCATCCTCTTACCCTGTCATTTTATTCCACCCCCTAAAGAAATTTATTATGAGGAATTGGCTCATGCATCTATGGAGGGTGAGAAGTCTATCTGCCGTCTACAAGCTGGAGACCCAAGGAAACCAGTGGTATAGTTCAGTCTGAGGCTGAAGGCCTGAGAACTCGGGGAGCTCATGATTTAATTCCCAGTCCTAGGGCAGGAGAAGACCAATATTTCAGCTCAAGCAGTCAAGCAGAGAGGCATATTTTCCCTTCGTCCACTTTTAAAAATTCTATCGTGATCCTCAGTGGAGTGGATGATGCCCACTCACCCTGGGGTGGGCAGTCTGTTGTGTTTTTCTTTAATAAATTATTTATTTTTGGCTGAATTGGGTCTTTGTTGCTGCACGCGGGCTTTCTCTAGTCATGGCGAGCAGGGGCTACTCTTCGTTGCGGTGTGTGGGCTTCTCATTGCGGTGGCCTCTCTTGTTGCAGAGCACGGACTCTAGGCATGCAGGCTTCCATAGTAGCAGCACGCGGGCTCAGCAGCTGTGGCTCACAGGCTCTAGAGTGCAGTCTCAGTAGCTGTGGCGCACGGGCTTATCTGCTCCGCGGCATGTGGGACCTTTCCGGACCAGGGATCGAACCCATGTCCCTTGCATTGGCAGGCAGATTCTTAACCACTGCGCCACTAGGGAAGTTTGAGCAGTCTGTTTTATTCAATCCATTGATTCAAAATGCTAATATCATCTGGAAACACCTTCAGAGGCACACCCAGAAATCACATTTAGCCATATATTTGGCACTTTATTATCCAGTCAAGTTGACACATAAAATTAACCATCACAAGTCCAACCCTTCTCAAATTAGCATCCATATGCATCTCCTTAAACCATAATTAATTTTCAAATAAACACAATGACAAGGTTATAATTGCACCTCAATAATACAACTCTTTTGTGTATAGATGAAAATATGCCAAACTCTGCCCCAGAAGAGGAGGTAAAGTTCTTGAGTGATGTTTATTCTTCTACTTGATATCCCATAACTTAAATACTGTGATGTAAAATTAACAATACTTAAATACTATGATATATAAAGTCAACATATATTTTATGATAAGAGAACGAGAGAGGGAAGAAAAGTATATGTGTTACACACTTGTACATACACATATACACAAAAATATTCATAACAAAACAAGGAGGAAATACTCATGAGAATTATATTTCTATTTCTGAAGCTAGTCACTGGTCATAGCTGGTATTTGTAATTGTCTTCTACTACCCATTCTGTATTCCATTTGCCTTTAGCAAGCACCTCAGTTGGTTGTTCTTCTTTAGCTGGTGGGATAACTCAAGATTTCATTCCTGAAGTGTCTGGGCCATTAGTAGTCCTACCTCGATTGGGTTACTATAGTTCCCATTGACCTTAATCACAGGACATGGTAATACTGAGAGACACCCTATCTGTTTTCCAGACATACTCTTACTTACCTCCACTGTGGAGCAGAAAAGTCTAATTTCCCCTTGGTAGCAGGATCAATCATCTCAGCCCACACTATAACTCCCTTCTTTGCCTTTTGCTTCAGAGGCATGAGGAGCCCACAGTGGCCAGGCAGCAGTATTAACATCCAGGTGAATGGAATCATTGTTGTGTCTCTTGGTGGAATTATTTCTTTCTCTAGAACTAAGACCCCTAGGCCACCAGAGTGTTAGGTCATAGGAATAGGAAGCAAAAAATTTTCTAATGGGTCAGTGGGGGTAATAGTGAGTGATGCCATTTCCATTTCCACCCTATGTTTCCTGGATCCATGAATCCTGGCTACGGGAGAAACAGCAGTGTTGGGAGGTAGAGATATTGAATAATATCCTCTGAATTGAGAAGGAACTTTAAGACCAAAAAATGAAGCAGGTAACTCCATAAAGTGCAATTATGATGTTTATTGTGTGTAACTTACATATAGGCAGGATCAGGCGGACAATGATCCCAGAGGCATTAGCAGCTGCACTCTGTACCGCCAAAAGGAGTACAGGGAGATTTAAAGGGGCTAAAGCTAAAAGTAGAATCAGACTACCAAGGGAAAAGGATGCCCACACTGTTGAGAACTGGATGTTTTTCCTCCCCCTGTGGGTCTCATGACCATTAACCATTTGCATCAGCAAAAGGCATTCTTCTACTTTTCATATCTGATGAAGGCAAGGATAAAAGTTTATAGGGAACTTATCTCGCTTTGGCACATTCTTTGTGAGTAGGCTAAAGTTTTAGCCATGCATTAAGGGGAAGGGTAGGACTGCAGGCCTAATATGGAGCTAATAAAATGGACTCAGTGTGGTTCAGCCACATAAGGACCATATATTAGATGCCTTTCCCAAGCCCTGCAAGGTATTGTCATTGAGCTGGTGCTGTAACTGAGTCTTCAGAAGGCAATTCCATTGTTTTGTCAAACCAGCTTCTTCAGAATGGCAGGAAACATGCATGGTAAGACTAGTGAATTACATGAGCATGGGTCCATTGTTGTAATTCATTTGCTGTGAAGTGAGTTCCTTGATCCAAAAGAATGCTTTATTGAATTACCATGACAGTGAATATGGCATTCTATATGTCCTCAGATGGTAGTGCTGGCAGAGTCATTGCATACAGGAAGGCAAATCCATATCCAGATAAGTGTTTATTCCAGTAAGAACAAAACAGTGTCCCTTAAATGATGACAGCAGTTCTGTATAATCAGCCTGCTTCCATGTAACTGGCTGAGTACCCTGGGGACTGGTGCCATATCAGGCACTCAGTGTTGATCTCTGCTGCTGGCAGGTTGGGCACTCAGCAGTAGCCTTAACCAAGTTGATGAGTCGAAGTCTGTCCTGCTGAGCCCATGCATAACCCCCATCCCTGCCACCATGGCCACTTTTGTTCATGAACCTATTGCACAATGACATAGGTGGCTGGGCAAAGAAGGTAACTGGTACCTACAGAATGGGTAATTCTATCCACTTGATTGTTAAATTCCTCCTCTGCAGAGTTCACCCTTTGGTGAGCATTCATATGGGACACAAATATATTCACATTTTTTTGCCCATTCAGAGAGACATATCCACAGACTTCTATCCCCAATTTTTCTTATCACCAATTTTCTAAACATGTTCCTTCCAAGTTCCTGACCATTAAGCCAAACCATTAGCCACATCTATGAATTGGTATATAATTGCACTTAAGCTATTTTTTCCTTTCAAGCAAAGTGAACAAACAGGTGTGCAACTCCAAGTTCTGCTCACTGGGAGGACTTCCCTTCACCACTATCTTTCAGGGATGTCTCACAAAGGGACAGTAGTGCTGCAGCTGTCCACTTCTAGGTGGTACCTGCATATCTTGTGGATCCTTCTGTAAACTAGGCCTGAGATTTCTCTTCCTCTGTCAACTGATCATAGGGAACTCCCCATGAGGTTATAGGTACTGGCTGGGAAGGAAAAGAGAGTGTAACAGGAGTGGGGATAATGAGCATTTGGACAACATCTCCGTGAAACTTACTTGTACTTTCAGGGCTCTTCAAGTCCAATCTCATATATTCCACTTATATTTGATGATGCAGTGCTGCTTTGCCTGCCCACTTTATTGCTTGGTGGTTCAGATAATACGTATTTCATGATGGTCAGTTCCAGTTGCAAGATAACTTGGTGGCCCATGGTTAAATGTTCAATTTTTACTGAGGCCCAGTAGCAGGCCAAGAGTTCTTTCTCAAAAGGGGAGTAGTGATCTACAATGGATTACAGGGCTAGGCTCAAAAATTCTGAGGGCCTGCACTGCAGTTCACCTATAAGGACATGACATAGACTCCATACAGCTTCCCTATGTGCCACTGACAATTCAAGCATCATTGGATCTTCTGGGTCATGGGTCCCAAGTGGCAAAGCAGCTTGCATAGCAGGCTGGGCAAGTTGCAAAGCTTTCTGTTACTCTGAGCCCCACTCAAAGCTAGTAGCTATTTGAGACACTTGGTAAATGAGCCAGAGTACCATACCAAAATGAGGAGTATGTTACCTTCAAAATTCAAAGAAGCCCACTAGGCAATGTGCCTCTTTTTGCTTATAGGAAGGACCAGGTAAAATACTTACCCTTAACTTTAGAAGAGATATCTTGACATGTCTCACACCACTGGACCTCTTCAAATTTCACTAAAGTAGAATGCCCCTGAATTGTTGTTGGGTTTCTTTCTCACTGTCTAGCAGGCAAAGGTCCTACCAATAAGTCTAGAGTAGTAGCTATGTCTTACTAGGTCCAATCTTCATAATTTCATCAAAAAATTTCCACAAATTTTGTGGAAATGAAGGCGATCAAGATCCCTGTGAACCAAATTATGACATAAGGCTGGAGAGGTTATATACCCCTGAGCTAGGATGGTGAAGGTATACTGCTTGTCTTGCCAGCTGAAAGTAAATTATTTCTGGTGGTCCTTATTAACAGATGTAGAAAAAAAAATCATTTGCCAGACCAATAGCTGCATGTTAGGTACCAGGAGATGTGTTAATTTGCTCAAGCAATGAAATCACATCTGGTTTAGCAGCTGAAATTGGAACCATCTCCTGATTAAGTGTATGATAATCCACTTTCATTCTCTAAAACCCATCTGTCTTCTGCACAGGCTGGATAGGTGAGTTGAATTAGGATGTTTTGGGAATCACCACCTCTGCAATTTTCAAGTCCTTGATGGTGGCACTAATATCTGCTATCCCTCTGGTAATGTGGTATTGCTTTTGATTTACTATTGTCCTAGGTAGAGACAGTTCTACTGGCTTCCACTTAGCCTTTCCCATCATTTCCCTAACTCTAGAGGTCCGGGAATCAATGTGGGGATTCTGCCAGCTGCTGAATGTGCATGTATGTATTCCATTTTATGCATTCCAGAACTGGGGAAATAACCACAGGATGGATTTTTGGACCTACTGGGTCCCTGTGAGATGGACCTGAGTTAAAACTCCATTGATGACCTGACCTCCATAATCCTCTACTCTGACTGGTGGCCCACAATGACGTTTTGGAATTAGTGTTTGTTCAAAGCCAGTGTCCAGTTGTCCCCCAAAGATCTGATTTGTTCTTTTTTTCCCAGTGCACAGTTACTGTGATATAAGACCGTAGGTCCCTATGGGGAAGGTTGGGAAAAGGAATAGTAGCATAAATTTTCGGTAATGTACCAGGTCCTTCCTCAAGGCTGTTCAGCCTCTCCCTCATTCAAGGGATTCTGAGTTTGTAAACTACAATCAAGTCCAGGAATTGAAAGAGGGACTGTGACTCTGTTTCAATGATTTAGGTTAGACTTTTGTTTTCTTGACCTAGAACTTCTCTGTTTATACATATCAAGTAAGAATTTAGTAGGTTTCCCATCTATTTCATTCTAGGAACACCATGATCAAGCAACCAACATCATAGGTATGCATGAGCCAGACTATTCTGATTACTGCTCTGAATCTGCTGTCCATTATGGTAATTATGTCTACCTTGTCTTTAGTAATTGAATGCTGACACTTGGACCCCTATCACATCAAGATCCAATTACTCCCACTGCATTTAGGTTTCTCAATTCAGTGACTACTGTTCTCACTGTGAGGTCTGACCTACAAAGAAGAGAATAAATAGCTCCTCAGTGATGCTGCTTTTCTCAGAAGTTTATTTCTCACAGTACTGCTTAAAAGTATGTCTTCTGGACCCTCCCAGTGTGGGTGAATAGGTCCTAAATGGAAAAAACATTGTAATATGGATTTTACAGTCTCCCTAAGCCTTTGAATCCCTTTCTCTACATTAAACCAGAAATGCAGGTCGAGTATGTCCAGTTCGCTCACTGTGGGCAACTTTTGATCCATGTTTCAGTCAATGAACCAACCAACCAACCCACCAGACTGTTAGAGCCCTGTCTCCCTCCCTGAGCTGCAACATTAAATGCAGAATCTCTGCTTGGTGAGTCTATATCAATAAATTTGTCCTGACTCAACTTTATGTTCCTTCCACCATTATTCCACACCCTTAGTAGCCATTCCCACACATGTTCCCCGGTTTTCTGTCTGTGTAAATTAGAAAACTTAAGTAGTTTTTTTGGAGTATAGTACAATTCTTCATGGGTCACATTTTTTATCTCACCTTTAGGGGCCTGATGGGACTTGAGTCTAGAAGCAAAGGGAGGTGATGGGGGTGACTCCTGAGGAGAATCAGCCTTTTCTTGCATGGCAGCTGCCCCAGGTGAGGCTATTAGAGTTTTCTCAGGCAATACGGGACTTATCCCCTCAGATAGGGGTGGAGGAGCCACTACCACTGGGAGTGGGGAAGCCACCATCATTGGCGGTGAGGCTGCTTCCACTGGGTATGGATAGGCCTCTTCCATAGCAAAAGAAGACTCATCAGAATTTAGCAGCTCAGTCATCAAGGTCTTCTCATGAATTCCCATCTCAACTTACAGGATCCCATTCTTTCCCAGTCAGTGCTAGTCAGTGCTCTTACTTTAAAAGTAGACATCCTGTGAAGATAAGAGTTCAGGTTGCATTGTCATTCAGCCAGTCTCAGAATGAGATTCTGTGTTTGATTTTCAGCAATCTTATCTCTGTGGCTACAGGAGCTAAGAGTCTCCTTCAGGGCACATTTGGAAGTTTTCAGATTATTAATATGGCAATTGAGCTGGGAATTTGAGTCCCTGAGCTCATCCTTTTCTTGCACCACTTTGCCAGGACATTAGGGACAACCAGCCTACCTCATTATATTCATTAGTTTTCTAAAAATGTTCTAAAGTAACATATATGCAGTCATTCATTCCTTGTCTCTTATGTTTTATTAGAAATATCCAATGCAGATATTTTACCTATCTCTATCTCCAGGTAACATCATGGACTATCAGTGCCCTCTTTACTACTGAAAATAAAATCATTAACATCTTTAAATCTAATCAGATTAGAGAGCCAACTCCAGAAACACTGAAACCAATTTAGAAAACTCATCCTTAACATATTCTATTCCTCTAAAACCACTCTCAGTACTAAAATATGTATTAGTTAGAGTTTTCCAGAGAAATAGAATCAGCAGGATATATATTATAAATAGATTTAATATGAGGAATTGCCTCACATGATTATAGAGATGGAGAAGTCTCATGATCTGCCATCTGCAAATTGGAGACCCAGGAAAGCTGGTGGTGTAAGTTTAATCTGCCTGAAGGCCTGATAACTAGGGGAGAGGATGGTGTACTTCCCAGTGTGAGGGCAGAAGACTTCTATCATAGCTCAAGGAGTCAGAGAGGCAAATTCTCTCTTCTACTTTTTTTTTTTTAATTCTATTCAGGCCCTTAATGTATTGGATAAAGCCCACCTACACTGGGGAAAGCAGTCTGCTTTACTCAGTCTACCAATTCAAATGCATACCTCCTCTGGAATCACCCTCACAGATATAGCTAGAAATTATGTTTAGCCAAAAATCTGGGCATTCCATGATCCAGTCAAGTTAACACATGAAATTGACCATAATGTTATTTTATCAAATCTGGAAAGTTTTCAGCCAGTATTTTTTTTAATACTATCTAAGCTTCATTCTCTTTCTCCTTCTGTTCTGGGACTCTAATCAGATCTTTTGTTATTATCCCACAGGACACTAAGGCTCTGTTCATTTTTTTTTTCTTTTTTGCATTCTATCTTCTTTCTGTTGTTCATGTTGGTTAAATTCCATTGTTCTATTTTCAAGTTCACTTATTCTTTTCTTTTCCATCTCGAATCTACTGTTGAGCTTATGCAGTGAGTTTTTAATTCAGTTAATGTACTTTCAGTTCTATAAATTCTGTTTTGCTCTATATCTCAAATCTATTTCTTTGCTAAGGTTTTCTGTTTTTTTCCCTTTATTCAAAGAATATTTATAATTTCCCATTTAAGCATTTTTATGATTTTTGCTTTCAAATATTCACTAGATAATTCCAACAGCTGAATCAACTGCATGTTGTCCTCTGTTCATTATTTTTTCAAGCTGTGATTTTCCTGTTTTTTAGTATGATGAGTGATTTTCTATTGAATCTTGGACATTTTAGGTGTTATGATAACAGATTGCAGGTTTTATTTAAATCTTCTGTTTTACTAGATTCACTTTATGTAGTTTATAAAATTGAAACATAGTTGATATACAATATTATGTTATTTTCATGTGTACTACATAGTGACTTGACATTCACATACATTGTAAAATGATCACCATGATAAGTCTAGTAACTGTCTGTCCACATACCAAGTTATTACAATATTATTGACCATATTCCTTATGCTGTATATTACATCTTCATGGCTTTTATTTTATAACAGGAGGTTTGTGCCTCTTAATCACGTTCAATAGTTTCCACCCGCTCCTCTCTGGAAACCACCTGTTTGTTTGTTCTTTGTATCTATGAATCTATTTTTGCTTTGTTTTGTTTGTTTTGTTTTTTAGATTCCACATATAAGTGAGATCATGCAGTATTTGTCTTTCTCTGTCTAACTTATTTTACTTAGCATAATACCCTCTAGACCATCCATGTTGTTGCAGATGGCAAGGTTTCATTATTTTTTATGGCTGAGTAATATTCCATTTTATATATACATATAAAATATATCCATTATTCACTCATCTATCAGTGTACACTTAGGTTGCTTTCCTATCTTGGCTATTGTAAATAATGCTGCAATGAACATTGGGATGCATCTATCTTTTTGAATTAGTGTTATTGTTTTCTTCAGGTAAATACCTAGAAGTGAAATTGCTGGATCATAGAGCGCTTCTATTTTTAATTTTTTGAGGAAGCTCCATATTGTTTTCCATAGTGGCTATACCAATTTACATTCCCACCAACAGTGCATGAGGGTTCCTTTTCCTCCACATCCTCGCCAACTCTTGTTATTTGTTGTCTTTTAGATGATAGCTGTTCTGACAGGTGTGAGGTGGTATCTCATTGTTCTTTTGATTTACATTTCCCTGATGACCAGTGATGTTGAGGATCTTTTCAAGTGTCTGTTGACCATCTGTATGACTTCTTTGGAAAAAAGTCTATTCATGTCCTCTGCCCATTTTAATTGGGTCGTTTGTTTATTTGATGAGTCGTAGGTATTCTTTGTATGTTTTAGATATTAACCCCTTAAGAGATGCATCATTAGTAAATATCTTCTCCCATCCACTATGCTGTTTTTTTGTTTTGTTGAAAGTTCCCTTTGCTGTACAAAAGGTTTTTAATTTTATGTAGTCCCATTTGTTTATTTTTGCTTCTGTTTCCCTTGCCTGAGGAGAAAAACACCCCTAAAATTTTGCTAAGATCAATGTCAAAGAGCATATTGTCTCTGGTTTTTTTCTAGGAGTTTTATTGTTTCAGGTCTTACATTTAAGTCTTTAATATATTTTGAGTTTAGTTTTATGAGAAGGTAGTCCAGCTTGTGAGAAGGTAGTCCAATTTGATTCTTTTGTGAGTAGCTATCCAGTTCTCCCAAACCCATTATTAAAAAGGCTGTCTTTTCCCCATTGTATATTATTGCCTCCTTTGTTGTAGATTATTTGACCATATATATGTGGGTTTGTTTTGGGGCTCGCTATTTTGATCCATTATACTATGCATCTGTTTTTATACCAGTATCGATCACTGTATCTTTGTAGTATAGTTTGAAATCAGGGCACATGATGCCTGCCAGCTTCATTCTTCTTTGTTAAGATTGCTTTGGTTTTTCAAGGTCTTTTGTGTTTCCACATCAATTTTAGAAATATTTTTTCTACTACTGTGAAAAATGTCTTTGGTATTTTGATAGGTATTGCACTGACTTGTGTAGTTTGGTCATTTTAACAATATTAATTCTTCCAATCCATAAGCTTGGTATATATTTCCATTTATTTTTGTCATCTTCAGTTTCTTTCATCAATGTCTTACAGTTTTCAGAGTATAAGTCTTACCTCCTTGGTTGAATTTATTCCTAGGTATTTTATTCTTTCTAATGGAATTGTAAATGGGATTGTTATTCCTTAATTTCTCTTTCTGATAGCTATTTATATAGAAACAACAGGTTTTTGTGTATTACTTTTATATTGGACAACTTTACTAAATTTGTTTACTAGTTTTAATGTTTTTTGGTAGCATCCTTAGGACTATATGTGTGTGTGTATATATATATATATATATATATATATATATATATATATAAAACCTTGCCATTTGAAAACAGTGACAGTTTCACAGCTTCCTCTTAAAATTGGAAGTTTTTTCAAGTTATTCTTGAATAACCTTAGTTTTGTCCTTTATCTAAGTGTCAGTAATGAATATTCCTTGATTTGATGAAATTAGTGTGCAAGGGAAGACATTTATTCAATCAACAAAAGTTTATGTGGCACTTCTTTCTAACAGGCAAATATTAAGGCAATAAAGACTATTACAAGAGACAAAGAAGGACACTACATAATGATCAAGGGATCGATCCAAGAAGAAGATATAACAATTGTAAATATTTATGCACCCAATATAGGAGCACCTCAATACATAAGGCAAGTGCTAACAGCCATAAAAGGGGAAATCGAAAGTAACACAATCATAGTAGGGGACTTTAACACCCCACTTTCACCAATGGACAGATCATCCAAAATGAAAATAAATAAGGAAGCACAAGCTTTAAATGATACATTAAACAAGATGGACGTAATTGATACTTGTAGGACATTCCATCCAAAAACAACAGAATACTTTCTTCTCAAGGGCTCATGGAACATTCTCCAGGACAGATCATATATTGGATCACAAATCAAGCCTTATAAATTTAAGAAACTTGAAATCATACCAAGTATGATTTCAAACCACAACGCCGTGAGACTAGATATCAATTACAGGGAAAAAATGTGTAAAAAGTACAAACACATGGAGGCTACAACTGCACTACTAAATAACCAAGAAATCACTGAGGAAATCAAAAAATACCTGGAAACAAATGACAATGAAAACACGATGACTCAAAACCTATGGGATGCAGCAAAAGCAGTTCTAAGAGGGAAGTTTATAGCAATAGAATCCTACCTCAAGAAACAAGGAAGATTTCAAATAAACAACCGAACCTTACACCTAAAGCAATTAGAGAAAGAAGAACAAAAAACCCCCAAAGTTAGCAGAAGGAAAGAAATCATAAAGATCAGATCAGAAATAAATGAAAAAAAAAATGAAGGAAACAATAGCAAAGATCAATAAAACTAAAAACTGGTTCTTTGAGAAGATAAACAAAATGGATAAACCATTAGCCAGACTCATCAAGAACAAAAGGGAGAAGACTCAAATCAATACAACTAGAAATGAAAAAGGAAAAGTAACAAATGACACTGCAGAAATACAAAGGATCATGAGAGATTACTATAAGCAGATATATGCCAATAAAACTGGACAACCTGGAAGAAATGGAGAAATTCTTAGATAAGCACAATTTACAAGACTGAACCAGGAAGAAATAGAAAATATAAACAGACCAATCACAAACACAGAAATTGAGACTGTGATTAAAAATCTCTCAAAAAACAAAAGCCCAGGATCAGATGGCTTCACAGGCAAATTCTATCAAATAGTTAGAGAAAACATAAAAACTATCCTTCTCAAACTCTTCCAAAATATGCAGAGGGAGAAACACTCCCAAACTCATTCTACAAGGTCACCATCACCCTGATACCAAAACCAGACAAAGATGTCACACAGAAAGAAAACTACAGGCCAATATCACTGACAAACATAGATGCAAAAATCTTCAACAAAATACTAGCAAACAGAATCCAACAGCACACAAATAGGATCATCCACCATGATCAAGTGGGGTTTATCCCAGGAATGCAAGGATTCTTCAATATATGCAAATCAATCAATGTGATAAACCATATTAAAAAATTGAAGGGGAAAAACATATGATAATCTCAATATATACAGAAAAAGCTTCCGACAAAACTCAATACCCATTTACGATGAAAACCCTCCAGAAAGTAGGCACAGATAGAACTTACTTCAAAATAATAAAGGCCATATATGACAAACCCACAACCAACATCATTCTCAATGGTGAAAAACTGAAACCATTTCCTCTAAGATCAGGAACAAGACAAGGTTGCCCACTCTCACCACTGTTATTCAACAGAGTGTTGGAAGTTTTAGCCACAGCAGTCAGAGAAGAAAAAGAAATAAAAGGAATCCAAATCAGAAAACAGGAAGTAAAGCTGTCACTGTTTGCAGATGACATGATACTATACATAGAGAATCCTAAAGATGCTACCAGAAAACTACTAGAGCTAATCAATGAATTTGGTAAAGTAGCAGGATACAAAATGAATGCACAGAAATCTCTTGCATTCCTATACACTAATGATGAAAAATCTCAAAGAGAATTTAAATAAACACTCCCATTTACCATTGCAACAAAAAGAATAAATTACCTAGGAATAAACCTACCTAAGGAGATGAAAGATCTGTATGCAGAAAACCATAAGACACTGATGAAAGTAATTGAAGATGATACAAACAGATGGAGAGATATACCATGTTCTTGTATTGGAAGAGTCAACATTGTGAAAATGATTCTACTACCCAAAGCAATCTACAGATTCAATGCAATCCCTATCAAACTGCCACTGGCATTTTTCACAGAACTAGGACAAAATATTTCACAATTTGTATGGAAACACAAAAAAACCCAAATAGCCACAGCAGTCTTGAGAAAGAAAAACAGAGCTGGAGGAATCAGGCTCCTGGACTTCAGACTATACTACAAAGCTACAGTAATCAAGACAATATTGTACTGGCACAAACACAGAAATATAGATCAATGGAACAGGGTAGAAAGTCCAGAGATAAACCCCCACACCTGTGGTCACCTTAGTTTTGATAAAGAAGGCAAGAATATGCAATGGAGAAAAGACAGCCTCTTCAATAAGTGGTGCTGGGAAAACTGGACAGCTACATGTAAAAGAATGAAATTATAACACTCCCTAACACCACACACAAAAGTAAACTCAAAATGGATTAAAGACCTAAATGTAAGGCCAGACAGTATAAAACTCTTAGAGGAAAACATAGGAAGAACACTGTTTGACATAAATCACAGCAAGGTCCTTGTTGACCCACCCCCTAGAGAAATGGAAATAAAAACACAAATAAATGGGATCTAATGAAACTTAAAAGCTTTTGCACAGCAAAGGAAAACATAAACAATGAAAAGACAACACTCAAAATTGGAGGAAATGTTTGCAAATGAAGCAACTGACAAAGGATTAATCTCCAAAACATACAAGCAGCTCATGCAGCTCAGTATCAAACGAACAAATAGCCCAATCCAAAAATGGGCAGAAGACCTAAATAGACATTTCTCCAAAGAAGATATACAGTTTGCCAGAAAACACATGAAAGGATTCTCAACATCACTCATCATTAGAGAAATGCAAATCAGAAGTACCATGAGGTATCACCTCACATCAATCAGAATGGCCATCAGGAACTAATCTACAAACGATAAATGCTGGAGAGGTTGTTCAGAAAAGGGAACCCTCTTGCACTGTTGGTGGGAATGTAAGTTTATACTGCCACTATAGTGAACAGTATGGAGATTCTGTAAAAAACTAAAAATAGAATTACCATATAACCCAGCAATCCCACTACTGGGCATACATCCTGAGAAAACAATAATTCAAAAAGAGTCCAGTACAGCAATGTTCATTGCAGCTTTATTTAAAATGCCAGGACATGTATGCAACTTAAGTGTCCATCGACAGATGAATGGATAAAGAAGATGTGGTACAGATATACAATGGAATATTACTCAGCCATAAAAAGAAACACAGTTGATTTATATGTAGTGAGGTGGATAGACCTAGAGTCTGTCATACAGAGTGAAGTATGTCAGAAAGAGAAAAAGAAATACCATATGCTAACACATATATAAGGAATCTAAAAAAAGTAAGTGATTCTGGAGAACCTACAGTCAGGACAGGAATAAAGACACAGATGTAGAGAATGGAATTGAAGACACAGGGAGGGGGAAGTGTAAGCTGGCACAAAGTGATAGAGTAGCATTGACATATATACGCTACCAAATGTAAAATAGATAGCTAGTGAGAAGCAGCCACATCGTACAGGGAGATCAGCTCGGTGATTTGTGACCACCTAGAGGGGTGGGATAGGGAGGGTGGGAGGGAGCAAGACACAAGAGGGAAGAGATATGGGGATATATGTATATGTATAACTGATTCACTTTGTTATAAAGCAGAAACTAACACAATATTGTAAAGCAATTATACTCCAATAAAGATGTTAAAGAAAGAAGCTATAAAAAAACCTCACTATCATATTTGTCATGAGATATTACTGAGGATGCAGACTGCTATGGCAAACACTTTTCCCTTTATGTGGATCCATTGGGGAAATACCTCTTGGGTTCAAAGAATTTTAGCTTTCAGAAAATGCTGTGTCTCTCCTGAGCCATTGCTTTGACTCTATATTATAAAGTTGTTGAATCTGGTAATTATTTGTCTCTTTACTCAAAGAACAGACAATAGAGAGCTCAGAGCCAAATATTTGGCTCACTTCTCGCATTTCTAGAGGAATGTATGGTCTTTTAAATATAGACTGTATTGCTGGCTTTATCTCATTTTCCTACCATGCTTTTCCTGTCATTTCTCTTTCTTCATTCATCTTATTTGTTTTTTTAATAATAAAAATAAGAGTAACGCTAACTTTTATCACCTGTTATGAAATAATATTTTTAACATCTTTATTGGAGTATAATTGCTTTACAATGGTATGTTAGTTTCTGCTTTATAACAAAGTGAATCAGCTATACATATACATATATCCCCATACTCATTCCTCTTGCATCTCCCTGCCACCCTCCCTATCCCACCCCTCTAGGTGGTCACAAAGCACCAAGCTGTTCTCCCTGTGCGATGTGGCTGCTTCCCACTAGCTATCTATATTATATTTGGTAGTGTATATATGTCCATGCCACTCTCTCACTTCGTCCCAGCTTACCTTTTCCCTTCCCCGTGTCCACAAGTCCATTCTGTAGGTCTACATCTTTATTCCTGTCCTGCCCATAGGTTTTTCAGGGCATTTTTTTTTTTAGATTCCATATATATATATATATATATATATATATATATATGTGTTAGCATACAGTATTTCTTTTTTCTCTTTCTGACTTACTGTTCTACATAGTGCCTGTATCAATTTACATTCCCACCAACAGTGGAAGAGGTTACCCTTTTCTCAACACCCTCTCCAGGATTTATTGTTTGTCAATATTTTTGATGGTGGCCATTCTGACTGGTGTGAGGTGATACCTCATTGTAGTTTTGATTTGCATTTCTCTAATGATTAGTGGTGTTGAACATCCCTTCATGTATCTTCTGGCAATCTGTATATCTTCTTTGGAGAAATGTCTACTTAGGTGTTCTGCCCATTTTTGGATTAGGTTGTTTGTTTTTTTGATATTGAGCTGCTTGTAAATTTTGGAGATTAATCCTTTGTCCATTGCTTCATTTGCAAATATTTTCTCCCATTTTGAATGTTCTCTTTTCGTCTTCTTTATGGTTTCCTTTACTATGCAGAAGCTTTTAAGTTTCATTGGGTCCCATTTGTTTATTTTTGTTTTATTTCCATTTCTCTAGGAGGTGGGCCAAAGAGGATCTTGCTGTGATTTATGTCAAAGAGTGTTCTGCCTGTTTTACTCTAAGAGTTTTATAGTGTCTGGCCTTACATTTATGTCTTTAATCCATTTTGAGTTTATTTTCCTGTATGGTGTTAGGGAGTGTTCTAACTTTGTTCTTTTACATGCAGCTGTCCAGTTTTCCCAGCACCGCTTTTTGAATAGACTGTCTTTTCTCCATTGTATATTCTTGCCTCCTTTATCAAAAATAAGGGGACCTTATGTGCATGGGTTTATGTCTGGAATTTCTATCCTATTCCTTTGATCTATGTTTCTGTTTTTGTACCAGTACCTACTGTCTTGATTACTTTAACTTTGTAGTATAGTGTGATGTCCCGGAGCCTGATTCCTCCAGATCCGTTTTTCTTTCTGAAGATTGATTTGGCTCTTAAGGGTCTTTTTTGTTTCCAAGCAAATTGTGAAAATTTTTGTTCTAGTTCTGTGAAAAATGCCAGTGGTAGTTTGATAGGGATTGCGTTAAATCTGTAGATTGCTTTGGGTAGTACAGTCATTTTCAGAATGTTGATTCTTCCAATCCAAGAACATGGTACATCTCTCCATCTGTTTGTATCATCTTTAATTTCTTTCATCAGTATCTTATAGTTTTCTGCATACAGGTCTTTTGACTCCTTAGGTAGGTTTATTCCTAGATATTTTATTCTTTTTGTAGCAATGGTAAATGGGAGTGTTTCTTAAATACTCTTTGAGATTTTTCATCATTAGTGTATAGGAATGCAAGAGATTTCTGTGCATTCATTTTGTATCCTGCTACTTTACCAAAATCACTGTTTAGTGCTAGTAAGTTTTCTGATACCATCTTTAGGATTCTGTAGGTATATTATCATGTGATCTGCAAACAGTGACAGCTTTACTTCTTTTTTCTGGTTTGGATTCCTTTTATTTCCTCCTCTTCTCTGATTGCTGAGGCTAAAACTTTGAAAACTGTGTTGAATAATAGTGGTGAGGGTGGGCAACCTTATCTTGTTCCTGAACTTAGAGAAAATGGTTTCAGTTTTTCACCGTTGAGAATGATGTTGGTTTTGGTTTCTCATATATAGCCTTTATTATGTTGAGGTAAGTTCCCTCTATGCTTACTTTCTAGAGGGTTTTTATTACAAATGGGTGTTGAATTTTGTTGAAAGCTTTTTCTGCATCTGTTGAGATGATCATATGATTTTTCTCCTTCACTTTGTTAATATGGTTTATCACATTGATTGATTTCCGTATATTGAAGAATCCTTGCTTTCCTGGGAAAAACTACACTTGATTATATTTTTCGATCCTTTAATGTGCTGTGGAATGTGTTTGTTAGTATTTTGTTGAGGATTTTTGCATCTATGTTCATCAGTGATATTGGCCTGTAGTTTTCTTTCATTGTGACGTCTTTCAGGGTGATGGTGGCCTCGTAGAATGAGTTTCGGAGTGTTCCTCCCTCTGCTGTATTTTGGAAGAGTTTGATAAGAATAAGTGTTAGCTATTCTGTAAATGTTTGATAGAATTTGCCTGTGAAACAATCTGGTCCTGGGCTTTGGTTTGTTAGAAGATTTTCAATCATAGTCTCAATGTCAGTGCTTGTGATTTGTCTGTTTATATTTTCCATTTCTTCCTGGTTCAGTCTCAGAAGGTTGTGCATTTCTAAGAATTTGTCCATTTCTTCCAGGTTGTACATTTTATTGGCATAGAGTTGCTTGTAGTAATCTCTCATGATCCTGTGTATTTCTGCAGTGTCAGTTGTTACTTCTCCTTTTTCATTTCTAATTCTATTGATTTGAGTCTTCTTCCTTTTTTCTCGATGAGCCTGGCTAATGGTTTTCATTGTGATATTTTTCTAGGTATTTTTTGATCTCCTCTTTGATTTCTTCAGTGATCTCTTGGTTATTTAGTCGTGTATTGTTTAGCCTCCATATGTTTGTATTTTTCACAGATTTTTATCCTGTATTTGATATATAGTCTCATAGTTTTGTGGTCAGAAAAGATACTTGATATGATTTCAATTTTTTTAAATTTACCAAGGCTGATTTGTGGCCCAAGATATAATCTATCCTGGAGAATGTTCCATGAGCACTTGAGAAGGAAGTTTATTCTGTTGTTTTTGGATGGAATGTCCTATAAATGTCAATTAAGTTCATCTTGCTTAATGTATCATGTAAAGCTTGTGTTTCCTTATTTATTTTCATTTTGGATGATATGTCCACTGGTGAAAGTGGGGTGTTAAAGTCCCCTACTATGATTGTGTTACTGTCGATTTCCCCTTTTATGGCTGTTAGTATTTGCCTTATGTATTGAGGTGCTCCTATGTTGGGTGCATAAATATTTACATTGTTGGGCTTCCCTGGTGGAGCAGTGGTTGAGAGTCTGCCTGCCGATGCAGGTGACATGGGTTCATGCCCCAGTTCAGGAAGATCCCACATGCTGCAGAGCTGCTGGGCCCGTGAGCCATGGCTGCTGAGCCTGCGCTTCCGGACCTGTGCTCCGCAACGGGAGAGGCCACAACAGTGAGAGGCCCATGTACTGAAAAACAAAACAAAACAAACAAAAAAAAACAATGAAATATATTTTAGTGGTGTTAGTCTACCTCAGTAATGGTAATCTAGTGAAGGTAATTGATTCTTTGATGATTAAGCCTCTTACAGAGGCCTTAGGCCATTATTCTTCACATAAATGATTTGTGAATATAACTGTACCTGTAAATAAATATGTTTTGAGAGATTTGGTGAGAACATATACCTTTTAGATACCACCATCTACTAGAGAAAGTACTTTATTGTGTTTTATACGTCTTATCTGCTAGTTACGAACTTACCTCTTCCTCCTAATAACCATGAGACGAAAATGTGATTATTAAGGATTGCAATTAGTTGAGTTTTGGCTAATCAATGTTTTGTTGTGTTATGGTTGTTGTTATTTTTGTAGTGATGGAAGGAGAACTGGTTTAGAACTGAACTCAGGTTCAGAAGACCTGTGTTATAGTCCCAATTTTGTATTTTACTAGCCACGTGACCTGGGAAGATTACTTAAACTTGGTTAGTCTCAGTAAATGCTAACTAAGTAAACTTGGTTAGTTTAAAAAGTAAATAGATATATCTGGAAAATGAGCAAAAATAAATGTATTAGTCTTCATTGCTTTACCTAAGAAGGTTGTTGAGAGGGTTAAATAAGATGATATATATAAAAACCCTATATAATTTATAAAGTATTATGTAATTATAAGGCACTAATTATTAACAATTAAAATAATGAAAATAATAAGATGCAAGTATTTTATCCACAACAGTTTCAAAGAGAATTCCAGGGCATTTGTTAATGTCTCTTTTCCTTCATATAAGCTCATGAGAATCAGCCAACAATATTTATATTCATTTAACTATTTTTTGAAATAAAAAAGCATTTAATTTTTATCTGTATTTTGCTTGGAGAAAATAAATGATGTTTTATTTAAAGAAATAAAATTCCAAATATAGGTGTTGAGAAGAAGACGAGTTGACATTTCTACTTAATGTGCTTATATACCTGTAAGCACAAAAAGAAAATTAACTGCTCTCTTTTGCCTAATCACTGAACATATAGTACTGCAATTTGGAAATCTGGAAGCACTAGGAATGTGTAGAAATAGAAATCTGTTATCTGGCAATTTCAAAAAATGCTTTTTTTATTTCTTTTCTTTACACTTTGGACATAAAATAATACCTATTTATTAGATAATTTGAGTATTAGAAGGTCTCTGAAATTAGGAAAAATATCATATGGAAGCTAAATTTTCTATGTAGCTAAGTGGCTTATTAGTTTACATACTATGCCTGTAGATAGCATGAGAAGGAGTATTGCATAGGCTCTAGAGGGTGGAGAATCCAATTGAGAAACTAGCTCCACCACTTACAAACTGAATGAATTTGGGCAGAGGCTCTTATATTAGTTTCCTCTGGGTGCTTATAACAAATTACCATGAGCTCCATGGCTTAAAACAACATAAATTTATTCTCTCACACTTCTGGAGGCTGGTGGTCTGAAATCAGTGTCACTGGGCTGCAATCAAGGTGTTGGAAGGGCTGTGTGCCTTCCTTGGCTGTCTCTGCATCACTCAGAGCCCAGCCTCTGCGGCCACATTGTCTTCTCTTCTGTCTGTTCCAAATCTCCCTCTGCCTCCCTCTTATGAGGACACTTGTGATTAAATTTAGAGCCCACCTGGATATGCCAGGATATTCACCCCTTCTCAAGGTCATTGAGATCCTAATCACATCTTCAAAGATCCTGTTTCTGTATAAGGTAACACTTACATATAGCAGGACATCGTTGGGGAGATCATTTTTCAGACCGCTACAGTACTTAAACCTGTCTGAGTTTCATTGTCTTCATCTCAACAATAGTGAAGTTCATAAGCACCCACTCATAGGTCCATGGGGAATATTAAAGTAATGGAACAATTTGTGTAAGTTGCCTAACCATGCATGCCATATATATATATATATATATATATATATATATATATATATATACTATTATCATAGCACAAAGCCTCCATTCCACATAATTTCTAAAACAGAGCATATTCAAAACCAAGTCTGTATTCTTGTTATGGCTGAACACAGAAAAAGTAACAGGAAAAAGAGAGAGGAGGCAGTAAAATGGTATTTTCAGTATCCCTTAAATCCCTGAACATAGTTGCCTGTTCTCCCACAAATTATATTGAATTCAGTTGCTAATACTGAAGATAATGGACATAACATATCAAGACATGTTTTTCTTCTGGCTACAAATACCATTGACAAATGTACATCTCATTGGGTACAGAGTCTTGAATCTGTATTGTCTGCTTTTAAAAAAAAGTAATAAATATTGCAAATTTTTGAATAGCTTTAGATTTATAGAAAAGTTTAAACAATAGTACAAAGGGTCCCCATATATCTCATATTCTTTTCCCTCTATTGTTAACATCTTATAGTACTATTGATACATTTGTCAAAACTAAGGAAACTGTTTTGATATAATATTATTACCTAAAATCCCTACTTTATTTGAATTACTTAGGTTTTTCACTAGCATCCTTTTTGTTTCAGAAATCCATATAGGATATGATATTACATTTAGTCATCATATCACTTAGGCTTCTCTTGACTGTGATAGTTTCTCAGACTCTCCTTGTTGTGATGACATTGACAGTTTGAGTACTGGTCAGGTATTTTGTAGAATATTCATCAATTTGGGATTGTCTCATGTTTTTCTCATGATTAGACTAGGATTGTAGGTTTTGGAGAAGAAGACCACAGAGGTAAAGTACCATTTTTATCACATCATCTCAATGGTACATGCATCAACATGACTTATCACTGATGATAATCACCTCAGTCACCTGGTTCAGGCAGCATGTGTCAGGTTTGACCACTGTAAAGTTATTGTTATTCTTCCTGCCTTTTCATATTGTACTTTTTGAAGAAAAACACTATGTACCATCTACATTTTGAAAAATTGTGATAAAATACATATGACAGAATTTACCATCTTAAACATTTAAGTGTACAGCTGTGTTAAATATTTTCACAGTGTTGTGCAACCAATTTCCAGAAAATTTGCAAAACTGAAACTGTATAACCATTAAACAACAACTCCTCATTTCCCTCTCCTCTGAGCCTCTGGCATCGACGATTCTACTTTTTTTTTTTTTACACAGCAGGTTTTTTAGTCATCAATTTTATACACATCAGTGGATACGTGTCACTCCCAATCACCCAATTCATCCCCCCACACCCCTACACCCCACCGCATTCCCCCCTTGGTGTCCATACGTTTGTTCTTTACATCTGTGTCTCAATTTCTCCCAGGAAACCGGTTCATCTGTACCATTTTTCTAGGTTCCACATACATGCGTTAATATACGATATTTGTTTTTTCTCTTTCTGACTTACTTCATTCTGTATGACAGTCTCTAGATCCATCCATGTCTCTATAAATGACCCAATTTCATTCCTTTTCATGGCTGAGTAATATTCCATTATATATATGTACCACATCTTCTTTTTTTTTTTTTTTTTTGGTAGGTTTTTTTTTTCTTTTTTTTTTTTAACATCTTTATTGGAGTATAATTGCTTTACAATGGTATGTTAGTTTCAGCTTCACAACAAAATGAATCAGTTATATATATACCTAGGGGTGAAACAGGAATAAAGACACAGACTTACTAGAGAATGGACTTGAGGCTATGGGGAGGGGGAAGGGTAAACGGTGACAAAGCGATAAAGAGGCATGGACATATATACACTACCACATCTTCTTTATCCATTCATCTGTCAATGGGCATTTAGGTTGCTTCCATGACATGACTATTGTAAATAGTGCTGCAATGAACATTGGGGTGCATGCGTCTTTTTGAATTATGGTTTTCTCTGGGTATATGCCCAGTAGTGGGATTGCTGGGTTATATGGTGATTCTATTTTTAGTTTTTTAAGGAACCTCCATAGTGTTCTCCATAGTGGCTGTATCAATTGACATTCCCACCAACAGTGCAACAGGCTTCCCTTTTCTCCACACCCTCTCCAGCATTAGTTGTTTGTAGATTTTCTGATGATGCCCATTCTAACTGGTGTGAGGTGATACCTCATTGTAGTTTTGATTTGCATTTCTCTAATAATTAGTGATGTTGAGCAGCTTTTCATGTGCCTCTTGGCCATCTGTATGTCTTCTTTGGAGAAATGTCTATTTATATCTTCTGCGCATTTTTGGATTAGGTTGTTTGTTTTTTTTTAATATTGAGCTGCATGAGCTGTTTATATATTTTGGAGATTAATCCTTTGTCCATTGATTCGTTTGCAAATATTTTCTCCCATTTTGAGGGTTATCTTTTTGTCTTATTTATGGTTTCCTTTGCTGTGCAAAAGCATTTAAGTTTTATTAGGCCCCATTTATTTATTTTTGTTTTTATTTCCATTACTGTAGGAGGTGGATCAAAAATATCTTGCTGTGATTTATGCCAAAGAGAGTTCTTCCTATGTTTTCCTCTCAGAGTTTTATAGCGTCCAGTCTTATATTTAGGTATCTAACCCATTTTGAGTTTATTTTTGTGTATGGTGTTAGGGAGTGTTCTAATTTCATTCTTTAACATGTAGCTGTCCAGTTTTCCCAGCACCATTTATTGAAGAGACTGTCTTTTCTCCATTGTATATCCTTGCCTCTTTTGTCATAGATTAGTTGACCATAGCTGTGTGGGTTTATCTCCGGGGTTTCTATCTTCTTCCATTGATCTATATTTCTGTTTTTGTGCCAGTACCATATTGTCTTGATTACTGTAGCTTTGTAGTATAGTCTGAAGTCAGGCAGTCTGATTTCTCCAGCTCCATTTCTTTCCCTGAAGACTGCTTTGGCTATTCAGGGTCTTTTGTCTCTCCATATGAATTTTAAGATTTTTTGTTCCAGTTCTGTAAAAAACGCCATTAGTAATTTGTTAGGGATTGCACTGAATCTGTAGATTGCTTTGGGTAGTATAGTCATTTTCAGAATATTGATTCTTCCAATCCAAGAACATGGTATATATATCTCTTCATCTGTTGGTATCATCTTTAATTTCTTTCATCAGTGTCTTATAGTTTTCTGCATACAGGTCTTTTGTCTCCCTTGGTAGGTTTATTCCTAGGTATTTTATTCTTTTTGTTGCAATGGTAAAGGGGAGTGTTTCCTTAATTTCTCTTTCAGATATTACATCATTAGTGTATAGAAATGCAAGAGACTTCTGTGCATTAATTTTGTATCCTTCAACTTTACCAAATTCATTGATTAGCTCTAGTAGTTTTCTGGTGGCATCAGTAGGATTCTCTATGTATAGTATCATGTCATCTGCAAACAGTGACAGTTTTATTTCTTTTTTTCCTATTTGGATTCCTTTTATTTATTTTTCTTCTATGATTGCCATGTCTAGGACTTACAAATCTATGTTGAATAATAGTGGTGAGAGTGGACATACTTGTCTTGTTCCTGATGTTAGAGGAAATGCTTTGTTTTTCACCATTGAGAATGATGTTTGCTGTGGTTTGTCATATATGGCCTTTATTATGTTGAGGTAGGTTCCCTCTATGCCCACTTTCTGGAGAGTTTTTATCATAACTGGGTGTTGAATTTTGTCAAAAGCTTTTTCTGCATCTATTGAGATGATCATATGGTTTTTATTCTTCAGTTTGTTAATATGGTATATTACATTGATTGATTTGCATATATTGAAGAATCCTTGCATCCCTGGGATAAATCCCAATTGATCATGGTGTATGATCCTTTTAATGTGTTGTTGGATTCTGTTTGCTAGTATTTTGCTGAGGATTTTTGCATATATATTCATCAGTGATATTGGTCTATAATTTTTTTTTGTAGTATCTTTGTGTGGTTTTGGTATCAGGGTGATGGTGGCCTCCTAGAATGAGTTTGGGAGAGATCCTTGCTCTGCAATTTTTGTGAAGAGTTTGAGAAGTTTGGGTGTTAGCTCTTCTCTAAATGTTTGATAAAATTCACCTGTGAAGCCATCTGGTCCTGGACTTCTGTTTGTTGGAAGAATTTGAATCACAGTTTCAATTTCATTACTTGTGATTGGTCTGTTCATATGTTCTATTAATTCCTGGTTGAGTTTTGGAACGTTATACTTTTCTAAGAATTTGTCCCTTTCTTCCAGGTTGTCCATTTTATTGGCAAAGTGTTGCTTGTAGTAGTCTCTCAGGATGCTTTGTATTTCTGCGGTGTCTGTTGTAACTTCTTTTACATTTCTAATTTTATTGATTTGAATCCTCTCCCTCCTTTTCTTGATGAGTCTGGCTAATGGTTTATCAAGTTTGTTTATCTTCTCAAAGAACCAGCTTTTAGTTTTATTGATCTTTGCTATTGTTTTCTTTGTTTCTATTTCATTTATTTCTGCTCTGATCTTTATGATTTCTTTCCTTCTGCTAACTTTGGGTTTTGTTTGTTCTTCTTTCTCTAGCTCCTTTAGGTGTAAGGTAAAATTATTTATTTGAGATTTTTCTTGTTTCTTGATGTAGGCTTGTATAGCTATAAACTTCCCCCTTCGAACTGCTTTTGCCACATCCCATAGGTTTTGGGTCATTATGTTTTCATTGTCATTTGTCTCTAGGTATTTTTTGATTTCCTCTTTGATTCCTTCAGTGGTGTCTTAGTTATTTAGTAACATATTGTTTAGCCTCCATGTGTTTGTGTTTTTTACATTTTTTCCCTGTAATTGATTTCTAATCTTATAGCGTCGTGGTCATAAAAGATGCTTGATACGATATCAATGTTCTTAAATTTACTGAGGCTTGATTTGTGACCCATGATGTGATCTATCTTGGAGAATGTTCTTTGCGCACGTGAGAAGAAAGTTTAATCTGCTATTTTTGGATGGAATGTCCTATAAATATCAATTAAATCTATCAGGTCTATTGTGTTATTTAAAGCTCGTGTTTCCTTATTAATTTTCTCTTTGGAGGATCTGTCCATTGGTGTAAGTGAGGTGTTAAAGTCCCCCACTATTATTGTGTTACTATTGATTTCCTCTTTTATACCTGTCTGCAGTTGTATTATGTATTGAGGTGCTCCTATGTTGGGTGCATATATATTTATAATTGTTATATCTTCTTCTTGGATTGATCCCTTGATCATTATGTAGTGTCTTTCATTGTCTCTTGTAACATTCTTTATTTTAAAGTCTATTTTATCTGATATGAGTATTGCTACTCCAGCTTTCTTTTGATTTCCATTTGCATGGAATATCTTTTTCCATCCCCTCACTTTCAGTCTATATGTGTCCCTAGGTCTGAAGTTGGTCTCTTGTAGACAGCATATATGAGTTTTGTCTTCTTTTTTTTTTTTTTTTTTCCGTATGTGGGCCTCTCACTTCTGTGGCCTCTCCTGTTGTGGAGCACAGGCTCCGGATGTGCAGGCTCAGAGGCCATGGCTCATGGACACAGCCGCTCCGCGGCATGTGGGATCTTCCCGGACCGGGGCACGAACCCACGTCCCCTGTATTGGCAGGCGGACTCTCAACCACTGCCCCACCAGGGAAGCCCTGAGTCTTGTTTTTGTATCCATTCAGCAAGCCTGTGTCTTTTTGTTGGAGCATTTAATCCATTCACGTTTGCAATAATTATCGATATGTATGTTCCTATTACCACTTTCTTAATTGCTTTGGGTTTGTTTTTGTAGGTCCTTTTCTTCTCTTGTGTTTCCCACTTATAAAAGTTCCTTTAGCATTTGTTGTAGAGTTGGTTTGGTGGTGCTGAATTCTCCTAGCTTTCGCTTGTCTGTAAAACTTTTGATTTCTCCATCAAATCTGAATGTGGTCCTTGCTGAGTAGAGTAATCTTGATTTTAGGTTCTTCCGTTTCATCACTTTGAGTATATCATGCCACTCCCTTCTGGCTTGTAGAGTTTCTGCTGAGAAATCAGCTGTTAACCTTATGGGAGTTCCCTTGTATGTTATTTGTCATTTTTCCCTTGCTGCTGTCAATAATTTTTCTTTGTCTTTAATTTTTGCCAGTTTGATTGCTATATGTCTCGGTATGTTTCTCCTTGGGTTTATCCTATATGGGACTCTCTGCACTTCCTGGACTTGGGTGGCTGTTTTCTTTCCCATGTTAGGGAAGTTTTTGACTATAATCTCTTCAAATATTTTCTCGGGTCCTTTCTCTCTCTCTTCTCCTTCTGGGTCCTCTATAATGTGAATGTTGTTGTGTTTAGTTGTCCCAGAGGTTTCTTAGGCTGTCTTGTTTTCTTTTCATTCTTTTTTCTTTATTCTATTCCACAGCAGTGAATTCCACCATTCTGTCTTGCAGGTCACTTATCTGTTCTTCTGCGTCAGTTATTCTGCTATTCATTACTTCGAATGTATTTTTCATTTCAGCTATTTTATTGTTCATCTCTGTTTGTTCTTTAATTCTTCTAGATCTTTGTTAAACATTTCTTGCATCTTCTCCATCTTTGCCTTCATTCTTTTTCCAAGGTCCTGGATCATCTTCACTATCATTATTCTGAATTCTTTTTCTGGGAGGTTGCCTATCTCCACTACATTTAGTTGTTTTTCTTGGGTTATATCTTATTCCTTCATCTGGTACATAGCCCTCTGCCTTTTCATCTTGTCTATCTTTCTGTGAATGTGTTTTTTTTCCCCCCACTGGCTGCACCATTCTACTTTCTGTTTATATGAGTTTGACTACACTTGACCCCTCATATAAGTGAAGTCATAGAATGTTTACCCTTTTGTGTGTGGCTTATTTCACTTAGCGTAATGTCCTCTGGGTTCATCCATGTTGTTGTGAATGGCAATATTTCCTTCCTTTTTAAAGCTGAATAATATTCCATTATATGGATTTACCACATTTTTTTTATCCATATATCTGTTGATAGACATTTGAGTTGCTTCTACCTTTTGGCTATTGTCAGTAGTGCTGCTTCTATGCCATAGGTTGTGCCACTCATATTTAAGGAGTGGGACGTTATGTTCACCCATCTTTATCACAGAATGTCTACATAAATGGTTTGGAATACTCCATTAAAGATTTTTTTAACTCAATTATTTAATCATTCATTTATATCAGTGTGGATTCATGGATATTAATTTTATACTTTGGGTTATAGTCCAGTGTTTTCTTTTTTTTGGCTCAAATTGTTCTAGTTTTAGCCATTGAGCATCCTTTCAGTTGGCTTCTGCATTGATATGATGAACTCCTATTGTTTTATTTTTTGTGCACTTTTTTACTTCTGGCAGTATAAGGTGCTCTAAGTTCATTTTACATATTCCAGTCTCTAGTACTAGAATCAGCCTTTTCTCCAAGGAGTCTTGGTTCCTTTCATTGGATAATGGCATAGAAATTAGTATCTGGACACTAGGTATGCTTGTTGCTACTGGGGTGTTGTTGCTTCTAGGTCTTCTCAGTGTACAGAGAGAACTTGGAAATATATCTGTTTATACAAACCCCTGTATACACATGTACTGATAATTATTTGTAATTTATTGATCAGTATCTATAGTAATCTAAACATGAGCTTATTCTGTCTCTAACTCTATTTGAGTATAATATGATTCATTCTAGCTTTCCCCTTTGGTTTATCTGTAAACTGCCATTCCAACAGTGAAAAGCCTGACTTGCACCATCCACTGTTTACTTGTTTATGGAATCCCAGTATACACGTGTAGCAATTTCAGAATTGTTAACATGTATGCCTAAAGGAAATAACTTAATCAACTCAATCAAGAGTACAGTGCTGTGTCTTTTGCCTTTAGTCTTATTCTCTACTCATTTAGAAAGTTACTAAGGTAAGCACCTTTCCCCCATCTCCTTCAATGAGGTTTCATACATTCCATATTACACTTAGATTATTTTGTCACATTCTGCATTTCATCCTGGGATCTGCTGAATTCCTAGATGATATTTTAAATATCTACATACATTAATGTTTCTTCTTTGTATTGTAAATTTCTACAGGTTTTGACAAACATGTAGTGTCATGTATCTACCAGTACAATATCATACAAAATAGTTTCATTCTTTGGTTTCTGATCTTAAGTAAGTTATAAACTAATGTCATTCTTTTTTTATGTTTCTTTTAAAATTTTTATTTATTTATTTATTCTTTAATATACTTAAAATGTATTTTTTAATTTAATTTTTATGTTATATTGGGGTATAGTTGATTTACAATGTTGTTAGTTTCAGGTGTACAGCAAAGTGGTTCAGTTAAACATATACATATATCCATTCTTTTTCAGATTCTTTTCCCATATAGATTATTACAGAATATTGAGTAGAGATACCTGTGCTATACAGTAGGTCCTTGTTGATTATCTATTTATATATAGTAGTGTGTATATGATAATCCCAAACTCCTAAATTATCCCCCACCTTTCCCCTTTGGTAAGCATAAGTTCGTTTTTGCAGCCTGTGAGTTTGTTTCTGTTTCGTAAACCAGTTCATTTGTATCAGCTTTTTAGATTCCTCTAGGTCCATCCATGTTGCTTCACATGGTATTATTTCATTCTTTTTAATGGCTGAGTAATATTCCATTGTATATATGTACCACATCTTCTATATCCATTCCTCTGTTGATGACCATTTAGGTTCCTTCCATGTCTTGGCTATTGTAAATAGGGCTGCAATGAACATTGGGGTGCATGTATGTTTTTGAATTATGGTTTTCTCTGGATATGTACCCAGGAGTGGGATTGCTGAATCATATGGTAGTTTTATTTTAAGTTTTTTAAGGAACTTCCATACTGTTCTCCATAGTGGTTTTACCAATTTACATTCTCACCAACAGTGTAGTAGGGTTCACTTTTCTCCACACCCTCTCCAGCATTTATTGTTTGTAGAGTTTTTGATGATGGGCATTCTGACTGGGGTGAGATGATACCTCACGGTAGTTTTAATTTGCATTTCTCTAAAAATTAGTAATGTTGAGCATCTTTTCATATGCTTTTTGGCCATCTGTATGTCTCCTTTGGAGAAATGTCTTTTTGGATCTTCTGCCCGTTTTTTGATTTTTTTTTTTTTATATAGAACTGCATGAGCTGTTTGAATATTTTGGAGGTTAATACCTTGTTGGTCACTTTCTTTGCAAATATTTTTCCCATTCTGTGGGTTGTCTTTGTTTATTGTTAGCTTTTCTGTGCAAAAACTTTTAAGTTTAATGAGGTCTCATTTGTTTATTTTATGTTTTTATTTTCATTACTCTAGGAGGTGGAACCAAAATGATACTGCTGCGATTTATGTCAAAGAGTGTTCTGCCTATGTTTTCCTCTAAGCGTTTTATAGTATCCAGTCTTACATTTAGGTCTTTAATCCACTTTGAGTTTTTTTTGTGTGTGTGTATAGTGTTAGAGAATGTTGTAATTTCATTCTTTTAAATGTAGCAATCCAGTTTTCCCAGCACCACTCATTGAAGAGACTGTCTTTTCTCCGTTGTGTATTCTTGCCTCCTTTATCATAGATAAACTGACCATAGGTGCATGGTTTTATTTCTGGGCTTTCTGTCCTATTCCATTGATCTATATTTCTGTTTTTGTGCCAGTATCATACTGGTTTAATTACTTTAGCTTTGTAGTATAGCTTAAACTCAGGGAGACTGAAGTCAGAGTCATCCAGTTCTGTTTTTCTTTCTCAGGATTGCTTTGCCTATTCAGGGTCCTTTGTGTTTCCATACAAATTAATTTTTTTTTTGTTCTAGATCTGTGAAAAATGCCATTGGTAATTTGATAGGGATTGCATTGAATCTGTAGATTGCCTTGGGTAGTATAGTCATTTTGTCCATATTGATTATTCCAATCTGGAACATGGTATATCTTTTCATCTGTTTGTGTCACCTTCGATTTCTTTCATCAGCATCTTATAGTTTTCAGAGTACACGTGTTTTGCCTCCTTAGGTTTGTTTATTCCTAGGTATTTTATTCTTTTTGATGCAGTGGTAAATGGGATTGTTTCCTTAATTTCTCTTTCTGATCTTTCATTGTTGGTGTATAGAAATGCAACAGATTTCTGTGTATTATTTTTTTATCCTGCTACCTTACCAAATTCATTGATGAGCTCTAGTAGTTTTCTGGTAACATCTTTAGGATTTCCTATGTATAGTATCATCTCATCTGCAAACAGTGACAGTTTTACTTCTTTTCCAATTTGGATGCTTTTATTTCTTTGTCTTCTCTGATTGCCATGGCTAGGACTTCCAATACTATGTTGAATAAAATTGGCAAGAGAGAAGGTAGGAGATGGTAAAGCTGAAGGATCATCAGCAATAGGAGACAGAGGGCAAGCTGCAATTTCACTCATGCCTTATGTGATTGGACATATGAACACACATTTGCATCTTTGAATGTTTGCAACTTGAAGGTTTGTATGTAGGGGATGTACTGTACAAGATTGTTTTAAGTTGCTGGTCTCTTAATTTCAAATGCATTTCCAATATCTTGCATTTGTACTTTCCTCCTTTCATAATTACTGGGTTTGATTTCATATTTGTGTGTGGATGATTTCCTACATTTACTGTATGTTTGCCTTTACCAGTGAGCTTTCCCATGTCCCTGGGACCCCTATAATGCAAATGTTGGTGTGTTTAATGTTGTACCAGAGGTCTCTTAGACTGTCCTCTTTTCTTTTCCTTCTTTTTTCTTTATTATGTTCTGTGGCAATTATTTCTACCAATCTGTCTTCCAGCTCACGTATTCGTTCTTCTGCCTCATTTTTTCTGCTATTGATTCTTTCCAGTGTATTTTTCATTTCAATTTTTGTATTGTTTATCTCTGTTTGTTCATGCATTAAATCTTGTAGCAATTTGTTAAACACTTCTTGTATCTTCAAAATCTGTACCTCCATTCTTTTCCTGAGATCTTGGGTCATCTTTACTATCATTATTCTGTATTCTTTTCCCAGCAGTTTGCCTATCTCCACTTCACTTAGTTGTTCTTCTGGGGTTTTATCTTCTTCCTTTGTCTGGAATATATTTTTCTGCCTTCTCACTTTTTCTGAATTTCTGTTTGTATTCTCCATTCTGCCTTCTGCAGGATTGTAGTTCCTCTTGCTTCTGGTGTCTGCCCCCTGGTGGATGAGGTTGGTCCAGGGGCTTGCACAGGCTTCCCAGTGGGGAGGAACTGTGTTCTGCCCACTGGTATGTGGAGCTGGGTCTTGTCCCTCTGGTAGGCAGGGCCGTGTCCAGGAGTGTGTTTATAGGTGGCTGTTGAGTTTAGTATGGCTTTAGTCACCCTGTCTGTTGATGCATAGGGTTGTGTTCCCACCTTGTTGGTTCTTTGGCCTGAGGCATTCCAGCACTGGAGCCTGCAGGCTGTTGAGTGGGGCCAGGCCTCAGTGCCAAAATGACGACCTCTGTGAGAGCTCACACTGATGAATATTCCCAAGGACCTCAGCTACCACTGTCCTTGCCCCCACAGTGAGCCACAGCTGACCCCCGCCTCCCCAGGAGACTCTCCAAGACACGCAGGTAGGTCTGCTCATGCTCCTATGGAGTCACTGCTTTACCCTGGGTCCCAGTGCATGTGAAACCTTGTGTGTGTACTCCAAGAGTGGAGTCTCACTTTCCCCACATCCTGTGGAACTCCTGCTCTGAAGCCTCACTGACCTTCAGAGCCAAATGCTATAGGCACTCCTCCTCCAATGCCAGACCCCAGACTGTGGAGCATGATGTGGGACTCAGAACTCTCACTCCTGTGGGAGAACGTCTGTGATATAATTATTTTCCAGTTTGTGGGTCGCCCACCTGGCAGGTATGGGATTTGATTATATCACAGAAGTGCCCCTTTTACCATGTTGTTGTGGCTTCTTCTTTGTCTTTGGATGTAGAATATCTTTTTTGGTAGGTTTCAGTCTTTTTTGTCAATTGTTGTTCAGCAGTTAGTTGTGATTTTGGCGTTTTTGTGAGAGGAGGTGAGCTCAAGTCCTTCTACTCCACCATCTTGTCTCCTCCCTCCATTCTTCTTTCTTAAAATATTGATGAGAAGTATGGAACCTAATATCTTGTGTCCTAAGTGTTTTTTGAGGTAGACTGTTATATAAGTACTAATAATAATATGACATTTATGTTTTACAGGTTCTTCATATATATTATCTCAAACGAGTCTTTAAAGAGTCCTAGGAGTGAGATAGAATATTAGTGTCCTCATTTCACATAAAACCGAGGCTTTGAAAAGTTTGAGAAGGTTTCAAAATTATACAGCTTAAAATAAGAGGGGCTGAGAAAATCAGATCTTCTAGATCCAAGACTAAGCCTCTTCTCCCTGTGTCACACTGCCTATTGCTATTACCGTATTTATAAAATTATTTTGTAAAATTATTTGTATCATACTGTATGCGGTACCACTATTTGGGGGAAGATATAGAAATTGTGCTCTCTGGATTTGGTTTCTATGATCTTATCTACTACCCTTCTCTAACCTGGTTAACAGTTCTGTATACAAAGCCTGTTTAAATAGGTCAGATTCCAGCACAGCTTTGTGAAATCAGGCCCTAAACAATTAATTTATAGCAATTAAAATGAGTGTCTGATGTAAAGGGGAATAGGTTAACTACTTCTTAGAGCAATGTCAAATTATAATATTAGTGTTTTGCCATTGCCTCGTGATATTCCCATAACAATATTTTTAGAATATTTAGACTACAGTTGAAAATTCTAGCAAATTATTGGCCAAAAATTTGACATGAACTGGAATAAAAAGCATGAGATTTTTAAAAGGATAATAATGAACATTAGAGAATATTAAGATATTATTTCACAGTGCTATAGAAAAGACAGGGCTTTTAGACTGAATTTGAATACAGTGTCCCAAGATCCATTCTCCCCCTAGAATTTCCCTTATGACTTTGAAACATATGTTTTCTGCTGATGCATAAGATGACTTTCTGAATTCAAGAAACATATTTGTTGCTGGTTGTCAAGTGCAGCAGTCATTAGTGCTGCTTACTGGCTCTTTTCTCCCAGGCAAATGGTAAGATTGTTATTTTCTTGGCTTCTTTGTGATTCGGTGTGACCTGAAGACCAGCTTTGCCAGAGGATTGTGAGTGGACATAGCAAGTCTCCATTCTGATCCTAACATTTAATTTTTGTGTGAAACCCTTTAATTATTTCTGTTTTTTTCTGGCATGGTAACCAGTAAAATTCATGACATTGGCTGTTCTGTAAATTCTGAGTGATTATGATGAAAAGATCTTCACTGTGGATCAGTGTGAGGTATAAATAAATCTCTGTTGTTTTAAACCTGTACCTACAACATAATCCAGGTGATTTTGACTGATAAACACATCAGCCATCCAAGCAACATACCATTCAATTGTATGACATGAAGATTCATTTATATATTCATTCCTTCACTCAGTACACTTCTCTTTTATCAGCAGACGCTGTGCTAAGCTCTAATTTGCAAAGCTCAGAAAGACACTGTGGCTATTCTCAAGTAGCTAGCTAATAGTTTGGTGGAAGAGATATGAGTAAACAAGTATATTCAACCTAATACGGAAAGAAATAAAAACCTGTTTGCAAAGTGCTATGGGAACAGATTAAGGAACAGTTAACAGCTTGAGCCAGAGATAAAGGAAATCGTCACAGAGAAAGTGATATTTGAATTGTATCTTGAAAGATGAGTAGGATTTGGTCATGTGAACATAAGTGGGATAAAAAGTATTCCAGGCAAAGGGACAATTCTATGAGAAAGATATGAAAGATCATATAATTACAAGAAAAAGTATTTTTTTCTTTCCAGTCTTATGAACCATTTTATAATTCCAAGCTAGAGTTCATATTAATGCTTTTTTTGAAAACATCTTTATTGGAGTATAATTGCTTTACAATGATGTGTTAGTTTCTGCTTTATAACAAAGTGAATAATTTATACATATGTCACCATATCTCTTCCCTCTTGTGTCTCCCTCCCTCCCACCCTCCCTATCCCACCCCTCTAGGTGGTCACAAAGCCCCAAGCTGATCTCCCTGTGCTATGTGGCTGCTTCCCACTAGCTATCTATTTTGCATTTGGTAGTGTATATATGACCATGCCACTCTCTCACTTTGTCCCAGGTTACCCTTCCCACTCCCCGTATCCTCAAGTCCATTCTCAAGTAGGTCTGTGTCTTTACTCCCGTCTTGCCCCTAGGTTCTTCATGGCCATTTTTTTTTTTTAGATTCCATATATAGGTGTTAGCATATGGTATTTGTTTTTCTCTTTCTGATTTACTTCACTCTGTATGACAAATCTAGATCCATCCACCTCACTACAACTAACTCAATGTTGTTTCTTTTTATGGCTGAGTAATATTGCATTGTATATATGTGCCACATCTTCTTTATCCATTCATCTATTGATGGACACTTAGGTTGCTTCCATGTCCTCGCTACTGTAAATAGAGCGGCAGTGAATATTTTGGTACATGACTCTTTTTGAATTATGGTATTCTCAGGGAATATGTCCAGTAATGGAATTGCTGGGTCGTATGGTAGTTCTATTTTTAGTATTTTAAGGAACCTCCATACTGTTCTCCATAGTGGCTGTATCAATTTACATTCTCACCAACAGTGCAAGAGGGTTCCCTTTTCTGCACACCCTCTCCAGCATTTATTGTTTGTAGATTTTTTGATGATGGCCATGCTGACTGGTGTGAGTGATATCTCATTGTAGTTTTGATTTGCATTTCTCTAATGATTAATGATGTTGAGCATTCTTTCATGTGTTTGTTGGCAATCTGTATATCTTCTGTGGAGAAATGTCTATTTAGGTCTTCTGCCCATTTTTGGATTGGGTTATTTGTTTTTTTGATATTGAGCTGCATGAGTTGCTTGTATGTTTTGGAGATTAATCCTTTGTCAGTTGCTTCATTTGCAAATATTTTCTCCCACTCTGAGGGTTGTCTTTTTGTCCTGTTTATGATTTCCTTTGCTGTGCAAAAGCTTTTAAGTTTCATTAAGTCTCATTTGTTTATTTTTATTTCCATTTGTCTAGGAGGTGGGTCAAAAAAGACCTTGCTCTGATGTATGTCATAGAGGGTTCTGCCTATGTTTTCCTCTAAGAGTTTGATGGTGTTTGGCCTTACATTTAGGTCTTTAATCCATTTTGAGTTTATTTTTGTGTATGGTTTTGGGAGTGTTCTAGTTTCATTCTTTTACACGTAGCTGTCCAGTTTTCCCAGCAGCAATTATTGAAGAGGCTGTGTTTTATCCACTGTATATTCTTGCCTCCTTTATCAAAGGTAAGGTGACCATATGTGTGTGGGTTTATCTCTGGGCTTTCTATCCTGTTCCATTGATCTATATTTCTGTTTTTGTGCCACTACCATACTGTCTTGATTACTGTCGCTTTGTAGTATAGTGTGAAGTCAGAGAGCCGGATTCCTCCAGCTCTGTTTTACTTTCTCAAGATTGCTTTGCTATCAGGGTCTCTTCTGTTTCCATACAAATTGTGAAATTTTTTTGTTCTAAGTCTGTGAAAAATGCCAGTGGTAGTTTGGTAGGGATTCCTTTGAATCTATAGATTGCTTTGGGTAGTATAGTCATTTTCACAGTGTTGATTCCTCCAATCCAAGAACATGGTATATCTCTCCATCTATTTTTATCATCTTTAATTTCTTTCATCAGTGTCTTATAATTTTCTGTATATAGGTCTTTTGTCTCCTTAGGTAGGTTTATTCCTAGATATATTATTCTTTTTGTGCAATGGTAAAAGGAAGTGTTTTCTTAATTTCACTTTCAGATTTTTCATCATTAGTATATAGGAATGCCAGAGATTTCTGTGCATTAATTTTGTATCCTGCTACTTTACCAAATTCATTGATTAGCTCTAGTAGTTTTCTGGTAGTATCTTTAGGATTCTCTATGTATAGTATCATGTCATCTGCAAACAGTGACAGCTTTACTTCTTCATTTCCGGTTTGGATTCCTTTTGTTTCTTTTTCTTTTCTGACTGCTGTGGCTAAAACTTCCAAATCTATGTTGAATAATAGTGGTGAGAGTGGGCCACCTTGTCTTGATCTTGATCTTAGAGGAAATGGTTTCATTTTTTCACCATTAGGGATGATGTTGGCTGTTGGTCTGTCATATATGGCTTTTATTATGTTGAGGAAAGTTCCCTCTATGCTTACTTTCTGGAGGCTTTTTATCATAAATTGGTGTTGAATTTTGACGAAAGCTTTCTCTGCGTCTACTGAGATGATCATATGGTTTTTCTCCTTCAATTTGTTAATATGGTGTATCACATTGATTGAATTGCATATATTGAAGAATCCTTACATTCCTGGGATAAACCCCACTTTATAATGGAGGATGATCATTTTAATGTGCTGTTGGATTCTGTTTGCTAGTATTTTGTTGAGGATTTTTACATGTATGTTCATCAGTGATATTGGCCTGTAGTTTTCTTTCTTTGTGACATCATTGTCTGGTTTTGGTATCAGGGTGATGGTGGCCTCGTAGAATGAGTTTGGGAGTGTTCCTCCCTCTGCTATATTTTGGAAAAGGTTGAGAGGGATAGGTGTTAGCTCTTCTCTAAATGTTTGATGGAATTCGCCTGTGAAGCCCTCTGGTCCTAGCCTTTTGTTTGTTGGAAGATTTTTAATCACAGTTTCAATTTCAGTGCTTGTGATTGGTCTGTTCATAGTTTCTATTTATTCCTGGTTCAGTCTCAGAACGTTGTGCATTTCTAAGAATTTGTCCACTTCTTCCAGGTGGTCCAATTTATTGACATAGAATTGCTTGTAGTAATCTCTCATGATCCTTTTTATTGCTGCAGTGTCAGTTGTTACTTCTCCTTTTCCATTTCTAATTCTATTGATTTCAGTCTTCTCCCTTGTTTTCATGATGAGTCTGGCTAATGGTTTATCAATTTTGTTTCTCTTCTCAAAAACCAGCTTTTAGTATTATTGATCTTTGCTATCATTTCCTTCATGTCTTTTTCATTTATTTCTGATATGATCTTTATGATTTCTTTCCTTCTGCTAACTTTGGGTTTTATTGTTCTCCTTTCTCTACTTGCTTTAGGTATAAGTTTAGGTTTTTTATTAGAGATGTGTCTTGTTTTTTAAGGTAGGATTGTATTGCTATAAACTTCCCTGTTATAACTACTTTTGCTGCATCCCAAAGGTTTTGTGTTGTTGTGTTTTCATTGTCATTCGTTTCTAGGTAGTTTTTGATTTCCTCTTTGATTTATTCAGTGATCTCTTGGTTATTAAGTAGTGTATTGTTTAGCCTCCATATGTTTATATTTTTTACAGATTTTTTCCTGTAATTGATATCTAGTCTCATAGCATTGTGGTCGGAAAAGATACTTGATACCATTTCAATTTCCTTTAATTTATGAAGGCTTGATTTGTAACTCAAGGTGTGATCTATCCTGGGGAATGTTCCATGAGCACTTGAGAAGAATGTGTATTCTGTTGTTTTGGGATGGAATGTCCTATAAATATCAATTAAGTACATCTTGTTTAATGTATCATTTAAAGATTGTGTTTCCTTATTAATTTTCATTTTGGATGATCTCTGCATTGGTTAAAGTCGGGTGTAAAGTTCCGTACTATGGTTGTGTTACTGTCGATTTCCCCTTTTATGGCTGTTAGTGTTCACCTTATGTATTCAGGTACCCCTATGTTGGGTGCATAAATATTTACAATTGTTATAACTTCTTCTTGGATTCATCCCTTGACCATTATGTAGTGTCCGTCTTTGTCTCTTGCAATAGTCTTTGTTTTAAAGTCTATTTTTTCTGATATGAGCATTGCTACTCCAGCTTTCTTTTGATTTCCATTTGCATGGAATATCTTTTTCAATCCCCTCACTTTCAGTCTGTATGTGTCCCTAGGTCTGAGGTGGGTCTCTTGTAAACAGCATATATATGGGTGTTGTTTTTGTATCCATCCAGCCAGTCTGTGTGTTTTGGTTGGAGCATTTAATCCATTTCATTAAAGGTAATTATCGATATGTATGTTCCTATTACCATTTTCTTAATTGTTTTGGGTTTGTTATTGTAGGTCTTTTCCTTCCCTTGTGTTTCTTGCCTAGAGACGTCCTTTAGCGTTTGTTTTAGAGCTGGTTTGGTGGTGCTGAATTCTCTTAGCTTTTGCTGTCTGTAAAGGTTTTAATTTCTCCATTGAATCTGAATGAGATCCTTGCTGGGTAGAGTCATCTTGGTTGTAGGTTTTTCTCCTTCATCACTTTAAACATGTCCTGCCACTCCGTTCTGGCTTGCAGAGTTTCTGCTGAAAGATCAGCTGTTAACCTTATGGGGATCCCCTTGTGTGTTATTTGTTGTTTTTCCCTTGCTTCTTTTAACATACTTTCTTTGTATTTAATTTTTGATAGTTTCATTAATATGTGTCTTGGCATGTCTGTCCTTGGATTTATCCTGTATGGGACTCTATGTGCTTCCTGGACTTGATTAACTATTTCCTTTCCCATGTTAGGGACGTTTTCAACTATAGTCTCTTCAAATATTTTCTCAGTTCCTTTCTTTTTCTCTTCTTCTTCTGGGACCCCTATAATTTGAAAGTTGGTGTGGTTAATGTTGTCCCAGAATTCTCTTTGACTGTCCTCAATTCTTTACATTCTTGTTTCTTTATTCTGCTCTGCAGTAGTAATTTCTACTATTTTATCTTCCAGATCACTTATCCGTTCTTCTGCCTCAGTTATTCTGCTATTGATCCCTTGTAGAGAAGTTTTAATTTCATTTATTGTGTTGTTCATCACTGTTTGTTTGCTCTTTAGCTCTTCAAGGTCCTGGCTAAATGTTTCTTGTATTTTCTCCATTCTATTTCCAAGATTTTGGATCATTTTTACTCTCATTATTCTGATTTTTTTTTCAGGTCCACTGCCTATTTCCTCTTCATTTGTTAGGTGTGTTGGGTTTTTGCCTTGCTCCTTCATCTGCTGTGTGTTTCTCTGTCTTCTCATTTTGCTTAACTTACTGTGTTTGGGGTCTCCTTTTCACAGGCTGCAGGCTCCTAGTTCCTGTTGTTTTTGGTGTTTGTCCCCAGTGGCTAATGTTGGTTCAGTGGGTTGTGTAGGCTTCCTGGTGGAGCGGACTAGTGCCTGTGTTCTGGTGGATGAGGCTGGATCTTATCTTTCTGGTGGGCAGGTCCACATCTGGTGTTGTGTTTTGGGGTGTCTCTCGTGTTTTTATGATTTTAGGCAGCCTCTCTCTTAATGGATGGGGTTGTGTTCCTGTCTTGCCAGTTGTTTGGCTTAGGGTTTCCAGCATTATAGCTTGCTGGTTGTGGCATGGAGCTGGATCTTGGCATTGAGATGGAGATCTCTGGGAGATTTTCACCATTTGATATTACGTGGAGGTGGGAGGTGTCTTGTGGGGCAGAGTCCTGAACTTGGGTCTCCCACCTCAGAGGCATAGCCCCAACCCCTGGCTGGAGCACCAAAAGCCTGTCCTCCACATGGCTCAGAATAAAATGGAGAAAAGAAAGTAAGAACGAAAGAAGAAGATAAAATGAAGTAAAATAAAAGAAAGTAAAATAGAATAAAATAACGTTATGAAAATAAAAAAAAATATTAAAATTTTTTAAGTAATTAAAAAGAAAAAGAAAGAAAGAAAGAAGAGAGCAATCAAACCAAAAAACAAATCCACCAATGATAACAAGTGCTAAAGCTATACTAAAAAAAAACACGAAAAACGGACAGACAGAACCCTAGGACAAATGGTAGAAGCAAAGCTATACAGACAAAAATCACACACAGAAGCATACACATACACACTCACAAAAAGAGAAAAAGGGGAAAGTGTATATATATATTGTTGCTCCCAAAGTCCACCTCCTCAATTTGGGATGATTCATTGTCTATTTAGGTATTCCACAGATGCAGGGTACAGCAGGTTGATTGTGGAGCTTTAATCTGCTGCTTCTGAGGCTGCTGGGAGAGATTTCCCTTTCTCTTCTTTGTTCGCACAGCTCCCGTTGTTTAGCTTTCAATTTGGCCCCGCCTCTGTGCGTAGGTTGCCTGAGGGCGTCTTTTCTTCGCTCAGACAGGATGCGGTTAAAGGAGCAGCTGCTTTGGGGGCTCTGGCTCACTCAGGTTGGTGGGAAGGAGGGGTACGGAGTTCAGGGCAAGCCTGTGGCTGCAGAGGCCAGTGTGACATTGCACCAGCCTGAGGCGTGCCGTGTGTTCTTCCAGGGAAGTTGTCCCTGAATCACGGGACCCTTTCAGTGGTGGGCTGCACAGGCTCCCAGGAGGGGAGGTGTGGTTAGTGACCTGTGCTTGCACATAGGCTTCTTGGTGGCTGCATCAGCAGCCTTAGCGTCTCATGCCCGTGTCTGGGGTCCGCACTGATAGCCGCAGCTCACACCCGTCTGTGGAGCTCCTTTCAGTGGCGCTCTTAATCCCTTCCCCTTGCACACCAGGAAGCAAAGAGGCAAGAAAATGTCTCTTGCCTCTTTGGCAGCTCCAGACTTTTTCCTGGACTCCCTCCCAGCTAGCTGTTGCACTATAGCCCCCTTCAGGCTGTGTTCACACAGCCAACCCCAGTCCTCTCCCTGGGATCTGATCTCCGAAGCCCGAGCCTTAGCTCCCAGCCCCCACCCATTCTGGTGGGTGAGCAGACAAGCCTCTTAGGCTGGTGAGTGCTGGTCGGCACCAATTCTCTGTAAGGGAATCTCTCTGCTCCACCCTCCACACCCCTGTTGCTGCGCTCTCCTCCGTGGCTCTGAAGCTTCACCCCTCCACCACCCCCAGTCTGTGCCCACAAAGTGGCTTTCTAGTGTGTGGAAACTTCTCCTCCTTCACAGCTCCCTCCCACTGGTGCAGGTCTCCTCCCTATTCTTTTGTCTCTGTTTTTTCTTTCTTTCTTTTTTTTTTTTTTGCCCTACCCAGGTACGTGGGGAGTTTCTTTCCTTTTGGGAGGTCTGAGGTCTTCTCCCAGTGTTCAGTAGGTGTTCTGTAGGAGTTGTTCCACATGTAGATGTATTTCTGATGTATTTGTGGGGAGGAAGGCGATCTCCACGTCTTACTCTTCTGCCATCTTGAAGCTCCCCCCATATTATTACTTTGATTGACTTGAAAGATAAAACACTTATTGGCATATATATTATATACATAGTATATCTTTGCATGCATGCTTACATATATATACCTGAAAGTAAGCAATTCATTTTTTTGGTGACACTCGAGTGACGTGGAGTTTTATGATACACTCATGTGTCTCTCTCCCTACTATTACTGTAACCTCTACAATATCAGGGAAGAGTCTCCATTTTTTCAACCTTATGCGAATAGCCATTGCGTTGCACAGTGCCATCCTATAGTAAATACATAATAACTGTTGAATGTCTAAGGATTCCTGATCCTTAATGAAATATGTCATCTAATATCACTACTAGTTTATGGGATCTTTGAAACTCTTCGAGCCTTTCACCTTGGTTGTATTTTTGAAACATCTACTTCATGTTTTAATTTCTTTACCTAACCTACTGAATTACCATCCCTTCAAAATAGTTCTTCAGTGAGCTCTTCCAGTGCCCTTATCTCATTTACAATGAAGCTAGGACATGAAGCTAGAAGTGTTAGTTATGATAGTAAACATATGGTCTTATCAAGTACTTACTCTGTATTGAATCTGACAAACATATCCAGGAAACTGAAGTTTGAAAGCAAAGAAGTGACCAAGTGCTCACAATTGTATATTTCTTACCCTCTGCTTTATTTTGACTAAATTTTAATCGAGTTTCTTTCTTCTCCATAAATTCTTGGACTTTGGCTCTCCCAAAGTCTGAACAAGCACTAAAATGTAAAACATCCCCCCTTAACAGCATGTGATGCTTAATTTTATGCATCAACTTGGCTGGGCAATGATACCCAGATATTTGGTTAAATGTTATTCAGGATGTTTCTGTGAAGGTGTTTTTGGATGAGATTAACATTTAAATTGGTAGATTGAATAAAGCAGATTACGCTCCATAATGCGAGTGAGCCTCATCCAATCAATGAAGACTTAATAGAACAAAGACTGGTCTTCCCATGACAAGAAGGATTTCTGCCAGAAGCTTGCCCTTGGACTCAAACTGCCACTCTTCCCTGGGTCTCCATCCTGCCTGGCCCACCTTGAAGATTTTAGGGTTACCAAGCCTCTGCAATCACGAGGCAATTGTCTTTCTATGTATAAACATCCTGTTGGTTTTGTTTTTCTGGAGAACCCTGACTAATACACAACACATCCATAGAATTGAAGTGGGCAAACCACAGTGAGAAACATTTTCTGTCAGACCACCCTGAATATGCTATCTGCTTACTCACTCCTTTGACTAGTTTCCCCTCAAAAGTTTCTGTTGGCTCTGATGATCCCTCCCTACATGAGAAAATCCTTTTTCTGTTTGGTTTTGAGACACGTGCAGATCCTGAGGTTGGAATCTTCTCCCGATTGCAGTAGGTATTTTTGGAAGAAGTTTCATCTTACCTAAGTCTGGATTTGTTTTTATTTGACACAAGAAACCATTAAGGAAGAACAGGAAGATTAGAATATAAAAATAGAAACGTGTTTAGGAGAAGTCAGGGATAAATGCAGGTGAGCAACACCAACAATGAAAGGTCAGAAAAAAATTGAAGATGAGAATACAAATGAATGTAAGATATGCACAAGGAAGAAGAGAATAGATAAAATGATAAAAACAACTAAGATTAAAGAAGTTAAGATAGTTGTTTCTTGGTTGCTAAAGTGTACTTTTTTGTTCACTAAATAAGCATGATAGATGGTCAGTGAGAGCTGCCCAAAGGAAATATGTGTTTAGATTATATTTAGAGAATTGTTCCTGAAATTATTAGCTGAATATATCTGTAGCTCTCTTTCTAATAGAAATCTATGGTAACAGAATCATTAACCTATTGGTTAATATCTTAATCATAGTATCCTCAGTGGAATTAAAGTAGAATTCTCTTAATCATCACAGAAATCATGCTGGCATCCACATTCTGTACTTAAAATAGAAAAAACTAGAGAAAAATCCTTCTTCTCTTCTGCCACACTCAGCAAAATACCTCAGATTTCTTTAAACAAACAATTAAAAAAACACATATTTGTGTTATATGTTTAGTTTCTATCTTACAGATTGTAAGTGGAATGGAGAGAAAGATGACAATAATTGTGCAAAAGCTAGGAGGAGACTTCTCTCTAGTATATAAACTGAGTGACTTTCTAGGCCATAGCTATCCTACTACACATGTGCCCACCTGTCAGTGGGCATTACTCAGGTGGGAATGGATGCATCCTGGGTAGGAATTCCATGCTTAAAACTGGCCTCAAGAAAATGTTTGATTTGGAGTTGTTGACAATCTTTGCTAAGCCCATTACAAGAATGTAGTAAAAGAAGAGTGCAGCATTAAACTCATTAATTACTTTTCTTGTATATTTCAGGGAGGGCAAAATGTCAGACATAGTAATTAGAAGAGGGTTTTATTTTTTCATTAACTCTAATTAATATTGACTCTTCATGTTTCATTAACATTATTTCTGCTGACTAGGGAATTTATCAAAAGTATGGGAAGGATGATCAGTCTACACTAGATAATGTATTCCGGACGTGGGAGAGTAGATGGTTCTTTGAAATATATTTTTCTCTAGAATCAAGTGAAGTTCAATTACCTCAACCACAGAAAATTGTTAAGGGTCAGAAGAAAACTTGGGAAGCAGTTGTCTCATGGTCTTAATGTTAGGGAGTCATTTCTATCATTTTAAAAATTATCCAGTTAATGCTCTGTACTTATTGAAGAATCCAGCATTTCTTATCTTCAAAGCAACAGCTGCAGGACAACACATTTGCTTAATGGAAATCTCTGTGGTTATCATCAGTGTCTGTTTTTGTTTTTGTTTTTGTTTTGGTCAGTGTCTTCTTTATCAAGCGTGAGTGAATGTTCCCAGTGTACTTCTCTCAACACAGGGGGAAAGAATGATCCTTTGTTCTCCTTCAGTTGCTGCTGCATTTACACTGGGCTGCATGGTTCCTGTAAAGGTTGAAGGACAGAAGCCTAAGAGAATGGAAAGTTCCAGAATATAGGCAAACAAAGAACCTCTTTTGAATAAGTTAATAGCTAAAATCTAATGAGCTTTTACAATATGCCAGGCACCATTTTGCATGCTTTACATAAATAACTCATTTGATCACCACAATACCCAATCCAATGATGTAGGTATTACTGTTATACTCAATTTGCAGATGAGAGAACCAAGGGATAGAGTTTTAAGAAAGTCACCCAAAGGTTACAGAGGTATTGACTGTGAGAATCAACATTCAAATCCAGGTGATTGAGCGCCAGAGTCCATGTTCCTAACTGATAATACTATTTAATAAGTGCAAAGTGTGGATAAATTCTTGGCTTTAGAGTAGATCTGGCAGAATGGGATGGTCTGTTTAACTAAATCGTTGTGGAGACGGTTTCTTTGAGGTACAAAATGGGAAAGGAAAGGATGTGGTTTTCTGGATCAGGGAAGGAGAGAGTCTCCATGCAGGTGAAAAATTAATAAATAATCAAAATTAATAAAAGGCAAGCAAAAAAGCTAAACATAGGAGACAGCAAGAGGGTTTTTGTGAGCTATGTAAGTCATTGAACTTGAATGGATTTTTATCATATTCTCTTCCTACAGATGAAATATTCACTATACACTTTTGTAATGAAAATAGAGCTGGTAAATTTGTCAAAATACATTGCATCCCCATACAGGAAAGGCAGTGACTAAAAACATTGATTTTGAAGTCAGTTGGACTGGGATTGATTCTAGATTTCATCATTTATTAGCTGTGTGAATTTAGGCAATGAGGTGAATTGCACTTCCTTAGTAAAATGGTGATAACAATAGTATCTACCTCATGGGCAGTTGTAGAATGAGATGTCGTTTTTAAAGAAGAGAGCAAATACTCCATAAATGGCAGTTATTGTGAAGAAAGGAGGAGGAAGAAGTGAAAGAAGAGAAGGAGGACTTCTGCTATTAAGGCTGTCTTAATTTAGGTTGTGGTACACCATGGCTATAGGTAACTAACTCTTCCTAAAAAAAAAAATTAAGAGTTTTAAAGGCTGTAATTTTCAAAGGGTATACCTGCATCCTTTGTCATATAAGACAACTTCAAATTATTCTTCATTTTCAGTCAACTATTTTCAAATATAAATTGAAATATACTTCTTCAATCGAAGATGTATTCCATAATTTGTGCAAAACATGAAGTATTATCATCTGTGTAACCACAGTTTTTCTTTTCTCTCAAAATTAGCATGTCACTTAGTATTCACTTACACTATGCTTTATTGTGATAAAAGATAAGCCAATTAAATGTGACAGACAATATGAGATTTTTTTTAAAAAAACTGAGCTCAAGTCTAATTTATTTAAAGATTATGTGACCCATGTCTCTTTTTGAATTATGGTTTTCTCAGGGTATATGCCCAGTAGTGGGGTTGCTGCATCGTATGGTTGTTCTATTTTTAGTTTTTTAAGTAACCTCCATACTGTTCTCCATAGTGGCTGTATCAATTTACATTCCCACCAACAGTGCAAGAGGGTTCCCTTTTCTGCACACCCTCTCCAGCATTTATTCTTTGTAGATTTTTTGATGATGGCCGTTCTGACCAGTGTGAGGTGATACATCAAAGTAGTTTTGATTTGCATTTCTCTAATGATTAGTGATGTTGAGCATCCTTTCATATGTTTGTTGGCAATCTGTATATCTTCTTTGGAGAAATGTCTATTTAGGTCTTCTGCCCATTTTTGGATTGGATTGTTTGTTTTTTGGATATTGAGTTGCAATAGCCAGGACATGGAAGCAACCTAAGTGTCCATCGACAGATGAATGGATAAAGAATATGTGGCACATATATACAATGGAATATTACCCAGCCATAAAAAAATGAAATTGAACTATTTGTAGTGAGGTGGATGGACCTAGAAACTGTCATACAGAGTGAAGTAAGTCTGAAAGAGAAAAATACCTTATGCTAACACATGTATATGGAATAAAAAAAATAGTTCTGATGAACCTTGGGGCAGGACAGGAATAAAGATGCAGATGTAGAGAATGGACTTGAGGACACAGGGAGGGGGAAGGGTAAGCTGGGATGAAATGAGAGAGTAGCATTGACATATATACACTACCAAGTGTAAAATAGGTAGCTAGTGGGAAGCAGCTGCATAGCACAGGGAGATCAGCTTGGTGCTTTGTGACCACCTAGAGGGGTGGGGTAGGGATGGTGGGAGGGAGACGCAAGAAGGAGGGGATATGGGGGTATATGTGTACATATAGCTGATTCACTTTGTTATACAGAAGAGACTTACACATTGTAAAGCAATTCTACTCCAATAAAGATGTTAAGAAAAAAAACCAATTCTTGGAAGTCTATCAATGAGAAAGAAATACAATTTCCTGAATTGGCATTCTCTCCTAATTACCTCTGTAATTGCCCTTTCCTATTATTTTGTACCCTTGTAATACAATACTCTCTTAACTGGTGCCTCTAACTTTTGTGTCTCCCTTCCCCAGTCTTTATTCCACATAGCAAATAAAAAATTATGTTTGTGAAGCACAAAAAAAAAATATGTGACGAACAAAAATAAGTAAGGAAAACTTTAAGGTATTTTCATCTTCGTTTTTACACAGCTTTGAGCTGTATTTCATATACAATAAAATTCACCCATTTAAAGTGTGAAGTTCAGTGCTTTTTAGTATATTAACAGAATTGTGGAACTTTTACTACAATTTAATCTTATAACGTTTTCATTAAAACCAAAATAAACTCCATACTCCTTAGCTATTATCCAACAACCCCCATCCTCTGTGGATTACCTATTCTGGACATTTTGTAAAAATGTTATTGTAGTGGGTTGGTCAAAAAGTTCGTTCGGGTCTTCCCTGGTGGCGCAGCGGTTGAGAGTCCGCCTGCCGATGCAGGGGACACGGGTTCATGCCCCGGTCCGGGAAGATCCCACATGCTGTGGAACGGCTAGGCCTGTGAGCCATGGCCGCTGAGCCTGTGCGTCCAGAGCCTGTGGTCCACAACGGGAGAGGCCACAACAGTGAGAGGCCCGCGTACCGCGAAAAAAAAAAAGTTTGTTGGGTTAGTGAATACATTGTTCAACAAAGTTCTTGGTGAAGATGAAAAAAGTCTTTTATTTTTACATAAAACCGAGCAAACTTTTTGGCCAGCCCAATATATGTGGTCTTTTGTCACCAGCTTCTTTCTCAGTTAGCATGTTTTCAAGGCTAATCCGTGTTGTAGCATGCATCAGTACTCCATTTCTTCTTAGATTAATAATATTCCTTTTTATGGATATGTCACATTTTATTTACTCATTTATCAGCTGATGGACATTTGGATTATTTCCACTTTTTGGCCATTATTAATGCTGCTAGGAACATTCTTGTACAAATGAGTGTATATATGTTTTCATATCTCTTGGGTATACACCTAGGAGTGTGATTGCTGGGTCATATGGGAACTGTATGTTTAACATTTTGATGAAGTACCAAACATTTTCCCAAAATGTACCGTTTTACACTCTCATCAGCAATATATGAGGGATCCATTTCTCTATATTTTTGCCAACACTTTTTATTATCTAGTGATGTTGAGCATCTTTTCACATGCTTATTGGCCATTTTTACGCCCTTTTTGGAGACACGCCTATTCAGATACTTTGATCGTTTTTTACTTGGGTTATTTGTCTTTTTATTATTTTATTGCCTTTTTACTATTAAATACATGTTCTGGATACATATTAGTAATATGATTTGCAAATATTTTCTCCCATTTTGTGAGTTGTCTTTTCATATTCCTGATGATGTCTTTTGAAGCACAAAAGGTTTTAGATTTTATGAAGTCCATTATCTAATTTTCCTTTTGTCACTTAAACATTTTGGTGTAATAAAACCATTGCATAACCCAAGGTCATGAAGATGTATTCCCTTGTTTCCTTCTAGGAATTTTATAGTTTTACCTCATACGTGTAGGTCCCTGATCCACTTTGAATTAACATTTGTGCATGGTGTGAGATAGGGGTCTAATGTTATTCCTTTGCACAAGATATCCAATTGTCCAAGTACCATTTTTTAAAAGGACTGTTCATTCTCCCATTGAATGGTCTTGGCACCCTCACTGAATATCGAGTGATCATATATATATATAGATTTATTTATGGACTCAATTCTGTTACATTGATCTATCTATCCTATGCCAGCACCACAATGTTTTAGTTACTGTAGCTTTATAGTAAGTTTTGAAATTGTGAAGTGTGAGTACATCAGTTTGTTCTTTTTCAGGATTGTTTTGGCTATAGGTACATTCACTTTTTTTTTTTATAATCTTTTCTTACTTTTGAAAAAAATGTGTTTATTTATTTATTTTAGTTTTTGGCTGCATTGGATCTCCATTGCTGTGTGCAGGCTCTCTCTAGTTGCAGCAAGCGGAGACCACTCTTCATTGTGGTGTGCAGGCTTCTCATTGTGGTGGCTTCTCCTGTTGCAGAGCATGGGCTCTAGGCATGTGGGCTTCAGTAGTTGTGGCACACGGGCTCAGTAGTTGTGGCTTGTGGGCTCTAGAGCCCACGAGCCTCAGTAGTTGTGGTGCATAGGCTTAGTTGCTCTGCGGCATGTGGGATCCTCCTGGACCAGGACTCCAACCGTGTTCCCTGCATTGGCAGGCAGATTCTTAACCACTGCACGACCAGGGAAGTCCCTACATTCACTTTTTTTTTAAAACATCTTTATTGGAATATAATTGCTTTACAATGATGTGTTAGTTTCTGCTTTATAACAAAGTGAAACAGTTATACATATGTCCCCATATCTCTTCCCTCTTGCATCTCCCTCCCTCCCATCCTCCCTATCCCACCCTTCTAGGTGGTCACAAACCACCGAGCTGATCTCCCTGTGCTATGCAGCTGCTTCCCACTAGCTATCTATTTTACATTTGGTACTGTATATATGTCCATGCCACTCTCTCACTTTGTTCCAGCTTACCCTTCCCCCTCCCTGTATGCTCAAGTCCATTCTTTAGTAGGTCTGCATCTTTATTCCCATCTTGCACCTAGGTTCTTCATGACCATTTTTAAAAAAAATTTTTTTAGATTCCATATATATGTGTTAGCATATGGTATTTGTTTTTCTCTTTCTGATTTACTTCACTCTGTATGACAGACTCTAAGTCCATCCACCTCACTACAAATAACTCAGTTTCATTCCTTTTTATGACTAATATTCCATTGTATATATGAGCCACATCTTCTTTATCCATTCATCTGTTGATGGATGCTTTGGTTGCTTCCATGTCCTGGCTATTGTAAATAGAGCTGCAGTGAACATTTTGGTACATGACTCTTTTTGAATTATGGCTTTCTCAGGGTATATGCCCAGTAGTGGGATTGCTGGGTCATATGGTAGTTCTCTTTTTAGTTTTTTAAGGAATGTCCATACTGTTCTCCATAGTGGCTGTATCAATTTACATTCCCACCAACAGTGCAAGAGGGTTCCCTTTTCTGCACACCCTCTCCAGCATTTATTGTTTGTAGATTTTTTGATGATAGCCATTCTGACCGGTGTGAGATGATATCTCATTGTAGTTTTGATTTGCATTTCTCTAATGATTAATGATGTTGAGCATTCTTTCATGTGTCTGTTGGCAATCTGTATATCTTATTTGGAGAAATGTCTATTTAGGTCCTACATTCACTTTTAAACTGAAAAGAAACGCTAAACATAAGAGACCTATACATTTCTAAATAAATACAAAGATGCTTATAGGTGTTGTGCCTTGTTTCTGGTTTTCCAGCTTTTTATAGTGCATACCATTGGTTAATAAAATATTTTCTATTGAACCAAACTCCTGTAATAAGCAATGACTGAATCAATACATTTTAATTGAATATAATTGTGTTAGCCTGGGCTTCTGTAACAAAATGCCACAGAGTGGGTGCCTGAACAATGGACATTTGTTTCATACATTCTGGAGGTTGGGAAGTCTGAGATCAGGGTGCCAGCATGGTTGGGATCTGTTGAGAGTTGTCTTCCTGGCTTGCAGACAACAGGCAGTTTTCTTGCTGTGTCCTTAACACAGTCAGGTTGGGGGTACGGTGCGGGTAGGAGGTGAAGTGGGGGCTTGAGGGAGATTGAGGGGAGAGACTAGGAGAATCTAAGATGTTTCTCCTGGCTGCAATTTGCTTGCTATTGCTGAATGTTCTTTTAGGATGACCATTTGCTTTCCTTCCTCCTATAGGATGAGAGTAAATCATAGTAGTTCATTGAGCACATGAACTCTGAAATCAAGAGAGAAGTGGGTGGAGCACAGGCTCTGCCTCCTTCCGTTGTGATACTGGCAAGGCCTTTAACCTTTCTGACACCATACATCCTCATTTGTAAGGTGGGATTAATAATAATAGTGCCTTACTCATAAGATTGTTGTGACAATTACATTGCTAAGTTATGTAAAACCCATAGTATAGGGCCTGGCCTATAGTAAATGCTCAATAAATTCTAGCTATTATAATTTATTGTAACATAAACTTTATTATATTTAGAGAAAATTATCCATTTAGATACCTCAAAAAGTAACAGCCAGGATTCCAATTTTGAATTCCTTTTTGTGAACGGTAAGCTGAGTAAGAAGTCACATATGCACTCAGAATTGTTCATTCAGAATGCTCAGTACTGCTTAAAAAAAGATGCACACACAGGGTTTTGCTTTCCCTATTCTCCTCTTGACAGATTTTTCTCTAAGAAGGTAGCTGACCATGGAAACCAATTAATCTCTCTCCTGAGGCAAAGCAATCATTTGCAAAAGAATGCACTGAAGTGCCACCCCCAAATGCTCCAGAACAGCTAGAGGGGAGGAGGCTGTTTTTTCTTTGATTTTCAAGGCTGATGAAAGCAGTTATTTAGGAAGTACATGAGCGTGGACGCACACACGCATGTGTGTGTGCGTGTGCGTGTGTGCGTGTGTGTGTGTATGTATGTAGTGGGAGAGGACATAATTCAGTCATTACTACACAGCTTCATGAAGCATTATGTAGGGTATGAGAACTTGTCTAGACACAGACATTTATTTATCACACATTTTGTGTCTTCCTTCATGTTCATGGATCTATTTTTCCCTCTTGGCTTCCCCGGTGCCTGGTGCAGTATACAGCACATAATAAGCAGAAAACATGCATTACTGCACAGAAATCGTTTGCAGTATAAGGTGGTTCAGTACATGGATCTTGGAGTCAGGAGCTGAATCCCAACTCCATCAATTACTGGCTCTGTGATCTAGGGTAAATTATTAACTTCTTAGAGTCTCAGTTGCTTTACTTTTAAAATGTAATTAATATATAAACCATAGGTTGTTTTGAAACTTAAGTGAGGAAGTATGGGCAGAGTATCTAACAAAGTTCTTGGCATGTTATAAGCACGCAGTGAATGATAGTTATAGGAACCAAAAAAATGTTTGTCAGTTGAATGAATACATAGTCCTTTACTAATCATTTAATTTAGGATTGATTTATTCAATATATATTAAATAATATCTACTATGTACCAGTGTGCTAAACGTCAAAATACAGAGGTAAGACACAGTCTCAATCCTCAATGAACTCCCAGTAGAGTAGAGAATATAGCAAGGTAAAACAACTAAAAGCTACAACATTTGAGAAGTTACTGTGGCAGAAGTCTGTATAAAGGCACAATAGGGGCCCATAGGTGGACTTCAGGGTACAGTTGAACTTGACTGAAATAATCGTAATTTTTCTAACATTTCACTAAGAAAAGTGTCAACCATAGAAGAAAAGCTGAAAAGAATTGTACAATAAGAATCTATATACCAGCCACCTATAGTCCCCAACTATTGAACTTTAGTTAATAATATATTTTCTGAGGAGTAAAGCACACTATCTGCATCGAACTTTGAAATGCATTAAAAATTTGAAAGACTGGTGGGTGGATAGAGTTTTAGATATGTGATAAGTGAAAAACCCTTCTTGACTATATTTCCACATGTGATTCTCTACTTAAACATCATGAAAACGTTCCATTTTTAAAAGAAATTATGATGGATGATGAGAAGTGGATACCGTACAATAATGTGGAATGGAAGAGATCATGGGGCAAGCGAAATGAACCGCTACCAACCACACCAAAGGCCGGTCTTCATCCAAAGAAGGTGATGTGTATATGGTGGGATTGGAAGGGAGTCCTCTATTATGAGTTCCTCCTGGAAAACCAAATGATTAATTCCAACAAGTACTGCTCCCAATTAGACCACTGAAAGTAGCACTTGATTAAAAGCATCTGGAATTGGTCAACAGAAAACGCATGATCTTCCATCAAGATAATGCAACACCGCGTGTTTCTTTGATGATCGGGGGAAAAACTGTTACAGCTTGACTGAAAAGTTCTGGTTCACCTGCCATATTCACCAGACATTGCACCTTTGGATTTCCATTTATTTTGGTCTTTACAAAATTCTCTTAATGGAAAAAAATTCAATTCCCTGGAAGACTGTAGAATGCACCTAGAACAGTTCTCTGCTCAAAAAATTAAAAAGTTTTGGGAAGCTGGAATTCTGAAGCTGCCTGAAAAATGGCAGAAGGTAGTGGAACAAAACAGTGAATTCGTTCTTCAATAAAGTTTTTGGTGGAAATGAAAAACGTGTCTTTTATTTTTACTTGAAAACCGAAGGAAGTTTTGGTGAACCCAATACTTTTTTCTATGAATTTGCCTACTTTAGATACCTTATATAAATGGAATCATACCGTATTTGATTTTTGTGACTGATTTATTTCACTTACATAATGTCCTCAAGGTTCATCAATGTTGTGGCATATGACACAGGCTGATTTATAGTCCATTGTATGTATATACCACATTTTGTTTATCCGTATCTCCATCTATGGACACTTGGGTTGCTTCTACTTCTTGGCTATTGTAAATATTGTTGCTATGAACATGGGTGTGCCAATCTCTCTTTGAGATACTGGTTTTTAATTATTTTGGATATATAGCCAGAAGTGGGATTGCTGATAATTCTATTTTTAATTTTTTAAGGAATTGTCATATTATTTTCCACAGTGACTGCACCATTTTATATTCTCACCAATAGAGCACAGGGTTCCAATTTCTCTACATCCTCACCAGTACTTGCTACTTGCTGGTTTTTTTTTTTTTGATAGTAGCCATCCTATGTGATTGAAGTGATATCTCATTCAGTGGTTTTGATTTGCATTTCCCTAATGAGTAGTGATGTTGATTATCTTTTCATATACTCATTGGCCATTTGCATGTAATCTTTGAAGAAATGTCTATTTAAGTCCTTTGCTCAATTTTTACTTGGGTTATTTGCTTTTTATTGTGGTTGAGTTTTAGGAGCTCTTTATATATTCTAGATATTAACCCCTAATCATACAGGTAGTTGGAAAATATTTTCTCCCATTCCATAGGTTGCATCTTTAACCTATATTGATTGTGTCCTTTGATGCACAAAGGTTTTTGTTTGATATAGTTCTATTTATCTATTTTTGATTTTGTTGCCTATGCTTTTGGTGTCATATTTAAGAATGCATCGGCAGATCTAAATCCAATGTCATAAAGCTTTTCCCCTGTGTTTTCTTTGAGGAGTTTTATATTTTTCAGTCTTTGATCAATTTTGAAATATTTTTTGTATATGATGTAAGGTAAGGGTCAAACTTTATTCTTTTGAATTCAGATGTCCAGTTTTCCCAGCACCATTTGTTGATAAGATTGTCCTTTCCCTATATGATCTTGGCACCATTGTTGAAAATAATTTCACCATATATGTGAGAGTTTATTTCTGGGCTGTCAGTTCTATCCCATGGTCTATATGCCTGAGTTTACACTAATACCACACTATTTTGATGACTGTAACTTTGTAATAAGTTTTGAAATCAGAAGTGTGAAACCTCCAACTTTGTTCCTTTTCAAGATAATTCTGGCTATTTGAGTTTAGGTATGCATTTTAGGATGGAGTTTTGTATTTCTTCAAAAAATGCCATTAGCATTTTGATAGGGATTACATTGAATCTGTAAACTGCTTTGGGCAATATTTACATTTTAACAATATTAAGTCTTTCAATCCATGGACATGGGATGCCTTTTCAATTATTTGAGTCTTCTTTAATTTCTTTAAGTAGTGTTTTGACATTTACTTCCACACATGGCACCACCCCACCATTTACATGGTCTGGCACACACACTTGCACACCCAATCTCTGATGCCAACAAACTTTATTCCACATATGCTATTCAGCTCTTAAAGTGGGAGAAGTTGTATAAAGGTACTGTGTGGTTGTTAGACTCCTGGTTATATGAGTTGACACATCACTAAGGGTAAGTGATGCACTGACTATACCAACCTGCTCCAAAGTCACTTTAGGAAAAACTGGAAAAAGAACTCAGAGCCCGAACTTAGGTCACACAAAAGGGATTTCAGAGTAGTGTCATATGCATAATACTTAGACTTGCTGCCCTAGTGTGGCTCTAGAGGGCCTTGAGCAATTCTCTAAAAGAGTAATTCCTGGGATATCTGAGCAATTTGGTAGCTATTTTACAGTTCAGCAGGGACTTTGTTATGCATGAGGTGCCTCCTAGTGGCCTCTGAAGGAAACTGCCCAACTGCTCATGGGAAAGGGAGGTTTATGAACTGGAAGAGGTCAGTCATTCAATAGTAGCTGGACCTGAGACTGCACTTGGAAGTCGTGAAAGAAGGTGGTGAATTGCAAACTAAAAGGAATGTAAGGAACTACTAGATATTAGGCTAAGGAAGCCCTTTACTGCCTGGAAGCCTAAGTCCTGCTCTGTCACAGCAGGGATTACCTGCAGGAGAAGAAGAGATGTTTTAACCTGGGAAAGCAAATTAGATTTAATTATTAGATTCTAAATCAATATTTACATTACATGCTTCATCACCAAGCCTGATACCTGCAGAGACCTCATTGGCAATGCATCAATTTCACAAAGATAACACTCATCCTAACAGAAAATAGGGTGTTTTATTTCACTATGTCTCTTATTTTCTTCTGGATTACTTTCTATCCTTTGTCTCAAGGGGAACCCTTGTGAGAGGAAAGATCATGAGGTTTCTGAATAGTCCATCTGCTCCCTTCCTTTTTTCCCTCTAGACAACCTGGTTGCTTTCAAACTGATACTGAAACAAGACAGGCATCCAGGTTTACCTAATGCCAGCCAGCCTCAGCATTGTTAACATAAGTCAAAAGGTTATGGATCACAATGGGAAATTAATTCATCTGTTAAAAAAGTAGAGAATGTATCTGCAGTTTATATCAGGGCTAGAAATTCAAGTTTAAAAGCAGTCTTTGAAATTCTTATTATTCAAAATCAACACAGGCAGTAGTAATCAGCCAGGTACATTTTGTTAGCTCCCACAGGGTGTACAGGTGCTTAAGTCAGAGGCCATTTAGACCCCTTTTGTTGCCTGAATCCAGAAAACGCCACAGGAATGAAAGGCATCTTAACTAGAAGAGTTGATACCTTAAGCCTGTAGCTTGCTACCAAGGAAGGTTATAGAACACGGGATAGTGCATGGAAGGAAAACTGTCATTGAGAGATATAACCCCAATGTACAGTGAATGGTCCCTTCCAGAACTTTTCTGTTTCCCTAATAAATTCTCAGCAGGAAATATCTCTGTCACCTTGAACAACTATCAGGCGAATTTAAGAATTAGGAGTTTGGGCTTGATAAGTGCTTGTCTTTACTCATTATAACTTCTCCTTTTATTGTATAGGAAAGAGTGACCTTTAAAATATAGCTGATTCACTTTGTTATACAGCAGAAACTAACACAACATTTTAAAGCAATTATACTCCAATAAACATGTTAAAAAATCTAATCTTTCATGTTCTTTTAGACACAGAAAGATGTAAGTTGTTCAAAAGGATATTAAGAAGTTGTGTTCAATGTTAAAAACATAATAAAGAGGTATTTTCAGAACATTGCAACTGTGCTACCTAGTCAGGAAATTTATATAACTGAAAAACATTCCTCGGGGTCCTCTCCAAATGAAGTATATTCACCGTTCCTGCAAGGGATTTGGGGGTTACTCCAGCTAGCATTGTGCCTATTCTCAATTTTCCTAACCTTTCCCCCACACATAGAGCCTTAACAGGTTTTAAAGCTCAGGGCACAAATGTCTGTCTCTGTTTTTCCATTCAAATTTTGTCCATCTTAATTAGCTAGGTTTTATCATTTTCACAAGTAAAGACTTACTAGGATTGAGGACTCCGTGGCCATATGGCCATTCCCTCCACAGGAACCACAGAACAAATCTGACAAGTGAAATGTACTTATTTTAATAGAGTATTTCTGTTTGTGACAGTTAGATTTTTGCCTGCAGCTTGCCCTGTAGGGTGTTGGGAGTAGGTTGGTAGATATCCCTTCACCTCTGAATGAAAATCTCTTCATCAAATAGACCCCTTTAAAAAAGGGGAAAATCTTTAGGCAATAAATTTGATTTAATGAGTCATGCAATCTTCAGTGGAGACAGTGTGCTTATAACACATTGTGATTGCTGAACTGAAAAAGTACTTTTGTGCTATATAGATGTAGCATCATTCTCTGCAGTCCAACTACTTCTCTTCACTTTTTATGGGAATTAACAACTTTGGTACCTGCTACTGATGAGATGCCATTTACTATGGTTGAAACCAACAACAGAATTGCTTTACCCACCATCTATCTTATTTCCCAACTTAAATTTCTTTCCATCCTACAGGAAAATGACTGCATAATGCACAAGTATCACATCAGTATATTTAATCCTTTTCTGTTCTACAATATAATCACAGATAGAAAATCTCAAATTACAATTGCTGACAGGCCAATAGTTGCTAGGTGATAGGACAGATATAGGTCATCTTGGAGGAGGTGTTCCAAGGCATTGAAAGCATTGGCATATATTGCTAGAGGAATAGCATTATACAATCATGGTAATCCATTTTCCTTCTTTTATTTTTTAATTTATTTTTTAACATCTTTATTGGAGTATAATTGCTTTACAATGTTGTGTTAGTTTCTGCTGTATAACAAAGTGAATCATGTATATGTATACATATATCCCCATATCCCCTTCCTCTTGCATCTCCCTCCCACCCTCCCTATGCCACCTCTCTAGGTGGTCACAAAGCACCGAGCTGATCTCCCTGTGCTATGCAGCTGCTTCCCACTAGCTATATTACATTTGATAGTGTATATATGTCCATGCCACTCTCTCACATCATCCCAGCTTACACTTTCCCCTCCCCATTTCCTCAAGTCCATTCTCTATATCTGCATCTTTATTCCTGTCTTGCCCCTAGGTTCTTCAGAACCATTTTTTAAAAAATTTTAGATTCCATATATATGTGTTAGCATACAGTATTTGTTTTTCTCTTTCTGATTTACTTCACTCTGTATGACAGTCTCTAGGTCCATCCACTTCACTGCAAATAACTCAATTTCATTTATTTTCATGGCTAAGTAATATTCCATTGTATATATGTGCCACATATTCTTTATCCATTCATCTGTCGATGGACACTTAGGTTGCTTCCATGTCCTGGCTATTGCAGCTCAATATCCAAAAAACAAACAACCCAATCCAAAATGGGCAGAAGACCTAAATAGACATTTCTCCAAAGAAGATATACAGATTGCCAACAAACACATGAAAGGATGCTCAACATCACTAATCATTAGAGAAATGCAAATCAAAACTACAATGAGATATCACCTCACACCAGTCAGAATGGCCATCATCAAAGAATCTAGAAACAAACAAACAAAAAAAATCTAGAAACAATAAATGCTGGAGAGGGTGTGGAGGAAAGGGAACCCTCTTGCACTGTTGGTGGGAATGTAAATTGATACAGCCACTATGGAGAACAGTATGGAGGTTCCTTAAAAAACTAAAAATAGAACTACCATACGACCCAGCAATCCCACTACTGGGCATATACCCTGAGAAACCCATAATTCAAAAAGAGTCATGTAACACAATGTTCATTGCAGCACTATTTACAGTTTTCCTTTTTTGAAGGCCTCACAGAAATTCACCAAACTCATGAAAGTAAATAAATTGTGACTAGACCCACAACATGAAGGGAAAGGATCACCTACTTAGAACACTTTGAAAAAAGTTTGCAATGGTCACAAATCCACTGGAAATTTCAGATCATTTGTATATTTGTACGTGATTCTGTTGTGCTTTGTTTGATAAACTTAGTGTGAAATTTCTTCTCACAGGAGAAATCAAGGTTAGGACAGGTGGTGCTTCTACCGAACAAGGGTTCATTCATACAAGGTAGATATTGTGAATGATGTAATTGTGTATCCTTCTTTAAGGCCCTTGACTGACAGAGCCAAAATCGTGGCTCACTTTTTCCATTGTATGGGACTTCATGAATGTTTTTACTGGTTAACGTGACACACTGAACTCTCTCCTACTTTACAGCTTTAATTTTCCTTTGCCTTATGTCCCCATTTATTTATAATTTATTGCATGTTACTGTATTATATGCATCTTTGAACTGCTATGCTGCCTTATAATTTTTTTGGAACAAGGCATGGTAGGGAGGTGAGGGCAGAGTTGGGGGGAGAGGGGGACAGACAGAGGGAGGGAGAGGGAGAGAGAGAATATGAGAGACAGAGAATGATTGATTGTGTGAAAGCGGCCTGGCTGATCTATACAACTATCTCGGTGGTGAATTCAAATTGCTGACAAGTACACATGATAGCAATAAGACTGAAAAATAAAAATAACAACACCGAATCAGGCCCACTGCTGTCCAACCTGCCACCTAAGTCAGCTGCAAGTTCTTAAGATAAAACCCAAATCTTGGACCATATTTCATGTACTGTAGTTAGATTCACCCCACCACCTCCCCTGCTACATTGATTGTTGTTGCTTTAAACCCTTAATTACTCAGACTCCTCAATTAACTGGAATTGATCTTCATTTCTGGGAAAATGGAAGATAAGAAGAAAGTAAGATGATTTCCATGATTTGTTTCTTAAAACTTAGCTTCTACTGCTATATGGTCTTGTGTGTGTTACCATCAACCCATTGTTCGTGCCATCCTTGAGCTCTGTATTTAGAATTTTCTTTGCTTGGAATACACTACTTCCTCATTCAATACATTGGCAAACTACTATTCTTTCAAGCCTTAGCTCAAGTATCCTCTCTGGAAATCTTTATGAACCATCTTCAAGCTGGGTTGGATACCTGCCTAAGTACTACCATAAGATCTTGTGCCCACTTCTGTTGGCCCACACTGTATTTAAATCTATGTCTGTCCTTCTACTAGAATCTGAGCAACCCGAGAGGGAAAAAATGTGTGTCTTATTTATTCATTGTTGTGTCCCTAGCACCTTCCATAGTATATCCTTCTAACAGGTATTCAATTAAATGAATTAATAGAATAATTGTCTGTATACTTTGTTTGGCAGTCTAAATGATCAGAGGTTCACATGATCTAAGCATGCTTAGAAAATGATGCTCTTTTTGACCATTTTATGATTTGGTTTATTTTGAAATGGAAACAGCCAGAATCCCACCTCTAAATATATGTCTATATGCCTCATTTAGTGATTGGGCAGCTGAGAAAATCCTGTGATAGCCCTTCGTTGTTAGGGCTTACAAGGGCATTCTTCAGTGGGTGACAGCTGTCCCACAGAGCACCTGCCTTTAGCCTATCTTCACTAAACCCCAAATGACTAGGTAATTTTCCCTCTGGTGTCTGCCCACATTGAAAAACCCTGTGGAGGCAGTTAAACTCTTCAGTTGGTAAGGACACAACCCAATTATAGAGAGAACTGCTGAATCTTTTTTTTTTTTTTTGCGGTACGCGGGCCTCTCACTGTTGTGGCCTCTCCCGTTGTGGAGCACAGGCTCAGGACGCGCAGGCTCAGCGGCCATGGCTCACGGACCCAGCTGCTCCGCGGCATGTGGGATCATCCCGGACCAGGGCACGAACCCGTGTCCCCTGCATCAGCAGGCGGACTCTCAACCACTGCGCCACCAGGGAAGCCCGAACTGCTGAATCTTTTAGATAAAATCAGTAATGCAGAGACTAGGCACTGGGTGCTTAGATTTTGCACTGTACTCCAGATGAATTTCTTGTTATTCTTAATACAGTGTTATCAGATCCGTTTCTGAAATGCAAATGTCATGAGTGACCTGATGTGCCAAGTCCTTTAGTATCACCAATTTTAAATGGAATTAAAGTTATAATCTAAAGCTTTAAATGGCTCATGCAAATAGACTAAAAAAGGCCCTCATTAATTTAAAGCTAGCTCAAATAGGCCAGGTGTCAGAGTTCATCTGCTTGGTGAATTTCATAAAACACTTGTCATTCACCATGGTCAAATAATTATACTGCTAGAAAATAATTTTTTTCTGAATATGTGGCAGAGAAAATTATTGCATAGGAGGGGGTTAATGAAATTGTCTTCCAGTGGAGTAAGTAATCGAGGGACAGAGAGCTGGGCATTAGGTTGATTAGAGGCTTGGTGCCCTAAATTATGCCTTGTTACAGGTAGGGCATCAACACATTTTAAGTGGAAACAGATGACTTAAATTTAAGCAACACCGCACACCTAATACTTTGATGACTGAATTTGTGTTGTTTTTCTCTTATATTTTGTGATTAAAGCTGTAAATTGTAGTACACTTAAACACTTTCTTTCTAATCCTGTCATAATCTATCCACTGTGATATGAGGGACAACTTTTTTGAGACATTTATAAAAACACCATGACATATATTCTGTGAAGACCATATTTTTCAACTATGTATTTCATAATTTTCAAAACCAGAGTGAAAAAAGTATGTAATTCAATTATAATTGAATGTAAAATTCCACATAAAATTATTTAAGACTCAGAAAGTAAAGAGTCACATATTTTAGAGCTTAAATGGACTTAGAAATCCTCTAATATGCCCTCCCCTCCCCCCATTTTATAGATGAGAAATTGGAAAGTAAGAGAAGGTAAATGTCATTCACCAAGTCACACAGCTTGCCGGTCCCAAATAGGCAGTCACGTGATAAAGTTTTCTTTCTTGACACGTACTTTTATTTCTTTCTTTGCTTTTTTATATATATTTTTAAGTACCATTCTTCTAGCCCTCTATTAATGGGGAGGCCCTAAAGCACAAGGGTAATATCAGTGAAGAAATGCAGTGTCAAAATACATACTTGATTTATAGTATCAGTACAGTATTAAAATGAAAATTTTAAAGGTCCTTGGATTATGTCTGGAGAGAAGAGCAACTTGAAGGATGCTTTAATATCTGTCCTATAATCTCCAAAGGTGTTTTAACTTGAAGAAGAGTAAGCAGTTGTTCTCATATTTTATTGGGGATATAAGTGTTTTCAAGGAAATTAAAATCAACATCAGTATGGAAAATTAAGATATGATGTGAAAGATTTGCTGATAGTGAGATATTAAATATTACAATGAGTTAGTAAAAGAAGATATGTAATTGAGGGACTCATATTCAAGGAAACTTTTTATCTATTTGGGATAAATCTCTCTACATATGTCACTGAAATAGTATTTTTTTCATATACCTACATAGAGAAAAAACTGACTGAACAATGGTTTGTACTAAACATTTAACAAATAAATGAAATTGCTTTCGTGTTTTTATGAAAAAAAATCGTATTCTGTGACTTCAGGGGCCAATTAAAGAGTTAAGGGAGAGAGCATGACATAGCTAAGAAAATATGGGCTTTTGTGAGAGGCAGACCTGTGTTTGATATCTGGCATGGATAAATAATACTTCTACAATCACAGGCAAGTCATTTAACTACTCTTGAATGTAGTGTCTCATCTGTAAAATGGAGGTAATAATGCCAACAGTGTGTTGTTGTCTTCAGGTTTAACACTAATGCATGTAAAGTACTTGGTTCATTGTAAATGATCAATAATTGGTAAATGTCATTATTTGAGAAGTAATAGGAGCTATGGTTTAAAAGGATGAAACTCCATGAATGCTAGTGGTTCAAAGGAAATATAACATCAGGAGATTCTGTCTTGGGGGAAGAGATGAAGGGTAGGTCTGTAACAGAGAAGAGAAGCCACTAGTTAAGCTGAATAGCTACAGAACAACTCATTCATTCAACAAATATTTATTGAGTTCCTACTCAAATAGTGGTACACACTGTTCTGAGTCCTAGGAATTCAGCAGTGAACAAGACAGAAAATTGTCAAATTAGCAAAGAGGGAATCTACAAGGCATTTTTCTTGATCTTTTTTTTTCAGTGTTGGTAAGTTGTGTAACTTGTAGTTTTATTAAGAGATATCTATTTAGAGGAAAACATTTTTCAAAGTAGGAGCCTGAGTTTTTATGTCTGAAAGTTAATTAGGTATCCCTGAAATGACCAAATTCTCTTGGCTATTATTCCAGAAAAAGTTACCTCCACCATCTCATGGCAAGTACTCTAAATTTTAATAAGATGGTAACTAGAGTGGGTCATCCTTGTATTGATATATTCAACAAATTATATGTTTTAAGTGCCTTCTAAGGTCCAGACTGGATTTATAGTGATGAACAAAGAGAAATAATTAGTATTTTACAGTGTATTTTGGGAAATAGATATTAACACATTAAATATAAGTGTAAATTTTATGAAATTATATGAAGGAAGAAAATCAAAGTCTATGAGAAAGAATAACAAGCAGGCGCTGATTTCATAGTGCAGTGGTGAGCAAAGTCCTCTCTGAGGAAGTGCTATTAAAACCGAGAATTGAAGGATGAATAGGAGTTAGCTAAGCAGAGAGAGCGAGAGAGAGATTGAGAGTGTCTGTGCCCTGTAGGATGGTGGTGGTGGGCATATTCTGGGAGAGGGAACATATGAGTGAAGGAAAAAATAACTGGTTTGAAGAACTCAAAGAAAATTAGTATTTTAGGCAGTACCAGAAGAACAAAGTTGACCTATCAACATGACTTCAGGAACATGAACAACATATTCTCTCTAACTTTAAAATTTGGGGAAACAGCTCTTTAGTCAAGCTCATCCTGAAATTTAGATGTTGGGTAGGCCCATTCACTATCTCATACCTCTTCATATTAGTGTAGGTCATGCAGTGTCCTGTACCTAAATTATACCTGGATGGTATGATGTTGAAGTTAACTATTCCCACAGATGCAAAACACTTCCAACTGCTTTCCCCCTCATACCGTGTTGTTGCAGCAAATATTTGAGAAATTGGAGAGTTTCTCTTATTCATCTCTTACAACTACTAGCTTGACTATGCCCCTTAGACTTTTCAAAAGAATATACTTGAGAAAACTAGTTATTTTATCCCGGTAGCAACTCCTACCAACACACACACACACACACACACGCACACACACACACACACACACAAGTTTATTTTTACTGTGACATAGTAGGAGACCCGTAAAACAAACTAGACCTGTTCAGGGGTCACTTTCTGAATGTGGCCTCTAAGAGGGTATCTTGGATTTGTGATAATGGATCACAAAAAATGGACTACACAAATAGAAATATAATTTTTAAACTAAACTGATCACTTGATGGAGGGATTGGGCACGAGGAGAGGGAAGGTGTTGAGGACAGTGTAATAAGACTTTTTAACATCAACTAAAGCCTTGATTATGAAAATTGGGGTGAGGGTAAGGGGAAAATGGAGGTCTCACCAATTTCACAGCCCAGAATACTGACCTATTTTTATTTTTAGGTTAAAGCTGTTTAAAAGCTATTTGAGAAGACTGGAGTAATATATTATCCAACAAAACTTGAGAAAAATGTGACAGTGAACAGATAAGGCACTTAGATAATAAGATGTAGGGAGAGGTACAGCACCTTATTAGGTATTCTTCAGGAGACCTTTCCCTTTTGACTGATGGGGCAAATTGGGGAAGTTGTACTCTGTTTAATATCTATTCACTATGCTCTATGCGTAAGGCTTTTATGCCTATTATTCTGCAGTCTAATTTCATTAAAATTTTCTTTGGCTATCTACTATGAAACACCTGGCCTTTCTGTTGAGCTTGGCTGCAGACTAGAAAAAGTAAAAAGACAAATCTAATATACCAAAAAGGAAAACTTGCAGAACTATGTAGCTGGGGGGGGTGGGGGGAGTCAGCTGTAGATGATACACACCTGGTGTAAACCTGGAAGCTTATGAGATGCAGTAGTTATAAAGCAACATGTCAAACCTTTAGAAGCATCATCACCACTCCCTGAAACCCAACCCCCTTCCATAAGCTTAATTCACCACTGGAATATGTAATGCTTGATACTTATTTCTGCTCTTCTTCATTCCTTAAGGCCTTTAAGAATTACCAAATTGCTAAATATACATATACATATAAAGCCTTATATCAAAACATCTCCAAGGGTAGGTCAAACAAACATTTCCCAGAACATGTAAATCTGTTTGAAGGAGTTAACCTAATCATCAATATGTCTGTCAGACCTCAAGGAAAGTGATAAGTAAATCAAGTAATTCCATGAAATACGGACTTTTACTTTGCTGGCTTGACCTTCCTCTTTGCTGTTTAACCCTTCTAACCTTCAAAACTCAAAGAATGTGTGTGCAATTAAGGTTCTTGTAAAGTTCTCTTCTGTTGCATCAAGCAGGACTAATGCATTATGATTCCTCCAACAACAATGATTGGAAGTAAGACAGTGGGATGAAACTAGAAAACAATATTGCTGATCTTGAATATTTGGTTATTTCACAGATGCCATCATTAAATCATGGATATCAGGAGCACTTTAAATAAACTGACAAAAGATGTTATAGAAAAAAAAAACAGAAGAGGAAACTTAATTGGGGAACATTTTACACAGCACATTTATATTTCCTGGAATATAAAACTGTGTTGCTGTGCATTGTAGCTTGGCAGTGTTTACTTACATTTTGTTGCTGTTTAATGTTTTTGAATGTAGTCTTAAGAAGATGAACAAGAATGCCTTGCTTTATTACAATTATATATATACAAGTGTGGGTTTGCTACATTCACAGTGCTGCCAAAAATATAGTGTATTGTGTGTCTTTATGTTCTGAATATTTGGAGTGAACAAGGAAAGAAAGAATACGTGAACATGATTCAGTCACCGCTTTCTGAAACTTACCTTAGACTTGCCATAAGGGTAAACCACAGCTCTTGATTTGAGGCAGAACGCACTGAGTCCTAGCCCACAACCAAATGGGTGCTTCAGCGTGCTGCCTCACATTATTTCAGAGAAATCAATGTCTGTGAGATCTGATTCCTATGGGGCAGTAGAAAAGTCATTTCATATATATTAGAGAGCAACTATGGTAGTTTATTTTGAAAATGGGGGACAATGGACAGTTGTAAGTTCTTAGAAATACAGACTATTTTTTATTCCTAAATCACTGACTTTCTAAACAGAAAGACAGCAGAGACTGGAGAGTCAGATGGTCCTGGGTGCAAATTCAAGATTTCCCATATACTAGCTGTGTGATCTTCAGTGGATTACTTGACTGTTATGAGCTGAATTATGAATCTTCCTCCCCAAATTCATATGTTGAAGTGCTAACCCCCTGTACCTGAGAATGTGACTATATTTGGAGATAGGGTCTTTAAAGTGGTAATTAAGTTAAAATGAAGTCATTAGGGTGGGCCCTCATCCAGTCTGAGTGGTATCGTCACAGAAAGAGGAAATGTAAACACAGGTATGTACAGAGGGAAGACCATGTGAAGACAGGGAGAGGATGGCCATCTGCAAGGCAAAGTGAGAGGCCTCAGAAGACACCAAACATGCTGACACCTTCATCTTGAAGTTCTAGCCTCCAGAGGTGTAAGAAAATACATTTCGGTTGTCTAGGCCACCCCATCTGTGGTACTTTGTTAGGGCAGCCCTAGCAAAGTAATATAGATTGGATCCTTGTGAGTTTCAATATTCACATTAAATAAGGATTGTAAAGCACCTGGCCCACTTTAGACACTCAGTGAATTCTGGTTCTTTTGTCATTATGTTTCATAGACACAATCTTTTTTCTTATTTTTTTCTCTGTTCAAAATGGATGATATGCTTAATGGTAATAAGTCTGTGAGACTGTTCTTTGAAAATCATAAAAGAAAACTACGACTCAGGACATATGCACTGAAATTGGGTTGTTAGAACCAAATATCCTTGATCTCTTCTACAGGGCTTGCTCTTAACCTTTTGATTGCCAGTTTACTGGATTGCTCCAGAACTCAATGGAGCAAACTCCCTAATGGTATAGAACTGTTTCATAAGTTAGCAAATTATAGTTGGGAAAATTACAAGTGCTTGAGACTTGAAATACAGATTATTAGGACAAAAACAAACCGTTTATCATATAGTAAAAACCATTCCATATCTTTCATTTTACCTTGGCACAGGTTGAGGAGATGGTAAGAAAAAAAAGGTTCTGCTTTTTGCATCCTCCATTTAGCCCGAAGAAACCACTACTTTGTCATCATACTAAGAAAAATAAGCTTTTGGTACTCAATTAGTTGGCTAAGTAGAAGACCAGATATAGAATCCAGTGAGCTTCAATAATTTTCCACAGTGCAAGAAAAAGGACAGAAATCTGGGCAGGCCAGAAGAAACTCAAGAAAAAGTCTGATATTAGTTGTATCACAACACTGATATATGATATTACAAAGACCTTTTATCATATATAATGCTTTGAGAGCCAACTCATTCCAGTTTGAGCTCTATATTGGTAATAATTACTTATGGAAAATGTTTTATAGTTTTGATCTATCTAAATTTAGTTAAATGAAGAGAAAGAGAAGGTCAGTATGCTACAAAAAAAGCCAGATTATCTTTTTTAAAAAAATTTATCTTATTGAAGTATAGTTGATTTACAATGTTTTGTTAGTTTCTGGTGTACAGCACAGTGATTGTTTATATATATATATATATATATATATATATATATATATATATATATATATTCGTTTTCAGATTCCTTTCCATAATAGGTTATTACAAGATATTGAGTATAGCTCCCTGTGCTATACAGTAGGTCCTTGTTGTTTATTTTATATATAGTAGTGTGTATGTATAAATCCCAACCTCCTAATTTATCCGGCAACCCCCCACCTTAGTAAAGAGTTCCTAACAGTACCCAGCACAGTGTTTTGCACTGAGTGGACTATCAATAAATTATTGTGTGAAGAAAAAGGAGGAAAAAATAGAGGTAGCAGAGTTTCAAAGAGGTTTACCTGACAAATTAAATTCATGTACATTGACCTCATATTCATACTCTCTTTAGGCCATTTAGCTATAGATCCTGGGATCTGAAATGGAGGGGCTCAGTTGTTGTTGTTAATAGTCTGAAGATCAGTTTGGGAAAATATATTCATCTGCAGGATCAACAGAAGCCAGAGTATTAGGCAGTCTATAATCAATAAGTTTGGCTGGTTAATAAAATGAAGGAACAAAGCTTTCACATCCACACAATCTCGGAATGTGTGGGGAAGTATAAATACAGTATTTTTTTTTAAATATTGTGATTATCTGTTTGGTGTATTTGTTTAGTGTTGCACTTATTTATTTTTTAAAATGGGATAAAGACCTCTCTAATGCTGAATATCATAGGCTTTCTGCAGCATAGAATAACTGCCCTCCTTTCCTACATAGTGTGATTCCTCTTTTCACATTATTTAGATAAAAGTAGATTATATTGAATTGAATTGTAGCAGGTGTTGCTGACAGGTTCTGACCTTTTGACTCAAACTTTTCTATTATGCTTTTTTTTTTTTGCTGTCATGTGGATGTTCTTTTTTCTTTCATGATGCTTCAAGACTCAGCTACTGCTTTATGATATTTAATTCATATTCTTTAAAAATATGTTCCTTCCTATAAACAAAAGACTCAAATATGTGGAGTCATCTATATAATATTAATTACAATTTTTAGTCCTCGCCTTTTTTTATTTAAGAAAATACACATATACAAGTTACTTTGGGGTTATATTTTTGGAAGATATTTTACTGAGAGTAATATAAGTATTTTCAACTTTTCATAAAAATAGAAATGTAATCTCTCTCCTCCCCTAATGCACATTATTGTTTGGAATGGAGTGAACAACTTGTTTCAGCTTAAAATACCTTTATTGGGGAAATAAGCTAAAAAGAAAAATATTAGTTGCTCTGAAATATATCCTTTTCAAACATGGCTTTATTTTATTTACAGGGTACTGTTTTTTCTTTTACGTTCAACTTTAGTCTTAATTTCTACCACCTATAGGAAAAGAAAGCATCCTGGTGGTAATTATTTGACATCAATTTCATAGCTTCACATTGTGATTGGTATTTTTGATGACATGGATGATAGTGGGGGCACATTGAAAGATAAATTCACAGAAGATAAATGACTTGAGTTTTATCTATATACATGAACTATACCAGTTGAAGGTTAAAAGGCAACCAAGCAGCTCCACTAAACTAAATCACCATTCTGACTCATTTTTTCACTAAATTGTATACTTTCTTTAACCTTATTGAAATCGCCAAATCAATCATCCTTTGGCATCATGTAGACACAGTCATAAAATATTTTCATGGAGAAATGAGACCATTTTAATAGATTCATTTTTCCCCCTTCAGTAAAAAGCACTCATTTGGACTGTGAAAGAGATATCTTCCTCTTATAAATCCTTCAGAATTCAAAATATTAGAACATTCAACTGTCACAGTGTCACTTCCATCTACACCTTTCACTATTGTGGTGATTCTTATTGCCAAGTAAAGATTAACACTAGATACTCTATAGAATTATTTTTTCAGTTTTTTTGTGAATGTAAAGGATATTTTCAAGTGTATTTTTGCAGAATTATATTGCAGTAAGACCTAAGAGGTATTTAGTAACTGTCTTTAAGAATTTGGTGTATATTTTCATGAACAGTCAGTCTGAAAATATACTATTGTATTATGTTGAGGTAGTTAAAAGCAAAGACACTGGTGCCTTATCGATTCTGAAAATAAACAATTACGTGTACTAAATAGAATTGTTAAATTTTAATTGAAAAAATAAAACTATTGGAATACCTTTTTAACTCATTTCATCAGAGTAAGAAATTAATTTGATTCATGAATAAAAGATTTCCAAACCAATTACTGTAACAAGTAGCTGCCTCTAGTGCAGCAATAGCTTGAAAAAATGACTTTTATTTGAAATTTCAGAATAAGGAAATATTGATGAAATTACCATCATTAATATGTCCAAAAGAAGTAATGCTATTTACCTGTAACAAAAACCAAAGTGCTTATAAATTGTAAATACATCAGATAGCAGTAAAGAGCACAAGCTTTAGGTTTCACAGGCTTGGACCAAAATCTTGGTTCTACCACTTATTAACCGTGCAGAAGTTGCTTTGTTTCTTTGATCCTCAGTTTCATTGTCTGTGAAATAAGGATAATAGTTTCCATTTTATTTTTTTTAATTAATTTATTTTATTTTTGGCTGCATTGTGTCTTCGTTGCTGCGCGCGGGCTTTCTCTAGTTGTGGCAAGTGGGGGCTACTCATGTTGCATTGCATGGGCTTCTCATTGTGGTGGCTTCTCTTGTTGTGGGGCATGGGCTCTAGGCATGCTGGCTTCAGTAGCTGTGGCATGCAGGCTCAGTAGTTGTGGCTCGTGGGCCCTAGAGCGCAGGCTCAGTAGTTGTGGCACACAGGCTTAGTTGCTCTGTGGCATGTGGGATCTTCCCAGACCAGGGATCGAACCCATGTCCCCAGCACTGGCAGGCAGATTCTTAACCACTGCACCACCAGGAAAGTCCCCAATAGTTTCCATTTTAAAATATTGTAAACAATTATGTATATTATGAAAAGGTGTGTATATGTTAGGTTCTCGATTAAGAGCTCAATAAATATTAGATATTATTACAAGCACCATAATTGTTTACCTGTCTTCTTCAAATTTATATTAATATAAAGATATATAGTTTATAAAGTAGAATGGAAAATCCATATGAATTTTAAAGATAAGAGGTGTGTGTGTGTGTGTGTGTGTGTGTGTGTGTGTGTGTATTGGTCCGTGTCCTTATGGATGTCTATTTTAGGCTATATCCCTTAGATTACTAGGGACAGGAGTTTACCTTCCTTTGTTGTTAAGAATATGTTGATGGAATAAATTTTGTCATTCATAGGTCTGAATTTAACAAGTTTGGATAAAACATTAGTTGATTTTTGGGTATACAGCATCCACTCACTCTTCCTAAATGCAACCCAATGTCCTTTTGAGGAATTACCTCTTCCCTACTGTTTGGTGGTACTTTAATTGGGCCTCTCTTTTCCTAAATAAAGGGTAACTGTAACCCAAGCTGGACAAGTCAGAAGCTCCATTCCTGGAACTAAAATTTTTAACGGAGGGTAACAAAAATGAAAATGAGTTGACATTCATTCACTCCTAACAGTGGTGAGGCACTGACTAGATTGTTTCTGCAGTCTGCTTCCAAGCTCCTTTGTTTCCAGTTCTTTCCAAGATTAGATCTCCAGTCTCCTGTTATCCTGCTCTCTTTTTTAAAAAAAATTATTTTGCCTAAATTACACAGAGCAATATTATGTTACTTGTGATCAAAAAATTGTAACTGATAGAGGATAATAGCTAGATTACAAATGGAAGGGACTGTGCTTTCCCAATGTTGGCTGTTATTGCTGTGGCTCGCCATGGTGTCACTCACCAGCAGGGTGTTTCTAACTTAGTTACTAGAACTTAAGCACAGTGCCTGGCACATAGAAGGACTCAATAATGCTTAACTGATGAATTGCCCTGAAAGCAAAGGAACTAACTTCTAAAGGTGGTTTTGTCACTTCAGCACAGTATAGCATATATGTGCATGCATGCACATGTGTGTTTGGTGTGGGCAGCTCTGCACGTAGGTTCTCTGCATGGACTTCAGCACTGTTCTGAATTATATTCAGATGAATTTGATGTTCAACAACCCTATTTTCCATTACTTCCCAATACCAGCGCCCTGTTTCAGGGATGCTATTCTTCTCACTGTTCGCCAAACACACCCTTCTCATTCACAGGTCCAAGTTAAGACATGCAATTTCCTATACTGATCTCTTCTACCTCTTGAATAAAATAAGCAGAAGAGTTGTCATGTGTATCAGCGTAGCAGAACACTTAAGAGATAGAACTCTACAACCAGTGTACCCTAGGTTCAAATCCCAATTCTATATCATTTATTAGCTTTTTGACTTTGGACAAGTTCCTTAACCTTGCAATGACTGTTACCACATCTGTAAAACAGGGCTAATAACGGTGCCTAATTCATTTTCTGGGGAGGAGGTGTAAAGTTAATATTTACAAAGGACTTACCTAGTGCTTGACACAGTGTTGTAGACATTACAACTGTTCAGCAATATTTGGTTCCCTTCGACCTCTGGGCATAGATGAGGACCACAGTTCTCTGCTGTTGCTCACACCACCTCTGCCACCTTTAAGTTGATCTGACTTGCTCTGACAGGCAAGAAGAAGTGCCCTAAGACATTCTAGAATTCTAGTCATCTTGTCAAAGATCTCTCTTCTGGAAAGTCACCTAGACCTGCAGTAGCCTTTTAATGGGTTACATCACAGTGTCAACTAGCCTATCCAGGTGAATATGCATACTACTATACTACAATACTATGAAACTGTTAGTTGATTTTGCTATATAGTCACCTATTCTGGCAGTCACTTCTGTAAGTTCATATATTTTTAGGTTTGTATCTTATATCTTTCCAACAACGTGTTAGAGGAGAGATATCATAGCTTACGGTATCTTCTGTTATCCTTCCCCAGTGCCTAATACCATATGAGTACAAGGCACCCTGTGAATATTAATCAAATGAAGATGCTATTTCAGTATTCTAGCTCTAAAGGATAATTTGTAGTTTCCCCATGGGATCTTTTAAAAAGGATGATAACAACTTATGGGAGAGGATTGTAGCAGGTATGTATAAATGCATAATCTCCAAAATCTTTCTCTCAGTCTCAGTTTTTGTATCCACCAGGGATCTGAGCCAGAAACCTAAAAGTCATACTTGACTCCTTCCTCTTCTTCGTCTCCCACATCCAGTCTCCAAGTCCTGTCATTTCTACTTCCCAAATATTTCTCAAGTCTGTTTCTCGCTCTCCATTTCCTTAGCAAATATTTTAGTTCTTTTCACCATAATTTCTTTTATGAAAAATTGAAGCAGTCTCCTAACTGTTCTGATTTCTAGTCTTGCCCCCGCCCATCTATTTTGTTTTCTTCATCCAGAGTGAACATTTTACAAAACACATATCCGATCATGTCACTTGCCTGCTTATCATGGGTCTCCAATTGCCTTCGTGATGAATTCCAGATTCTCTAATTTGGCATATAATGTCCTCCACGATCTCCTAATCTTTTCATCATGATTCCCCCACATTACTCCTCTCAAGCACTATGCTTCAGCCACATAAAATTATTCACAGTGCTTAAACCCTATTTTTCTCTTTACTCTAGGTCTTCTTATAATTTTCTTTTAGCCTGGAACAGTCTTCCTGTTCCCAGTTTGCTTAATTAACTCCTGTTTGTCCTTCAGGTCTCAGCTAAGATGACCATCTCCTCTGGGAAGTCTTGCAGACTTCCCCAGAACTGTTCATCCATAGGACCACATTGACTTGTGGTCAGACAGATACGGGTTTGAGTATCAGCTTTGCCAGTTATTTGAGGAGTGACCTTGGGCAAATTACGTGGTACATCATGATAACAACAGTATCTCCCTTGTGTGATTAGGATCAGAGGCTTTTAGCACATTGCTTAGAACATAGTAAATGCTTAATAAATGCCAGCTTCCTTTGTTGTTGCCTCACTTAACACACTGTCCCCCAGAGTCTTAAGTGAACCATCGTACTTTCAGGTCTGAGAAACAAGTTTCTCCTCTTTCCACCTTTTATAAATGAATGAAAGCAACCCTAGTTTTTAGTGACAAATGGAGAGTTAACGTCTGTTTCTCCTAATACTACTGAAGTTCTCCCTTAGTGCCTTTGGGAAAATGTTTAGTGAATCAGAATGAGAAGAACTTTGCATAAAATTTTCCAAAAATATAACTATTACCTTCAACTCTTAAATTTTGAAGGGCTTAGATCATTGTATCTCCTAATCATAGGGATGCCATTTAAATAGTGAAGGCATTCTGTTTCTCATGCAGGGATGTTAGGATGCTGTGCTGAGTGATTGCCTTGGTGCATTTCCTGGGTTGTCTGTTTTTTAAAGAATAATTCCCCTGTGCAAATCTACAGAGGCTCTGTTTACTGGGTCTTTAGAAACCATCTGGTGGATCAACACTCAGGAAAAGTCTGTATCTAAATGAGTCAAGGATGTTTGTCTTACTTTTAGAGATTGAAAATGGAAGGGAATTCCTTTTAAGATATACTCCCTTTGCTAAAAGTTAAGCACATCTCCCCAGTGTGCTTGTTCTTTCTAATTTCCATGTAATGAATAATTTTAATGGTGAAAGTGAGTTATTAAAATTGTCCAATGCTCTCAGCCTTCTGAAGATGACATCATATAAATTATTTTGGTTGTTTACCATCCCAAAGTTCTTCTCTGAGTATAATCATGTGATTCAATACTAGAGAACAAGAGTCATCTTTGTATACATGTGTAGCATTGCTTGCTTTTTAAAGAACTTTAAAGATTCTTATTATAGCATTTCATCATTAATCTCTCATAAAAGAAGTGTGATTAATGGCATTGGGAAAGGATGAGGTGATAAAAGGAGGAAGGTTATAAATAAGTGGGATATTTCTAGAGTTCTGAGACTCAAATTTCTTCTATATGCAATGTATCCTCTTTCCAAACTTATTCTCAATGTAGATATGATGCTTGGCATAGATATGAAGAATAGTGATGCAGACTGACTCTCTCTCAGAAGAGAAATTCAGGCTTTATTGACTGATTTGAAATCAGCAAGAGCCTATTAGTGAACCCCTTTCCCCCATCTGGGGAGAAGAAGTAGTTTCTCTAAATTGTTCCTATTCAATCTGTGTATCACATCCCTACTAAGTGGGAGCAAACCCCAGAGATCCACATTCAGATTACCCAGGTACCAGGAGTCGGTCTCAGCCCCCTACTCAGATTGGGAGTAAAGGAGTTACCCCTACAGAGATGAGGGCTACAGATAGTTCTAGAAGAGAATCTCTATAATCACTACCTGGTAGCCCCTCCATCCATTCCTTCAGCTTCACTCCAGGCTATATGTTAAACTTATCAAATGTAGGTCTTTGAAAATGAGGACTGATTTGCTATTTCCTTAGGAAGGACACAGTTGCCCTATAGAAGCTTTTTCTTTATGTGTAGAGAAGAAAGAAGTCTTGCCTCATTCTTCCTTTAAACAAGCAAACTCTAATATAAAAGCCCGAATAATCCATTTTTGTTTTTTATTGTGGTTCCCAGATCTAGGGAAATGGACTTACAAATAACTGCTGCCAAGAACACATGAATAAAATACTCTGAATGAGAAAATAGTGAAAATGATTAAATATTGCTTTTTTCCTAGGGATAAAGAATTCTAAGGGCAAAAGTATGGATCTCTCTCTGCTGTCTATCAAACTTCACTAGGACGTGAAGTGAGCTTTAGGCATATTTCTATCTTAAAGTTCTAAAACCCGCAATATTTATGATTTACCAGTAGGTGGCACTATAAGATAAGGAAGATGAATTAGCCCCGAAATAACAAAAAAGTGTTAGGGAAGATAATGTAAGTAAGGAAAATTCAGAAATAAAAATGTGATTTCTGTATTTAAATCTTATTCTTCTCCTAGGTAGATAAGGCAAAAATATTTTCTTCTGGAAAAACATTCTAAGATATGAGGAAATGTACATTTTCTTTCAGAAATTAACAGTAGTACTTGTCAGTACTGAAATTCCCTGTACCGTGGGTGATTTAAATTTCTACACAGTATTATATCATCTAGAGCTCTGTATGGAATTTCAGCAATTTGGAACATACTGGGCTTTTGAAAATGTGGGACTAAGAAATGAACACAGATACACACACACACACACACACACACACAGTGTCAAAGATGACCTTGACATTGGCAGCTCTGGCATTCAAAATGACTTACAAGTTAAGAGATGCAGGTAGGAAAATGTGTTAGGTAGTCATCCATTTCTATAGGACATCTTTTCTTTCCTTTGTAATTTGAGACGAGTTTTTCGAGAGTCAGATTTGTCCCCATTTATATTCTACATCCTCTTTCCTTCTCCACGAATTTATTTACTTGTAATCATCATTTAACCAGTCAGCTTTGTTGATTTGGTTCACATTATTTGAAGAAATATGTAATCAATAAGATGGAATGTGCTACATATCTTTGAAATTTGTTTCTTGCCTATATTCTTAGCAATAACGCCATTTAACTGAAAAGAATCCGGACAAAACATACTTCATGCTGTGGATGCAGGCAGCTAGCTGTTTATATAACCCAGCACTGAAAAAAAACTCATTCATGACGAATACTGATGGAAAAGTAGCCTTAGCTTAAAAACCACTTTGTGATTTTGGTCCTGTGACCTTTCGGCTTATAAGAGAGCTCTCTCTCTCTCTCTCTCTCTCTCTCTCTCTCTCTCTCCATTTTTTTTCCCCTTGGTATGGCTCTTCAAATAGCTCCTTTTTTCTTATTGCATCTGGGAAATTTGGCATGAGAGAAAAAAGTTAAAACAACTTAAATAATTAAGTGTTTAACCCTCTTAAACTTCTAAAAATACACTCAGTCTATTTCCTTACATTACTGCACTGTTAAAAGGGGGAAATTTTATCCAGTTTTAGAAAGACATGACAGAATGTTAACATCTCATATGGTTTTATATTCCCAATCCTTCAGGCACTGGGTCTTGGGAGATTACTTCCTTGGAAACTTGAATTGAGATAAATTGCGGTGACCATTCTAGCTGGTTCCTTTCATCTTGTGCTGCCAATCCTCAGAGGTACCATTCTGCTCTGGGAGCAAGAAAGAAAAGAGAAACATCTCGTGTGTAAATGGCTTCCCTTTGTCTACTTCTACCCCACATGCCCTGATGCAAGTAGCTGTTTGAGGGCAGGTACTTTGTTTTCTTTTTTAACAGGATTTTTTAAGTTCTTTATCCTTGGCACTTAAGACAGTGTCTGGCACAGAGAAGTGGCTTAGTAAATGACTGATAAATGAAGGTGTAAATGAATGAATAAATGCCTACTCCTCCCTCAGATCAAATTTTTGTTGCAAAGAGCTGATGTTGTATAAGTGGTTCATTGATAGCTGGGGCAGACAAGAATTGGTGCACAGTGAATATTTATTCAACACACATTGCCCTCAAACACATCCAGAAATAGAAATATAAACAGAGCCAGTCCTCAGCAAAATTGTAAATTTCATCAAATTGGCCTTTGCCACTTCATCTTGTCTACCAAGACCCATTTCTCTCTACCTAAGAAACAAAGTGGTGTCATGGAAAGATGCATGGACTTTGTGACCAACAGGTCTGGGTTGGATTCCAACTATTGGATTCCAATTGCCACTTGTAGCCTTGAGTAACTTACTTCTCTCTGAACTTTAGTTTCCTCATTTGTAAAAAGAATGAGATTGATGCCTATTTTATAAGGTTGTTGAGAGGACTCAGAACCGAAGTGCCTAGTACAATACCTCGCATACCAATGTTCAATAAATACTGTTCCTTTCCTGTACTTGCTGTTACTTTTCCTCAACACAACTTCATGAGGTAAGTATTGTTCTCATTGTTACGGTATTAGAGTTGAGGAAATGGAGGCTCAGTGAGGTTAAGTAACTTACCCAAGTATGTAGAGGTAAAAGATGGAGGAACTGGGATTCAAAGCTCAACTCTCCAGTTTGTGCTTTTAACCACTACACTATATTAACTAGGAATTTTATTTTTCTTTAGCATGAGAAAAGAAAGGCATGACATATTTATTATTATGTTATCTTTGAGACTTGGTGCACACATGTGTGTGTGTGCATACATGCATGCTTCCACACACACATATACACACATGCATGCACATACACAGATATATAACCAGGAAAAGAAACAGTATAATGGTTAAAAGTGCAAGTTGTGGAGTGGAGTCACACATCACGTTGTCTGGGTGAAAAACTTGGCCTGTTACTTATTAGCTGTGAATTTAGCCAAGTCACTGGCTTTCTGTACCTCTCTACTGTCAGTGTTGCAATGGGGATATTAATGGGTCTCACTTCATAGGGCAGTTGTGAGGATTCTGTAAAACACATGTAAAGTACTGTCCATAAGTACACCACATAAGTGCTCAAGAAAAGTTTTAACTATTATGATTATTATTGGGAACAGAACTATGAATAATAAATGGTAGATAACCAGGAAAATATTCTCAAAGATATTTCCAAAGAAAGCTTGTGTACATTTTTATAGATAATATCATAACATTTAATACATTAACATGTTATTCTTAGGAAGCCTCTCTAAAAATATTCTCTCTACTTTGTTAGGCAACTACGAACCTAGCCTAAGTTATTGGAAATTCAAGCTAAGTTAGAATATCATTAACATTCTCTAGCTCAACTCCATTGCTAACATCTTTTAACCCAGTAACCTAATGCACATTCCTTGCATAAATTTATTGAGGACAGACTTATGTAAACTAAAATTACATCACATTTGTTTATGGGAGTGTAAGGTAGCCATTAGGCAAACCAATCTAATTTGGAGAATGTTGAAAGATCAAAAGTTTAGGACTGAGAATAAGTGTGATTCAGCAAAAGTAGAGACTTGCTAGTAAAGACAAGATACTTTAGAAATAACAGACCCATTCATTATGGGTTCTTGAATGTTTAAAAGGTTCTGTTTAAGAATATCTAAGCTTCCAGATGATTGATAAAAGGGAATGGAACATTAAAAAATAAACACAAACATTTAATTAGCATAATTATGGATCTATGAATTTTGCAATTAATGGTTCTATGAAAGAACAGACCAGTGAATTCCAAAAGAACAAATATAGAGGGCAAATTTCTGGGCTGTCCATATGATTTTATAGTGCAATTCCATTATGACTGTGCTGCCAGAAATCACACTTCTAGTCAGGAAGCCTAGAGGTAAAACAGTAGAAGCATATTCATCAGTAATAAATTACTGAGTTAAAAGAACAACTTTTTTGTACACTTCATAGGACAGTTATGAATATTCTACAAAATATATGTAAGTCAAAACTGGATATGTGCAATCTAAGTGGGTTAGAGTAAGATGTTGAAGATGGAGAAGGAGTGTTTGAGGGGAGACTTGCTTCTCTTTGCCAAACCCTAAATTAATTAACTCACTCTTTCTTTTAGTTATAAGGCAGAGAGTGATAGATTGAAAAGTCTAAGAGATTGGGATTGATGTATATACACTAATATGTATAAAATAGATAACTAATAAGAAGCTGCTGTATAAAAAATAAATAAATAAATAAATAAAATAGAAAAAAGAAAGTACATCTGCCTGATCCTTTCCATTTTCTATCATCTCCACCCCTCGATGAGCTTTCTTCCAATGATTTTATTGGACAATATTCCTTGAACTTTTATTCTGATTGGAGTTTTGGAGGAGTGCTAGGGGAAGTTTATTATAGAATTTAGCCCTGTAAATTTTATTAGATTAAATAAAAGATCATGACTTGCTCAAGATGACCTGTCTACTTGGGGGCTGAGGTCTTCTGACTCAGCACCCAGTTCTCTTTGCCTAAGTAGAGAATAAATATTAGTAAAGTTTTTGTCACATTATTAATGACTTGACCACAATATTGCTTTTAATAAAAATTCTTCCAACCGCAACACATTATCTCTATTTTGTAACAATTTGCATGTTTCCATTTTAAAGAATGTAATAATGATCACTTAATAATGATTCTGCTTTATTAAAGTTTGATTTATATGCAACCTCCAGAAAAAAATCTACAAAGACATGTCAATTTATAGAGAGGTCAGGCCATAAATTCAGTACAAAAAAAAAAAAACTCTAAGAGATAGATATGAATCAAATGAGTTTTTCGAAAAAGCCCTTAAGTTTCCTACTCAAGATAATAGTATTAATCAGGTAATATCTGTTCTGGTTTCTCAGGTTTCTCCTAGTAATTTATCTTTCTTTGAATTACTTCAGAAATTCAAACACTAAAGACGCCTCTGCTATACCCCACTCTCTGTCTTAGGTTGGCAGACAAAGGATTATCTTTGAACTCAACCTAGTCAGTGCTTCCTAGGGAGCAAGTTCATCTTCTTTCCTTTTAGCACATGAGAGTTAATTGACAGTGATATCAGGTACTAACAGCATTCTCTTTCTCACTTGGGGCTTCCTCTGGTCTCTAAGAGAAATATTGCAAAGTAAAAGTATGCAAATATTCTCAGAACAGAGAACAAGATGTTAAGATTTTGAAGACCATGTTAGGTTTTTTCTCTCATGATTATAATATTAAGCTATCAGTTGTGAGTGAACAGCTCATTTATGTAGCCTTCTTACTGACAGTTTATTCAGTCCATCTATTTTCCCAGGTGAGGAGAGGATTATCACATGGCAAATGGCCATGAAGCCATGGCTTGTAAGATAGTATTTCCCAAATGTCTCCTGGCACAGAATGGTAAGAACTTTTGAAAGAGAGTTCCTGCTTGATGACAGAATAGAGCTGTAAAAACTTGCATTCTGTTTAGTTTTACACTCTGCTCTTTATCTCTAGAGGCTGGAGATACCCACATCAATGCTTTTGAAATATAGGAAATGTCTTCATAATGACAGTTGTTAAAAATGACATTTTAAAAAGGGTACAAATGAACTTATTTACAAAACAGAAGTAGAGTTACAGATGTAGAAAACAAACTTATGGTTACCAGGGGGTAAGGGGGGGAAGGGATAAATTGGGAGACTGAGATTGACATATACACATTACTATATATAAAATAGATAACTAATAAGAACCTACTATATAACATAGGGAACTCTACTCAATACTCTGTAATGGCCTATATGGGAGAAGAATCTAAAAGAAGAGAGGATATATGTATATGTATAACTGATTCACTTTTCTGTACACCTGAAACTAACACAACATAGTAAAGCAATAATACTCCAATAAAGATTAATAAAAATTAATTTATTATATTCCTTTTATCTATATAAGCTGAATATGCCAACATATGAGAACTGTTTATACTGATTCTATATCTTTTAGCCCAAGCTACTTTATAGGTGCTGTAGCTGTTTTTGTCTGGGAAAACCTTAGATTTTATTGGCCACATGGTTTAACTCATGTCATGAGAGTCAAGCACTGTCTAGGACAAAGTCAATACATTTTTATACATGTAGAAAATACTAGAATTATTGAATGTTAGTTCTATTATCAGGATATTCCCACTCTCCTGTTAAGGTTCCTGCTGGATGAACCTTCTTCTGTTCCTTGCCAAAATATTGTATTTCCACCTCATTCTGCTACCAAGGCCTTCCCCATTCAATTCTATGACTGTTTTGTTAAAGACTAGGGAGCCTCCATAAGTTCATCTATCGAGGTTGTCCATTAAGGGCCTTCCATCACCTTATCCACTTGAGCCAAAAGAGGGAAAGATCCCTATTTGCCCTAGGGGTAGATAGAATAGGAACATGGGGAAATGGTAAAAGAACAGAAGAGACTGATGACAGAGTGAAGTACAGAGAAAGACAAAGCACTGTTAACAAGACTTGTGTCAAATCTTGAAGTTTATGTTAGAGGGGAGTAATGATTTTTTCCAGCTTCTCTGGATTTGACGAGGAGAGAATTTTCTAGACACACTCCTGGCAATTCTGCACTCCTTTTAATCACTGTGCCCCAGGTGATTTGGAATGACATGAGATTGGTAGACAAGTGGCACACTTGACTAAGCTCCATCTTCTTCCTTTTAGGGAATAGGCCTCCCTACAGGCCTAATTGTGCTCTGCCCCTTATGGGGAAGGGGGTGCTGTCCTGGTTCAGTGACACTGATTCAGCTGCTATGAATCAGTGAATTTGCCTGTCTGATTTCAGGGTTTATTATTAATAAGTCCGCCTGGTTAATAGAACTAAAGCTACATCTTTCAGTTTATATTCCATTAATAATCAAGGTGATATGTTGGTTCTCTACCTCCCTCTCCTATGTTTTATTTTTCATTTTGTTCAGAACCTGGGCAGGGAGCCTTTTGGAGACCTCAAAAGTAGGCAAGAAAGCGGGATTAAAAAATCAAATTAATAACAAATTTTATGGTTGTCTTTACAATCACTACACAATTAAAAAAAGAACAGATTCCAATTTTAACTTTACTGTCTGCAAAAAGTGTCAGAAAAATAGCATCTCCTATACATAAAATACTTGGACAATTCAAATAAATGCTGGTTCTGGAATTCTGATCATTCTAATTATCATTTGAGCTTTGTGTTGTGTTGAAATTTCACATATTTTCATAGGTAAATGAAGTAAAATAAGGGTATATTTGTTTGAAATATATATATATCGTGCCATTGATCATTAATATTTTCAGACTTCCTTTATGTAAAAAGGGAAATAATTCTAATATTAGAGAGGTATTTGGTGTTTAATGGAGATTAATTTTATAACACTGCAGGGTATGAACAAATATAACCTCCCAAATTCCATAGAATAAATTTTAGTTTTATAAGTAAATATGTGTCTTAGAGTATTTTTGAGGGAGCAGTGTTGGGAAATCAAATAATCCCATAGATGTACTCAAATTTCTGAAGAATTGCAGCTCACTCTTTTAAATGATAATAATGAGGAAAAAAGATTCTCATAGTGGAGAAAAAATATTTCTTCTATGTGACAAGATGTGAGCAATACAATTTGATACTATTAGAAATTGTCAACAAAATGATGTTGACCCATTCAACAGTGACCTTTTCTTGAATGGACTGACAGGCAGAGAAATCAGAAAAAGAAATTTCACCACATGAGTCATCAGCTAGAATGGGGAAACTTTTTCATTAAAGCCTAAGTCAATATCCATTTCTACTCACCCATCACATACCCCCTCTTGGGCTTTTTGCATTTATAGATGATTCAAGCAGATATTTTCATGCCAGAAAAGTTACCCACAGTGGTTCACTTACAGATTTTGAAATCCTTGTTAAGCAACCTTACAAACATCTGCTTTCTAGAGTAGTCCAGGGCTTAGCTGCCTTTTGGGTGATGCCAGATAAAGAATGGCAACATTTTAATGGTACTGTCCCAGAGAACAGCTTAGCTTAGGCACAGAGCATGTCTGCTTCACCATCTCATAAATCTCTATTATTATCTTTTTAAGTTTAGCTGACATATTAATTCATGTTATAGAGAGCACTGAACAAGGATTCAAGAGAACTTGATTCTAGTCTTGGTTATGTTATTATTGAACTATATAATCTTGGGCTAACCACTTAGAATCTTTGAGTTTCAATTTCCACATGTATAAAATATGAGAGATAAGTTCTTTAAGATTCTTTTCCATTCTGAACACACTAATTCCATTAATTTACTCATTGTGGGACAACAAGGAATATAGACAAAGAAAAAATTATACAATTTAATTATTGATAAAAATGACCCATGGGAATCTGTGGGTATATATCTTCCACTGATCAGATTAATTTCATGGCATTAAAACTGGGTCTGCCCAGAAGATGCAATACCTCTATATAGCTCTATTTATATGCAAGAGGTTTTACAGACATAAGCATTTGGAGGATACTCAGGAACTCCTTGAATCTATCACTATTAATTTAAATTTTTATCCCTAACCTTTCATCTGCATTTTGTTCAAATGGAAATTAAAACACGCTGTTAGTGGCAGCAATAACTTAATTTTACCTTTTGTAAAAATAAATTAAGCATAAGATTTATAGGCAATTAAGTGGAAGAAAGTTAACTATATAGTAGAAGCCCTCCTCCAACATGTTGAAACACCTTAAACTATTAAGTTTAGAAAGTAAGAATGGTATTTCATTATTGTCCATGCTACAAACAATAGTATATCAATTTACGTCTCCCTTCTAGCTCCAGAGTGTGTATACCCATACCAGTGAAACTTTCAGTGCTGCAGAGATACTAAAATTATTTCTCTGTATCCTGTCCTGATTATCCCTTTTATACTAGTCTTTAAATATCTGGATATTATACTATGGTAGGGTAACAAAAGGAGAAACACAAACTGGTTTGAGCAATACTGGACAGCCAGCTTAAGGGGCAAATGTTTGAATTCAATAACTCTTTCAAATCTGTGTTGACCCTTTCTTCTTCCCTATGTTTACATTGGCAGTGCTTCTGTAGCTCTTGAATATCCTAAATTTCCTTATTTATGGATAGAGCTACCTGCTCATGACCTGCATCCCCTTTGGCAATGCATGTGTAGTTTATATTTTCTCCTAGGTATATAGTTCTAGTATTTGTCTTATCTATAAGTATCATATATTGGTAATGATATGTATGGTTCTAAGCCAAAGATATGCAACCAGTGTGCCACTAGTATGCAGCACAGTGGGTCACAGATGAGCTGGGATATCATTTCTCTTGGTCCTGGGGTGACTGTACAGAGCCTAGGGCAGCCAGATCCCCTAGAGTCCAGTTGTTTCTTGCTAAGAGTAGCCTTATCCAGAAATGGCAGTGTGCTTTACAAATATATATTTTCATTTTCTAGAAATAGGGAAACAGTGATCTTGGCTCTTGCTGCGCAAAGTATAGCCTTCAACAACCAGCAGCAGCATCATTTGGGTGCTTATAAGGAAAGCAAAACCTCATTTCCCACCTAATGAATCAGAATCTGTAATTTCATAAGATACTCAGGTGATGCATATACAAATTAGAGTTTGAGAAGCTATGGACTAAACTCTATCCTTGGTGCCCAGATGGTTTGCAAGCTTATCTGTGCCTCAAAATCACCTGGAGGGCTTTTACAAATCCTAATGTCCAGACTGCACCACAGACTATAGAATCTCTGGGGCTGGGTCTTAGGCATAGTGGTTTTAAGATATCCCCTGGGGACCTGGGGACTCTAATATGCAACTAATGTTGAGCACCACTGATTAGCAACACCTCCACTTCTAGTAAGTGGGCAGTACATGTCATGAGATAACCAAGAATCCAAAAGAAATGTATAATATGGTAATCAGCTACTCATTGTGCGTTGTACAACGCTGATGTGTGTGTGTGTGTGTGTGTGTGTGTGTGTGTGTGTGTGTGTGTTGGGGGCAGAGGGAATTGTGTACCATGGAGATGGGCATAATTCACATAAGTGTGTGTCTACAACTTTGAGTTGGGTTTGAGGTGTCATACTGTCGATCAAATAATCTAAGATTCTACCTCAAACAAACAAACCTTGTCTCTTTTCTTAATTGTATCACCCCTGGGTCCATGGCTACTGGTGCCCTGATGTGAGTTCCAGGTTAACATTTTCAAGCAATGCTAGCTCTAAATACATTATGTTTCCTTCAATCAACTTAGGTTAACCCTTGCTTTTATCTTTCATTTTGTCTCTGTTGTCAATTTTTAAAAGCCATAACTCATTTTTCTTGGAAAACTATCTTCAAAGAAAAAGTCTAGTTTGATAGCCACAACTGAGATATATCTTTAAACTCTTTATGTACACAGAAGATTCTGTCAGGTAGAAAAGAACATAAAATAAAATAAGAAATATTGAAAGCTAACAGCCATGGAAATGCGAAGAATGAATATATTTTATTCTGGCTTCAGAATTCTTATAAAAATTTTATAATATCCCTTAGGAGCAATAATAAATGTCCAGAGGATCCTGGTTTCTTGTATCACCACCAGCCAAGATTTAAAGAGACGATGTTTCAGGGTTATGACCTTAGGAACTCAGCTTTTTCTCCTTTTCTCACTCATAGTGACTTAGCACCCAGATCAGCTGTTGGTCATGTTAAGATACTTGTATAAAGTTTTCTGTGACTGCTGAAACAAATTACCACAAACTTGCTGGCTTAAAACAACAGAAATTCATTCCTTCACAGTTCTGGAGGCCAGAAGTCCAAACTCAGTATCACTAGGCTGGAATCAAGGTGTGGTCAGGGCCACACTTCCTCTGCAGTCTCTACAGCAGAATCTGTTCCTTGCTTCTTCTAGCTTCTGGTAGCTGTCAGCATTACTTGGCTTGTGGCTGCATTGCTCCAATCTCTGTCTCTGTCTTCACATTGCCTTCTTTAAGCAGTGCAAAGAATTTCAGGGCACAGTTGATAAATCACAGATATATATTATAACTACAGTGTATACCTAAGAAGGTTTCTTAGGGAAACCATGCTTCTGGGCATCTTTGTTCATCACCCATTGTTATCATTGCCGACCCAGTTCTTTCTGTCTAGATCCCCATCATGTCTGATTTCATCTGCTGATTTTACCATGGTTTTATCAGTATTCCAAGCCAGCATCTTTGCTTTCTCAATGTCCCTTACTCCAGCTCCAATAAAATAATCGTATGAAATGCTGGTGTCACTGAAGTAGGGCTGACCTAGTAGAGGTCTGCAACTAGTGAATGCTTAGCTTATACATTCAAGTAGCTGCTTTGGGATAATGCCTGTGATTCTAATGTATAAAACTGAAAAGATGAACACTTTATATATAAAGTCATTGTTAGTATATCATTTCATTAAAAGGTAAACAACAGAGCAAGTCTCCATTTTGCTGTTCAACCAGTACAAAGTTCTAGTTATACAAGATAATTTCTAGAGATCTGCCTTACAACATTGTACTTATAGTTAACAATATTGTATTGTACTTAAAATTTAAGAGGATAGATCTCATGATGTGCTCTCACCACAATAAAAAAAAGAATATTTTAAAAAAGAGGTAAACAACATATATGCAAAACGTACACGAATCACATCACAAGACAGAATTCTAGGCAGAGCTAGTGTCTTTTTTTTTTTTTTTACCATTCTCCCATGACCTGCTCTTTACCTCTAGAAACTGTCTAATATTTCCCTGTTTCAGCTGTGTTCTTTTAGTCTGTTAATACTTTCAAGGATCAACTGAGCATGGCCGTCATGTTTCTTTAGCTGAAATGATCCTTTGAACATGCAGGTAATGTTTCTCAGATGGTTCCAAACTCCTCTTCCCCCCACTTGCTCACGACTGTATTCTCAGTACCTAGCCCAGTGCCAGTCACATAGTAGGAGCTTACAAACTATATGCTGACTGTATGAAAAGAAAAGCTATCTTCTGATTTAGAAAGGAAACAAACAGACTGGCTGATTACTGATTAAACCAGACTGGTAGCATCTGATAATGATCATGAACTGTTTCCCTTCCTAAATTATTTATAAAAATGTTTCTTAAAGGTGCTGCACTTCCTCTTCCTTGAAAATGTTCCAGATATTCTGAACACAATCAATTTTTAAGAATGTTTGTAGTATCCTGCACATACTCATTATCTAGCCTTGGTTCTGTGGAATAACCAGTACTTGATTGAAATAGTGTGAGAGAAGTTGTGGAGTAAAGCATTCTCCTCATTTGGACTCACTGCTACTTTTTTTTCTAATTGCTCACTGGTTTTTCATTCCATGAATGCTTCAACCTATATTTTTTTACCTGTTAATTGAATACCCATTAGAAATTTACAAAGGTATACAACTTCATGTACATAGTTTTACTTAAGATCTCTGTAAACATAGATAATGCATATGATAGAAATGATTATCTACCTAGCTTTGTGAAAAATGTGTTAATTGGAATGAAAGACTGGTGTCCAGTATCATAGAATAAAATTTTGCTAGTTATAACCATGGTAAATGAAAATGTGTTTGAATTACTGTAAAATTCATTTACATTTCACAGCATAAATCCAGGTTTACCTCCCAGTTTATAGGCTGAAACTTGTAATCATGACATAGCATTAAATAAAAGAGAAACATATTTGTGGTAATAGAAATCTAAAGATAATGATTGCAATCTTGTTCGTTTTTCTTTGTGACAATTCCCGGATGGAGTTACATGGATCTGAAACACTTGAGGAGAATGTTAATGTCTTTCTTTATCACTTAACTCTTTAGTGCATAAATAAAAGTTAAACTAATTGGTTTCTTAGGACACATTCATATAGCCAAATGAAGCAAAGGGAATGCAATTACTCGGTGATAGTGAGGACAGCTAATCTCAGTCCGTTCTCTTCACACAGTTTATGAAATTTATACTCAAAGAACTAAGGAGGACAAGATATTATGTATTTCCATATAGCAGAAATTAACTCTCTGAGTGCCAGAGCTTTATTTAACAGATTTCATTTAGAAGTTTTCAAAAATGTGGTACATGTTTTTTCCTACCTCATTAAGTGTGTTAGGCTGTCATCTAATCTTTTATTAGTGACTCAGAATCATTGTTTCAGACCTGAAAATATAGTTTTGTTTACACTCTCGATGGTGTAAAGACCTCAGAGAAATTTTGGGACTTCCTTTCTGGAAAAAGACCCAGAAATGACATGAGCTTTCATCTTAATCGCTTACCTCTCTGTATAGAGGTACCACAGATGAACATCTTGAGTAATATGATATGGCTATCTTTATGCACAATTAATAAGTGGATTGAATGCTAAAATAAGTGGTTTTCTTATTCTCCAGAAAATCATCATCTTTATTTCTTCTTGATTTTGTTGCAGGATTCGGAACACTATCTCTTACTTCTTCATACTATACAGAACATATCAGGGACTTATCTTCATCTGCTCATATGTAATTTTCTTCCTTGCATTATTTGCTACCAAGATAAAGGAAAATTCACCATCACCATTTCAAGAATTTTTGAAATTGTGCTCTGCCGGAGGGAATATCTCAAGAGTGACAAATTGTTCATAATCACTATGAGGTGACAGCAGTCCAGCTCATGAGATACCACACTTCAGTGCTCTCCAAGCCTTATGTAATATTTGGCTTATAATAGAATCCCAAGCAAATATATATTAAAATGTCTATAATCTTTGTTAAAATCAGAATGAAAGCCTTGTATCATCCCTGCATAATGCATCAACTTTCCCCAGAAATTTCACCTGTCATGTCATGTTATATTCTGAAAAGCACCTAGTTTTATAGGATCAGTGAGGTAACATCCTGGGAACAGAGAAGTGCTAATATATATATATATATATTCTCTGGAGAGCTAGCCTTGTTTTTTTAAAGTGAGCTCTTCAGAAATCCAGAGCAGTGGTTCTCAACATAGTGAGTAAAACGATCACTTGGGAATGTTCTAAAAAATGCCCCACCCCCCCCAAATCCTGATTTAGTAAGTGTGGGCTGGGATCTGGACTTTTGCATTTTAAATAAATACTCCAGATGATTATGATACAGGTGATCCAGAAACAACATTTTGAGAAGCAGTGTCTAGACCGGTAGTTTTCAACCATGGCTGCACATTAGAATCCTCTGAGGAGATTTTTAAAAATTACTAGTATTTGGAACCCACCTCAGACCAATGAAATAGAACCTCTGAGTGTGAGGCACAGGCATTGGTAGTTTTAAAACTTCTCTAGGTGATTTCAAAGTGCACCTGTGTTTGAGAAGCAAGAGTGTAAAGGTAGCTATTTTCTCATCTTCCGATTCTGAGGAACACAAAAGATAATGGGACAAGAAAAAAGAAAGTGTTTCTATCCATGCAAATTTTCCTTCTTGGGAGCTTAAGGCATTAAGCTGTAAAGATCTATACTGAAATTGGTTCCAGCTGAATGAAGATGTTACACAGTGCAGCTGCATAGAACTTCCCCCAAATCTAACTGTAATCATATACTTGGTTCCCAACCCATGCAGCCTTCTTAGCATTGCAGGGCTACATAACTTATATATGTATGCACAGAATCTTGGACTAAACCTGTCAGTAAGCAGAAGGACTACACAGGGCCTTACACTAGTAATGTATCTGAGTTAGCTGTGCCGCTGGTTCTCTTCAGATTCTGATTTTGTCACTTGAGTTCTTGCCTTATTCCTTGCTAGCCAGTCTTTGTTTGACACTCTGGTGCTAAAAACTTGGTTCCTTCGTTATCCCCTACATGCCTGGGCACCTACCTAGATTCTGTGTTCAATGCCTTCATTCACTGGAAGTTCAAAAGCATTCAAGCCCCAAGATGGAATCCCAAAAACTTTGCCTGAGGGTTTTTTGTTTGTTTAAGTATTTATTTTGTAAAAATTCATATTTACAGAAAAGTTGCATGAATAGAACAAGGAACTCTCATATATCCTATACCCAGATTCACCGATTATTTATATTTTGCTTCTCTCTTTCTCTCTTTACATATGTATGTATATTAATGTATGTATTTATGCATTTTTGAGAGAGAATAAGTTATAGACACCATGCCCACTTTTCCCTAAATACTTTAGCATGTATTTCCTAGGAACAAGGGTGTTCTCCTACATGACCACAGTTATCAAAATCAGGAAATTAAACAACTTAAATCAGGATAATATACAACTATTATCTAATCCATAGTTAATATTCAAATTTCATCAGTTGCCCCAATAATGTCTTTTATTATTAATTAATTTTTTGGCTGTGTTGGGTCTTCGTTGTGTGTGGGTTTTCTCTAGTTGCAGCGGCTACTCTTTGTTGTGGTGCACAGCCTTCTTATTGCAGTGGCTTCTCTTGTTGTGGAGCAAGGGCTCTAGGCACGAAGGCTTCAGTAGTTGTGGCACACGGGCTCAGTAGTTGTGGCTTGCGGGCTGTAGAGCGCAGGCTCAGTATTTGTGGCGCACAGGCTTAGTTGCTCCACAGCACGTGGGATCTTCCCAGACCAGGGCTCAAACTCATGTCCCTTGCATTGGGAGGCAGATTCTTAACCACTGTGCCATCAGGGAAGCCCCCCAATAATGTCTTGTATAGCTCTTTTTCCTGGTCCAGAAACCAACCTTGTATCACTCATTGAATTTAGTAGTCATGTCTCTTTAAGCTCCTTTAATTCAGAATGGTCCCTCTATCCTTCTTTGTGTTTTTTGGCTTTGACATCTTTGAAGTGTACAGGCCAGGTACTTTGCAGAATATACTTCAATGATGTTTCCTTATGTATAGATTCAGGTTATGAATTTTGGGGCAGGAATATCTCATAAGTGATATTGTATCCTTCTCAGGGCATCATATCAGGAGCCTTATGATAGTAGTTTGCCCCAACATTGGTGATGTTAGCTTTGATAATTTGATTAAGATGGTGTCTGTTAGCTTTCTCTCCTGTAACTTTGTAATTGATAAGTAATTTGTAGGGAGGTCCTTTTAAGGTTTGATGTATACATTCTGTTTCTCATCAAAATTTCACCCAGTAGTTTTAGCATGCATCAATGATTTTCTAACTCCGTTATTATTTATATATTAATTAGTTGTTATTCTACTGTAAGAAACAATTTCCCTTACCCTGCCATTGATTTATTTATAACCACATAGGCTCTCGGATTCTTTTCTTTTTCATTAATGTATTTAATTTTATTTTTTAAATTTTTATTTATTTATTTATTTTTGGCTGCGTTGGGTCTTCGTTGCTGCGTGCGGGCTTTTTAGTTACAGTGAGCAGGGGTTACTCTTCATTGTGGTGCGCAGGCCTCTCATTACTGTGGCTTCTCTTGTTGCAAAACACGGGCTCTAGGCACAAGGGCTTCAGTAGTTGTGGCTCGCGGGCTCAGTAGTTGTGGCACATGGGCTTAGTTGTGCCATGGCATGTGGGATCTTCCCGGATCAGGGCTTGAACCTGTGTCCCCTGCATTGGCAGGCAGATTCTTAACCACTGAGCAACCAGGGAAGCCCCATTAATGAATTTATTGGTCACTTAATTCAACAGTTTTTTTTCCCTCCCCCCCCCTTCCTTCCTTTCCTTCTCTTATTCCTTGTTGGTTCATTTAGTAAGAAGTGTTTTTTATTTAATTTTTATTGGGGTATAGTTAATTTACAATGTTGTGTTAGTTTCAGTTGTATAGCAAAGTGTAATGGCCTATATGGGGAAAGAATCTAAAGAAGTGTGGATATATGTATATGTATAACAGATTCACTTTGTTGGGCTCATGGATTCTTATTTTATTCAGTAGGATATAATCCATTATTATTATTATTTATTTGAAAGTTCATGTTGTTCCTTTGAGATGTCTCCTCTATCATTTTCACATGTCCCCACTATTCTTTAAATACTTTCTTATTTTCTGGTTTCAAATGATGTTCTAGGCACATCTTGTACTTTCCCGTTCCTGCCCTGGAATCAACCAAGGAGCCCAGGTTCCTTTTATTGGCGAATTATATTTAGAAACCACGATCTGGCCTTGAGATGCGCTCGTCATTATTGGTACTTCATTTCTTTTAGGTTATTTCAGCAGATTGAGCTAGGAAATATATCTTTGCATAGGTGTATGTTTCTCTCTCTCCCATATATATACGTGTGTGTGTGTGTATTTTTTTTGCCATACTGATACTTTCAATTCTAATTCAGCAAAACAGGGTACATTTTTGTATCCTCCCTTTCCATACTTGTAACTCCTGCAACAGTGAGAAACTTAGCTCTCATCATCCTCAATATATTTAATCATATGCTCAAGTCTGGAATATACAAGAATGTAGTTTCAAAATTTCTAACCCATGTCACTGTAAAAACCTTGCCTAGGTTTTCAATTTAAGCCCCAAGCCTCTAAAAGAGGGATCCTGATGAACAGCATCCCAGTTTTCTCTCCCAGAATCCATCCTGAAATTAAAGTCTTTTTTCTTAAATGCAGTTTCTGAGTTCTAACCCCCATCATTTGCTGATAGACTTGTCTGAAGTTGAAGGTTTGCTTCCTTGAATCTTTGACTGCTGTCTATTTTAAATAGCACTTGCAATCCCCTAGCACCATATTGCAAATTATTTTTGCTAGTGCTTCTCTATATCTCCAGCTGGTCTCTGTGATCTCTGTCTGACACAGTCACTTCCAACAAAGCCCTGATTCAGACCAGTACAAGTAAGAATTGGTCGTCTATCCTTATTGTGCTTAAAAGAGAAATTGTACTGTGTGTATGTGCATGCAAGCATGTGTGTCTGTGTTCATGTGTGTGTATGTGTCTGTGTGTAGAGGGGGTTGTGGATGTGTGTGGAAATGAGTCTTTGACAGGCACTTACAAAACTCAGAGTTAGCAACTATTGCCAAAACTGTTCAGTTTTATCAGCATTGCAAATATATAATATATTCAGATAATTTTCAGAAGGCTTTTTTGCGGGGGGGGGAAATTACATTCTTTTGCAGCATCATAAATTGCTGTCTTTTTTTGAATACCAACTGTATGTAGCCTTCTAATGCTCCATCTCACTTTGAAATGTCAAAGTCATCCTTCTGAAAAGTCACACAATTAGGTGAAAAGTATTGTCTAATAAAAACCTTTCACCTTCTCAATGAACACTGGGACAAAAATAAGAGGCCTTTAAGAACCATTCACACAGGATATGGCCTGGGTCTTCTAATTTGAATATCTAGTGTTTTAATGATTCAAAATCTATTTTAAAAATCAAGCACTACTCTTTTGGGGAAGACACTGAGAAGAGACAAAATTCCATTTTTTGTGGAATGGAATTCCAAAATTCCATTCCATTGTGAACTCAGGAGTCAGATAAAACTGTCTTAGTTACTTAACTTTTCTGTAATTCAGTTTCTTTACCTGTAAAGTGGGTATAATAACAGAACTTCACTTGCAGGCTTGCTGCATTAAATAATAAATTTCAATAAAACATTTAATGGTGTACTTACACCTAGGAAATACTCAATAAATGTTATCTCTTCTTATAAATATTATTCAGATCTATAATTCTTTTCTGTGCTTTTAGTTCTTGGTTGGTTTGCCTGTTCCCCTTGTAACTGTTTACATTTCTGCTCCTTGCCCTTCATTGAAGGGAGATTATTGGATGATTTCTATGCTGCCCCATTTCTACTGTGTTGCTTGTGCATGTGGTATCGGTCAAGGCTTATTGCTTATTCTAATATAGCTCAGCTTGTGACCATAGTGCTCTAAGGTCTTCAGAGGCACTGTATTGAGGCCCTATGATGCATTTACCTGCTTCTTGCAACTAAGGTGATATTAATGAGGTACAAGGGATTCTCAGTCATTGTCCTACCCCTAACTACACTGCCAATCAGGTTTGTCTTTTCATTGTTAGCTATCTTCTTTCTTCTTTTATATGCCGCTTTTTGCTACTCCACCTCCCAACTGCTTCAAGTCACTGCCATTATACCTATCTTTTCTCTTTTCTTCTTTTAATTGTTTCTCTAATATTTTCCTTACTTTGTTTGCATGAACTGTCTTAGGCTGATATTTTGTAAAATCACCAGTCAATGGAGTACTCTTCACACTACATAGTGAATTGACCAATCATGATATACTAGTTGAAATATTTGGGTCTCTTGTACTTCTTTCATTTGTCTATTTGTTGGTGGCTATTTAGAGGTTACGCCTTTGATCTTAAATATGGTTTTATTTTGTTTGGATAACTTTTAAGATATGTGCTATTACAGTAGACTGAGGATTTCAGACAGCTAATCTTTGGGGGAGCTGAGGTCTTATCACATGTTGAACCCAGAAAAATCTTTCCTGTAACATATTTTTTAAAAATCAGGAGATGCTTTGTCTGGGAAGATACCAGGAAGAGGCAATATAGGATTTAAGAGTATAGCCTCTGGAGTCAGACAGAGTTGTCCTTGGAAAGGCACAGATAACATCCTTTTTTATCTGTCTCCTTTTTTTGATTTTTATCTCTAAAGAAATTACTCACATGGAAGTGAGGGCCTCTGAAATCATGTAGGGCCATAATAGCTTTACTTTCCTTTTCCTAAAAAAGCACAGAAACCTTTTTGAAGTAAAGGGCATCATATTAGCTATAGGCACTGGTTTCTCCTCCTTCTCAGAGCTAAGCTACCTAATTGGGTTTGCACAGAGCATCAGGCATGTATGTGCCTTAGTCATGGAGGGGAACATGAGAACCTGCAGAGGGCTTCCTCTAAAATAATGATTTTGATGATGATAAGAAAATAATGTTCCTATAGAAGCAGCATTTATTGAGAGTTTACCATGTATCAGGTATTCATAAACAGATTTAGTTTTGCAAAAACCTTGAGTTATTACTGTTATTCTCATTTTTACAAATGAGTGAACTGAAGCCCAGAGAGGTTAATTAACTTGTCCCAAGGCATGAAAGTAGGAAAGCTACAGAGAATTCACATTCAGTTTTATCTTACTCTAAAGCCCATGTTTTTTTTTCTTTTTTATCACAGTAGGCTACTTATAGACCTACATGAGTCTTGCATATTCTATACTCTGTCTTACCTGAGGTTCACACACAGAGAAGGAATCAGACTGGATCTCATTTGCATGAATAAGGTTCCAGATGTCTAGCTGAAAAAAAAGACATATTTATTATTCACTCACATTCAGAGCCAATTGAACAGTAAATACAGTGGCCAGAAGATAGAGATCAAACTGTCATGTTTATTACTAAGTTATATTTGAGGCAGTGGCTTAGCATTCCTCCCTCCATCTTGGAACTGCTCACCCGAGGGTCAATTTGGTTTTGCAGAGGATACCATTTACCTAGAGCTGCTGTTGTACACTTATCTGGTGTGAAGAGGGAAAGAGAATGCTTACAGATTTAGACTATTGGCCTACTAACGTAATTTTGGACCAGTGGCTATAGCCCACCTACCAGGAAACTCACTGCATCTCAGTGGAGAGGAGTAAGGGGCGGGGCAAGAGGCCTCAAGATTTAATCCCTCCTCAGGGAAACCAGAGCATTGAGGAATAAACACTCCCTCTAATATCTCTGAAGTTTAGAGATTTTACCCAGTGACTCATACATTAAAAATGATAGATCAAGGCTACAGTCAATCTGTAGCTTCCTTTGAAAAGAAAAATAAAGGCTGGGTGAAAAGAAGTCAAAGAATTTCTTCTCGTTAGAAATATAATACTTTCTGTGGCCCAGGCAGACAAGGCTTCGAGGTCAATTTCCTTTTCAAATCAATGAAACCTATGTTAGTGTTTCTCTGCTGAATCCTTTAGGTGTTTACATTTCATGAATAGTCCATTTCCCCAAGAAAGTCATATTAGAGAAATGCTTTCTCTTGGTCTTCCAAGAATGTATATGACCAAGCCCACTGGAATATGGAGAACAAACAGGGTAATCAAAGAAGAGAAACTGTGTAAATGTGTGTATACCTCTTTTGTCTATCACAAAAGTGAGTGGATATATCTGTACAAATACATGGTAATTAAACTTGATGAGTCTCAATGAATGACAATTTTTATAAAATGGAAAAGGAATGGCAGTTTTTATCTTATCTATACAGTTTTTAAAAGGAATTTCATGACTTTGGCGTTTGCATACTAAATCAGATGTTGGCACTACAGTAGTAATAATGAACATTAATAACAATGCTAACAGTTACTCTGTGCTTTCTTGTATCAGGAACCATGCTAAGACATTTACACATATTATCTCATTTAATACAACATTCCTATAATGTATATACTACCATTATTCCCATTGTACATAGAAAACTAGGGTTAGAGAGTTTAGGTTTCTTGCCTAAGTTTACTACTCTAAGTGACTTAGTAAGTCATTCAAGTCTTTCTCACTTCAAAGCCTATACTCTAAACCACTATGCTATAAGTCTTCATTTGTTAAAAGACATAATTCTAACTTTCTAATGTTTCTGTGCTTTAAACCCCCCTAGGGTTTAGGTATAATTTGTTCATGTATTTATTTATTCAAGAGCTTTGTTCATCTTTATCTAGAGCTTACAACACTAGGCCTTAGCAAAATCAGCACAGCCTCTGCCTTCATGCACTCACCATCCAGTGCACCATTGAGACTCATCGCATCCTGCTAGGACAGCTTAGTCATCCTCATCTATCTGGATTGAAGGGAAGAAGGGGCTTCGTAAAATACTACAAACTAATTCTTTAAGAGACATGTCCTCCCCTTATTCTTTGCTCAAATTTGTATAAGTGAGCTGGATTCAATGACTTGAAAGCAAGTGATTCTGTACAGGAAAACCATCCCTAGGTGATGTCCTGTGTGGGAGTTCAATGCCTGCCAACTCTGGTGTAGCAAAGGAGGGAGGAGCATGGTGTGTGGTGACTTGGTGCTGTGTTTTGTCAGGGGCACAGCCAGATTACTGGCTACATCCCCAGGAATTTACTTAGGAGCAGATTGTTAGCTGCTGCACAGCTGTGGTTCTCCTGATGGCTGGCTTGGAAAAGCATGTGAGCCAGCCCCAACAGTGGGAGAGAATGGGGGCCAAGGTGGTTTGGGGCCATTGGATGCTGGTTTTGAGTGCCACAGGTGTGGATGGAAAATGGAACACAAGAGATAAATAAAGAGCTCATGTATTAACATAATCCAACTTTCATCCAAGTGGACTGTGGCTTCTAGCCTTCGTTTGTACCTTACTGAGGCAAAACTGCAATGATACATCTGCTTCCCACCCCCTGCCTTCATTTATTATAAACCTTAACTTATAGCTGGTACTACTGAGCTTCCTTTCAATACTACAATTCCAAAACGAGATTTAAATTTTAAATGACATTTGAACAGCAGTGTAATCTAAAGTGATTTTCTGTTAATACATAGGCTCTAATATTAAAGATTATTCTTTTGGTAGATGTTAATAGTTCTGTTACTATGGAACATTTATTCATTTAATTTCATGTAAATTTATATTTTATGATGTTTGCTTTACCAAGATTATATAATCCTTTTTTATTATTGAAAAGAATCACAATTATGCAAATGATTATATCCAAGGAGACAAGCAGCAATTAACTGTGAAAGACAGGCTGTTACTGTAAGAATTGTATTCATACTGAATGGAATTGGACTTAAAATAAACCCTTAATAAGAAAATTCAGTTGGTAGAGATTTTAAAGGCAAGCAGTTCATTAAGACAAGTTTGTGCTCTTGCCATAATAGTTTTGTATTTTAATATTTATAGTTTTCTCTTACTCTAGTATGCTTTCAGCTCCTGCCTTATAAAAAAAAATGCCTGCTTCAGCAAGTAAGAACTATGTGCGGAAAAAAATCTCACTCACATTTATATAACTTTAATCTAACTACTCTTCATTATTAAGAAAACTGGGTAATAATAACTGTTTTAAAGTTTTTTTAAAACCTAAATATGCTTCATTTTTATGTATAGCTTTTCTAAAATTAAAACTTGTTTTCATTGTGATTCTTCAACATATATTGAGCCAGAATTTCCCTTGGGCCTACTTTTTGGTAGTGAATTGCACATAAAGGGAAGGGCTTTTACTGCTTTAAGTGGTGAGCCTCCATTTACTGCATTTCTTTTGCTACTCTCACTATTCAAAGAGTCCAATAAGACTTGGAGGTGGTTTAGCATCTGTTTAAAAGCACAGATTATTTTTTGAGGTGAAGCACTTACTTTTTTTGTTGTATTTAAAAAAAATGAAGTACATACAATGTTATATTAGCTTCAGATGTGGATCATAGTGATTTGGTATTTACATACATTTTGAAATGGTTACCATGAAAAGTCTAGTTACCATCTGTCACTATACAAAGTTATTACAGTATTATTGAGTATATTCCCTATACTGTACATTACATCCCGTGACTTATTTATTTTATAACTGTAAATTTGTACCTCTTAATTCCCTTCACCTATTTGCCCACCCCTCCCCCAACCCGCTTACCTTCTGGCATCCAACAGTTTATTTTTTGTGCAGTATCTATGAGTCTGTTTCTGTTTTGTTCATCTGTTTTGTTCAGAATTCACATATAAGTGAAATCATATGGTAATTGTCTTTTTTGTCTGACATTTCATTTAGCATAATGCCCTCTAGACCCATCCATGTTATTGCAAGTGGCAAGATTTCTTTCTTATTTATGGCTCAGTAATGTTCCATTGTATATATATATATGCCACACCTTTTTTTAATATCTTTATTGGAGTATAATTGCTTCACAATGTTGTGTTAGTTTCTGCTGTACAACAAAGTGAATCAGCTATATGTATACCTATATCCCCATATCCCCTCCCTCTTGTGTCTCCCTCCCACCCTCCTTATCCCACCCCTCTAGGTGGCCACAAAGAACCGAGCTGATCTCCCCATGCTATGCAGCTGCTTCCCACTAGCTATCTGTTTTACATTTGGTAGTGTATATATGTCAGTGCTAGTCTCTCACTTCGTCCCAGCTTACCCTTCCCCCTCCCCGTGTCCTCAAGTCCATTCTCTATGTCTGCATCTTTATTCCTGTCCTGCCCCTAGGTTCATCAGAACGATTTTTTTTTCTTTTAGATTCCATGTATATACGTTAGCATACAGTATTTGTTTTTCTCTTTCTGACTTCACTGTGTATGACAGACTCTAGGTGCATTCACCTCACTACAAATAACATAATTTTGTTTCTTTTTATGGCTAATATTCCATTGTATATATGTGCCACATCTTCTTTATCCATTCATCTGTCGATGGACACTTAGGTTGCTTCCATGTCCTGGCTATTGCGAATAGTGCTGCAATGAACATTGTGCCACATCTTCTTTATCCATTCATCTGTTGATGGACACTTAGATTGCTTCCACATCTTGGTTATGGTAAATAATGCTGCAATGAACATAGGGGTGCTTATATCTCTTTGAATTAGTATTTTTGTTGTCTTTGGATACATACCCGGGAATGGAATTGCTGGATCTACTGTAGTTCTATGTTTAAATTTTTGAGGAACCTCCATACTATTTCCCACATTTGTTGCACCAATTTACATTCCCATCAACAGTGTAGGAGGGTTCTTTTTTCTTCACAACTTCTCCAACACTTGTTATTTGTTGTCTTTTTGACAATAGCCATTCTAGCAACTGTGAGGTGGTGTGTCGTGGTTTTGATTTGCATTTACCTGGTAATTAGTGATATTGGGCATCTTTTTATGTACCTGTTGGCCATCTGTATGTCTTCTTTGGAAAAATGTCTATTCAGGTCCTCTGCCCATTTTAAAATCAGATTGCTTGATTTTTGACATTGAGTTGTATTTCTTTTTATATTTTGGATATTAACCCCTTATCAGATATAACATTTGCATATATCTTCTTCCAGTGAATAGTTTGCCTTTTCATTTTGTTGGTGGTTTCCTTCACTGTGCAAAAGCTTATTGGTTTAATATAGTCCCATTTGTTTATTTTTGCTTTTGCTTCCCTTGCTTGAGGAGAGAAGTCCAAAAAGATATCACTAAGAATGATGTCAAAGTGCATACCGTCTGTTTTCTTTTAGGAATTTTATGGTTTCAGGTCTAACAGTTAAGTCTTTAATCTATTTTGAATATATTTTTGTATATTCTGTAAGATAATGGCACAGTGTCATTCTTTTGCATTATCTGTCCACTTTTCCCAACACCATTTATTGAAGAGAATGTCCTTTCTCCATTGCTTATTTTTGCCTCCTTTATCATAGATTAATTGACCATATATGTATGGGCTTATTTCTGGGCCTCATGAAAATTAACTGAGTTAATCCAGGTTTAGCACAGTGTCAGGAACATAGTAAGTACTCATACTGATAACTGCTATTATTATTACCTACCTTACGGAATAGTGTGTACTCTGGAGAACTGAGTCTAAAATAGGGACATTCTAGTAGCTCTCTTTGGTGGAAAAGCAGAGATAGAACAAAGTACCAAAGTTTGCACTGAGACTGAACTTCTTAATCAATTTGCTTACATTCAGATGATGATTTCTCACATGTGCAAGAGAGAGAAGGAGAAAGAAAAAGGCATGATGAAGAAATCTGTCATCGATTGCATCAAGTCATCCCGGGAAAAACAAGATGACTACATATGTTCATTAGGACAAGAAAATCGTAAAGCACCAGCACACTATTTTGAATTGGCACATTCTCACTGCACCTGGGTAGTTTAACTGGAAGAAATTGCAGAGGTAGGTACATATTGTGATAATTTGCCTAGAGGCTGCATTTTAAATTGAGAGCTCTCAGGTTTTCATGGAGTCTCAGGCTGAAAGGAACCAGTTAAGGAAATTCAACCTCACTTATTAGCCTGGGATCAGTGGGGTCGGGTTCTAATTTAAAACATCAAATATAAATAGGTTGAGGACCAAGGGAGCATGAGCTCTTCCAAACCACCATCACCACCACCACTACTACTTAACACATTCAGTTCCAAATTAAGGCCAGCTGAATCCCAGCTAACCACCATGATGAGTCTTGTGGGCAGAGCAAATAATAGAGCAGAGGCAAGTCACTGTGGGGCCCAATAACAGACTTTAGAATGAAGCATATCAGGAAAAAAGCCACTGAATATTTTTTCCATTCTTATTCCTTATCCTTTATAATTTGCTGCTTGGGTCTTTAGCCCTGGCTCTGCCACTAACTAACTCAGTGTCCATGGACAAGTCACTCATATCCTCTCTCTCTTAGTTTCCTCTTCTATAAATTGAGAGGGTAGAATTTCTAAGGTTCTTTATGCTCTGACAGCTTATGATTCCAATTCTAATAGAAGATTAAGAAGGTAAAGGGGAACGTGTGTGACTAGAATGCATGAGTATGGGTGGATGAGTATGGGCAGTTCTCTGATTCCTGGAGTATGATAGTGAATGAATCTTCTCCCCCAAGAGGGTTATTCTCACATGCTGTCTCTGATTAGTAGTGGGGTGTGTGTGTGTGTGTCTGTGTGTGTGTGTGTCTGTGTGTGTGTGTAAATAGAGAAAGAGAGAGATAGAGAGAAACAAATGAAGAATCAGAGTGAGAAGATGAAGAGAGAAAGATATTGGAGGGAAGATGGGACTAGGGAAGTAACAGACTCAGAATCTTTTGAAATGTTTCCTTTTATACGTCTATTCCTTCTGGGTCCCTGTAGGAGCTCTAACTTTAGAATCACACACAAATTTAATTAGTTTTTTCCAAATTATTAATAAATTATTCAAATCAAACCAGATCTTCAATCCCAGTAAGCTTCCCCAGACAACTGCTACTACAGAAAACTACAGTCTGATAAAAAGAGAAGCAGCAGAAGTACTTTAGGGCTTCTGATCCTCATCCATGAACAGACCTAACTATGTGCTTTTCAGCAAGACCAATTCATTAACAGAGAAAACTCTTAATAATACTGGATTCGCTACCTGAGAGACCATCTGTGCCTCTTATTCTGAGGCAACTGAGAATGCCTTGGTTGAGCGGGCTGCATCATTTTCATATAGGTCAGAGGCAGGACTTGGGGGAATTAAATATTCAAGACTGCTCTTCCTTTTAATATTTACTGAATATTACCTTTTCTGTCTCTCAAGTCAGCAGTCTTAAAGTAAAATACTCCTTCAAAGTATTTGTTTTCATAAGCTGTGGACTGGACTCTCATAAACGGTGAAATGGCTATCAGAGATGGTTTGATTGTAGGAATGTCTTCATACAGTAGGCATTACAATAGATTTTTTTACTGGAGACATCCTGATGCATTGCTGCTTATTCTATTTATTTACATCCAGGGGTAATTACAGTAAGGTTTTATCCAGGGGAATCATGTCTAAAGTGACTCCAACTTTTCTATATCAGATCTCAGCAGCCCAAAATGCCAACCCCACCCTCATCCCATGTTATTGGGAGGTACTCAGTGTACTGTCTGCGTACTTAGAGTATTTAAGCCTTGGAGAAAGAAAGACCTCTGTTCAAATACTATCTTAGTCACTAAATCCTGAACCTGTTCTCTCATCTGTAAAATAGAATAACAATAACATAATCTCACAAGGATGAAGTAGGATGTAAGAATTCAATGAGATAATATTCATAAAGAGCTTGTGTTTTAGTCATAATAGCAATGCCTTAGCTTTTACCATTGTTTCCCTGAAATTATCTTTAGTGAACCTATAGTTTCAAAAATATGTTGAAAGCTTGTAAACATTAAGAAAAATACAGTTGTTGGATATGAAATGGCATCTTCTTGTTAAAAAAGCTTTTTAAATATTTATTTTCATATTTACTAAAATGCTTGTTTTTCAAACTCTTAATTTTCTGATAATTGGAGATTCACATGAACTTGTGAGAAATAATCAAGATCCCATGTAACCTATACCCAGTTTCCCCCAGTGGTAACATCCTGCAAAGCTATAGTAGTATCACAACCAAGATACCAGCATGATATAAGTCACCAATCTTACTCAGATTTCTAAGTTTTATTTGTACTCATTTGTGTGTGTGTGTGTTTAATTCAATGAAATTTATCATGTATCCAACACCATAGATAGGCAAGACACAGAACAGTTCCATTATCACATGGATCACTCATGTTGGCCTTTTATAGCTACATCAATCTCCACCCACATTCCCTGTCCCTAACCCCTGCTAAAAAATAATCTGTTATCTATTTCTATAATTTTCTCAATTCAAGAATTCTATATAGGGCTTCCCTGGTGGCGCAGTGGTTGAGAGTCCGCCTGCCGATGCACGGGACACGGGTTCGTGCCCCGTCCGGGAAGATCCCACATGCCGCGGAGCGGCTGGGCCTGTGAGCCATGGCCGCTGGGCCTGCACATCCGGAGCCTGTGCTCCGCAATGGGAGAGGCCACAACAGTGAGAGGCCCGCGTACCAGAAAAAAAAAAAAAAGAATTCTATATAAATGGGATTATATGGTATGTAATCTTTTGGCATTGCCTTTTTACACTCAACATAATTCCCTGGAGATTCATCCAAGTTGTTGAGTATATCAAACTTGTTCCTTTGTACTGCTGAGTAGTATTTCATGGTATGGATATTCAGTTTTTTAACCTTTCACTCTCTGAGGGATACCTGGGCTGTTTCCAGTTTTTCTCCATTACGAATAAAGTTGCTTGAACATTCTGGTACATAGTTTTCATCACTTTGGGATAAATGCCTAAGAGCACAATTGCTGAGTCGTATGCTGGTTGCACTTTTGGTTTTATAAGAAATTGTCAAACTATTTTCCAGAGTAGTTGTACCATTTTACTTTCCAGCCAATGGTGTATTAATGGTCCAATTTTTCAACATCCTCACCAGTATTTTTTGTTTTGATTATTTTTTTTTTATTTTAGCCATTCTGATACGTGTGTAGTGTTATCTCATTGTGGCTTTAATTTCCATTTCCTTAAGGGCTAATGATGTTGACCATCTTTTCATGTGCTTATTTGCCATCTGTCTGTGAACTGACTGTGTATATCTTTAGCCCATTTTTAAATTGGATTGTTTGTTTTCTTATTGGTGAACTTTAAGAGTTCTTTATCATATTCTAGATACAATCTCTTTGTTGGAAATATGGTTGCAAATATTTTTCCACTCTGTAGGTTGTCTTCATTCTATTAACAGTGTTGTTCACAGAGCAAGAGTTTTTAATTTTGGTAAAGTCCACTTTATCATTTTTTCTCTTATGGCTGGTGCTTTTGGTGCCAAGTCTAAGCTCTCTTTGCCTAGCCCTAGATCCTGACAATTTTCTTCTATTTTTTCTGAAAGTTTTATGTTTTATATATAAGTCTGTGATCTCTTTTGAGTTAATCTGTGTATAAGGTGTGGGTTAGGGCAACGTTCCTCTTTTTTTTGCCTGATGAATGTCTAATTGCTCCAGATACATTTGTTGAAAAGGCTATCCCTCTCCATTAAATTTCTTTTGCCCCTTTGTCCAAAATCAGTTGGGTATATTTGCATGGGTCTATTTCTGCATTCTCTATTTTGTTTAACTGTTCTATGTGTCTATCTCTTCACCAAGAGCACAGTGTTTTGAATACTGTAGGTAAATATTAGGCCTTAATATTCCACACAATTCTTCTTTTTTTCAAGATTGTTTTAGCTGTTCTAGGAACTATGCACTTTCACATACATTTCAGAAAAATCTTGTCTATGTGTACAAAAAACATGCTGAAACTTTGATAGATTGCATTAAAAAGGTATGGGTCAATTTTGGGAAATCTGAAAACTTTACTGTATTGAGTCTTCCAATCTATGAACATAGTATGCCTCTCCTTTTCTTTCGATATCTTTAATTTCTTTTATCAGGATTTTATAAATTTTAGCATACAGATCCTTTATATGTTTTGTTACATTTATACCTAATTATGTCATTTCCTCTGGAGTGATTGTAAATTGTAATTTTAATTGTAGCTTCCACATATTCTAGTTCTAGTATATAGTAATTTAATTGATTTGTGTGAGTTTGTGTGAAGGTGCCCCTTGCAGTGAAAGTGCAGAGTCTTCACCACTGGACCACCAGGGAAGTCCCTTTTTAGTTCTTAAGAGTTTTTTTTTTCCTTTGGTGTGTAGATTCCTTGGGATTTTCTTGTCATTTACAAATAAGGAAAGTTTTATTTCTTCCTTTACAACCTGAATGTCTTTTGTTTCTTTCAATTGACTTATTGCAGCGGCTAGAACTTCTAGTACTGTGTGGAATAACAAGGACATTCTTGCCTTGTTCCTGATCTCAGAGGAAAGCCTTCAGTCTTTGACTATTTTGAAACATCAAAGTAACACCTGTAGGGTTTTAGATACTCTATATCAGGTTGAAAAAGTTCCCCTCTGTTCCTAGATTACTGAGTATTTTTATCATGAAAAGCGTGTTGGGTTTTGATACAAGATTTTTTCTGAATCTATTGAAATGATCATATTTATTTTTTATTTTCTTTTGATATGGTGTATTATATTAATTGATAGTCTCATGTTTAACCACTCTTGCAAACCTGGGATTAATCCCACTTGGCATGGTGTATAATCCTTTTTATATGGTGCAGGATTCAGTTTGCTAGTATTTTGTTGAGAATTTTTGCATCTAAACATGAGAAATATCAGTTTATAGTTTTCTTGTACCATTTTGTCTGCCTTTGGTATCAGGGTAATACTGTTCTCATAGAATGAGTTGGGAAGTGTTCCTCCCTCATCTGTTTTCTTGAAGAGATTGTGTACAATGGTGTCAATATTTCTTTAAATATTTGGTGGAATTCTCCTGTGAAACTGTTTGAGCCTGGAGATTTCCTTTTCTGGGAGCTTCTAAAGTATGAGTTCAATTTTCTTTGTGGTTATAGGACTATTCAGATTACTTTATCTTAGTTTGCTTTTGGTAGTTTGTGGTTTTCAAAGAATCAGTTCTTCCAATTTCGTTATTTTTTTGTTTGTTTTTCAATTATAAAATTAATATGTTTTCTCATATAATATTCACAGATATGATTTTGGTGAGATAAGAATCATAATATCAGTATTTAACAGGACCATGCAGCTGCTCTCTTGCTAGCTCCGAGTTTTTAGCTGTGAACTTGGTACAATTAAGATAATCCATCTATTGGACTAAAGAACAAGGCTAATCCTTTTGCTCCAACTGAATTTCAAGTAAATAACTATACTCCATTGGATATGGGAAGCAGCAAGAGTATATCACTCACAAAACCCAGGAGATACAAGGACAGGTTTACATGAGAAAAACTGAAGAGTTGGAACCATACTAGTTTGGAATCCCAGTTCTGCCACTTACAAACTGTGATCCTGGGGGAGTTAACATCTGTAAGCCTTCTTTTCTTCCTCTGTGGAATGGAAATAATAATAATGCATATCTTATAAAGTTATGAGGATTAAATGAATTGGATACATAGAATCTCTCAATATATGGTATACACATATGTTTATAATTAGTCTCACTCTTTAAATTGGGTGCGCCTGGATAATGCCACTAAAGTTGCTTCTCTTTGTCCTCACTTCAAATTATCCCTACCACCCTTGGGGGAGTTGGAGATACAAACTATTGAGTATAAGATAGGCTCAAGGATGTATTGTACAACATGGGGAATATACCCAATATTTTGTAATAACTGTAAGTGGAAACTAACCTTTAAAACTGTATAAAAATTTTTAAAAATTAAAACAAAACCAAAGAAACAACAACAAAAAATTCTTCCTACCATCTTTTCTTACCTTGTTCAATATGCTTTCCTGGGAACTTTAACTGAAAGCAGGAATACTATGGCACGTGACTCACAATCTTCAATGTCTTGTGAGTGAAAAAACCAGCTAATCATATTATCTTGGCCATCATAACTACTCTTTGTTATTTCTTATTTCAGGGTCTACCTCTTCCAGGAATCTTTCCCCAATGAATACCCATCATTCTCAAGTCATCTGTAGAATCCCTCATCATACCATCCCTCCATTCATATATTTGACAACCATTTATTGAACACATGTTATACATGAGGAACATTTTCCCTCTAAGATTTTTACCTCCTGAAATTCAGTGACCTTCACTTGTTTTCTATTTCAGCTACTCACCATTCACCAGATCTTCACTACCTGTGAAATCTTTAAATTTCAATGTTCTTTTCTCTAACCACAACTTTCTATAACTTTCAGTTGTCTCAGAAACTACCTACCAACTCCCCCCCTTCCTTTTTATAACCTAATTAGGCCTCCTAGATCCTTTAACTTTTCCACTTTGTCTTAGTTTATCAATTTCCTTTGGATTTTTTTCTTCTACATTCCACCTGGACCCAATGCTCAAATTATCCTTTTAGCAACACCTTCAAATTCCTTCTCTTATGTTTGTGTAGGACCTGTTCAGCAAAACTCAAATGACGAATTAATTCTAAAATACTTCTTATCCATATGTGGGGGAATGGAGTGCTGCTGAAATAAACCAAAAATGTCTTATGAGTGCGTGCTGGGATCATTACAACTGATGATCGTTATTACAGCTGGTGTAATAATCAGCTCCAGCTGGGCCTACAGTGTTGCCCTTCAGTCCTTTTACTTGATCTGAGTCAACTCTTTCCAATTTGATCCAAGGATATTCCAAAAATTGTCACTTTTCTCAACCCCATATTCAAATGTTGACTCACACCTTTTCAAAAGATGACAGAGGGAATCAGAATGTCCTCCCCCAATTTCTAATCCTTCTACTTACAAACTCATCTGTTCCTACAGCCCTCTTCATATCCTTTCAAGGCAAATCACTCCAGTTTTACCCTCAACCCCACTCCTCCTTACCTTCCCTGCAACCTTCACAATCCCCTCTCTCTCTACTGATTCTTTCTTCTCAATCTATAAATATACTAAAATTTCTCTGAAAACAAACACTACTCAACCCTTCCTTGATCTCTGTTGCTACCATTCAGTCTTCTATCTGAATTTTTCAGAAGGGTAATATACATTTAGTATCTCTATTTTCTAACTTCACTCTGCAGCTGACTGCAATCTAGCTTTTACCTCCATGTTCCATCAAATAGCTCTTACACATATTACCAGTTATCTTCTAAATACCAATGGGTACCCTCCCCGTTTGTGTCTTACTGCATATCAATCCTGCATTAATCATTGTTAATCAAGCTCCCCATCCTGAAATATCAAAACTCTTGGCTTCTGAGAAGTTATACATTTAATACCCTTATTGGGATGTAATACTTCTTTGGCTTCTGTGACACCACAGACTTTTAAAAATAAACCTTGTTGAGATATAATTTACTTACAGTAAAATACCTTCATTTTAAGTGTACCATTTGCTGAGTATGACAAATGTGCACACTCCTGTAATTACCACTATAATCAAGATATAGAATATTTCCTTCATCCCCAAAAGTCCCCTCTTGCCCCTTTTAAGTCAGTCCTCTCTCCCTCCCCAGCCAGCTGCTGATCTGCTTATATAGATAATTATAGATCATTTTTTCCTTTAAAATATTTTGTATGAAAGAAATTGTATAGTATTGACTCTTTGGTGTGGTGTCTTTCACTTAGCATGATGTTTTTGAGATTCATCTGTGTTGTTTGGTGTATTAGTAGTTCATTCCTTTTTTATAGCTGTGCAGTATTCCATTGTACAGATGTACCTTAGTTTGTTTATCCATTCACCAGCTAGTGAGCCTGTGAGTTGTTTTCAGTTTTTGGCTATTACAAATAAAGTTACTATGAACATTTGAGTGGAACATTCAAGTGGCTCAAGAACTCTTTTAGTTCTCCTGCCTCTCACTGCTCCTCCTTTGTTTCCTTATGGTCTCTTTTTGAACCCCAAAATGTTGATACTCTAGAGTTATATTTTAGTCCTAAAGTTATTCTTACTCAGTAAGTTTTACATTGGAGATCTCATCTACTTTCATCATTTCAACTCCTACCTGTATGGTGATCACTTCCAAATCTATGCCTTTCCTGGCTAAATGCTATACACCCATCTAAATTCAATTCTGGTATCAGCTCCTCAGGGAAGTTTTCCTTTATACTACCAGGTTGGTCAGGTGTCCTTCCTCTGAGTTTCTAAAATAACCTGTTTATATCTAGCATTACTCTTTACTATATTTCCTAGAAAATAATATTGCTTATGGGTCTGTCTTCCCAACTAGGTTGTGAGCTCTCTCAAAGTAGCATTCAGGGTTCATTCATCTTTGTATTTCTAGTGACTAGCATAGTGCCTGGTGCTAATATGTACTTATTAAATGGCTGTCTGGGGGATCAAATAATGGTATGTACCCTTCCTATGAAGTTAGGAATGAGAAAATAATACCTTTGCCATTCCCTAAATTTTCTGGCCTGGGCATTGATTTTATTATCATTAACAGTTTGCATGTTGGGAGTGTAACTTATGATCCAGTCAACCCTGGGTGTATGTAAAGTTTATACAACGAGCAGTGTAATGAGATCTGTCTCCATAAATAAGTGTCCAAGTGTTTCCACCACTAAGGGAAGTCCTTGATAAGTTCCCAAATCTTTTCCTTCCCCACTCAAACATTATTGAACCTCTATTATGAGCCAGGACTTATACTTGGTTTTGGGGAATACTAAGATGAATAACATACAGTCCTCATCCCAAAGAATCTTTCAGTTCTGTTTTCCTGAATCTTTTGATGCTCCCTCTGTGTCCACATTTGCACTGGGATTAAAATGGAAAGAAAATTGTGGTAGAATTCCAAATTGAATATTGATATGAGATGAGAAGAACAAAAGTGCTTAAGAAAAAATTAGCAGGGTGGCATGATTGATACTGTTTCCATTTTTATAGGTATAATGCTGCATTGTACATACATCTAAGAAGTAGTATAGTATGGTAAAGAGTGCCTGAGGTTCAGAGCCAGACAGACCTGAGTTTGAATGCTGGCTCTGTTACTTCCTGGCTGTGTGACATTGGGTAGGCAAACTCTGTGAGCTTTATATTTTCAGCTACAAACTGGGAAAAATGGTATCTGTCTCTAGGGCAGTTTTGGAAATTAAATCAGATGGTATATATAAAGAACCTGCGATATAGTAAACATTCAATACTTGTTAGTCCCTAAACCCAAAGACCATCCATCTCCCTCCCAGTCTCTCTCAGCAGTTGATAGTTTCAATTTTTAATAATAGTCCAGTTCTATAACAGGAATGTTCCTTTAAAACTTAGAATGGGGCTTCCCTGGTGGCGCAGTGGTTGAGAGTCCGCCTGTCGATGGAGGGGACACGGGTTCGTTCCCGGTCCGGGAAGATCCCACATGCCGTGGAGTGGCTGGGCTCGTGAGCCACGGCCGCTGAGCCTGTACATCCGGAGCCTGTGCTCCACAACAGGAGAGGCCACAACAGTGAGAAGCCCGCGTACAGAAAAAAAAAAACACAAAACAAAACAAACTTAGAATGGCAGGCCTTAAAATTTTGAAAAGGTCAACCCCTCCATGAGAAAGCAATTAGCCTTTTGCAAGCACAAATCCTGGCAGAGAATGCTACATGCCTCACCCTCGCACCCCATCCTTGAGTGACTGAGTGAGTGACCACTGTGCCAGAAAGGTCCACTGTGTGCTTGGAGTTTAGGGAGAGAATCTGCCAATATGAACTCATTGATGTCTACTTATTTCAGTTTTAAAGAAAGAATATGTAACCTACGTAAACACATTCAGTACACTTTCCCCAACTAGATATGTCCATTTCAAAGATGGAAGACAGCAAACTTGTCAGTCTTGTCAGTTTATAAGCCTTGGAAGAGAAACGTGGAGCCATTTAGCTGACAGTTTCAGGAAAACAAATCTTAAACTCTTGAACTCTCAGACTTTAGTGTCTGCTTTGTGTGCTCACCTGAAATGGATTTACAAATGAAAGGATGACACCTTGTGAGATGGCAGCCCATCTTAGAGGCTCAGTCAATCAGGGCGGCCTGGTGGCCCTAACCTGATGGGGCAGAGGCCAAACTTATACTGTGTTCAGCTTCTACTACCCCTGTCTTCACGCTCTCCTCCTCCACTGTGTCACCCACTTTCCTTTGCTCTCTCCCCAGCCATCCAAACATGCTCTCAGGAAGGAATGAATAACAGTTATTTAGATCTTAGTGTGAACTTAAATTAACTTGATTATCTCATCTAGGGATTTTAAAAATTAATCCTTCCATTGACATTCATTCAATAAATATTTAATAAGAGAATTATGTCATGCACTCTGCTAGGTGCTGGGAATATAGACACAGTCCCTGGCATCATGGAGGTTACAGTTTAAAGGGGGAGACAGACAGTTTTTAACCTCATAAAATATATATAGTTACATACTTTGATAAATTCAGTGAAGAAAAAATTCAGGGTGCTATGAAAAAATTTAGTAGAAGGGCCTAAGACTGGGAGGCCAGGGAAAATACCCCTTGGGCAAGTTCATGGAAGTTGAGATTTGAAGTAAATGTAGGAAATCATCAAGCTAAGTTGATAGGGGATGGATTCAAGGCTGAATATTGCAGGCAGAAGGATTAGCAGGTGCAATGGACGTGTGGTGTGAAGGGGCTTGGAAATTTCATTGAACAGAGAGAAGGCTAGTAAGCCTGTAGGGCTTTACTTCTAAGGAATAGGAGCTTCTCTAAAAACTTTGAAGTGGTAATCCTGCTTTTGGCTACTTATTCTCCCCTAGGATATACTGGGTCTCATCTCCATATAAACAATTTCCCCCTAATACAGACTATTAGGATTATATTTTTCCTAATATAGTCTATTTTCAATTAGGTCTGGCTGATACGAGATTATATCTTGGGGCCTTTATACAGTGCTTCCTATGTGAGAACACTGTGAAAAGCATGATCATCTTTGATCCTCACATCAGTCTTATGACATAGGTGTAATGACCATCCACATTTCACAAAAGAGGAAACCAAGGCTGAGAAATTAAATGACTTGCCTAAGGTGAAAGGGATTCATATTTGGCACCAAGACTGTTCTCTCTACCTGTCTGCAATAATGTCTGCTCCAAACTGGAATTTAATTTCAAAGACAAATTTCATCAAATTAGGTCTCTACATAACAACAATAAATAAGAATGCTACTTCTGTTTATAGAGCTTAAAAGAGTAGTCTTAGTCTTTCAAAATTTTATTGGTGAAGCAATGACTGAACTAATATGTATTAAGAAAATGCTGACCTTGCTAGCAAATGATAATATTGTGAAACTGTCAGGGAAGATGTGACAATACCTCATTTAAAATGTTAATTATCCCCAAAGAATTATGCTTTACTATTGTGCGAAACCCTGAAAACACTTTCTGCAACCAGATTGAGTTTGTTTGCTGACCCATTCGTTAGAAGAGTACATATTCAGATGAAACATAAACTAAAGCTTTTATCTGAAGATACCAGTAATAGAAACCTATGGCTATGGTCTGAATGTTTGTGTCCCTCCAAAATTCATATGTTGAAATCCCAATGACCAATATGATGGTATTCAGAGGTGGGGCCTTTTGGCGGTGCTTATGTCATGAGGGTGGAGTCCTTGTGAATGCGATTAATGCCCTTATAAAACAGGCCCCTGAGAGCTGGCTCAGCCCTTCCACTATGTGAAGATACAATGAGAAATCTGCAATCCAGACCATGCTGGCACCCTAATCTCTGACATCCAGCCTCCAGAACTGTGAGAAATAAATTTCTGTTGTTTATAAGCCACCCAATTTATGGTATTTTTGTTATAGCAACCCAAATAGACTAAGATACCTACCATTCAAGTTTCACTTGTCTGGAAATATTCCCATATAAGAGTAAGTTGTTCTTTCCATTTAAAGTCACATACATATTCACATAGGTGAATATGGCACATAGTCAAGCACAGATTGACTAATTCAAGGTTTTTTTTTAAAACCTAGCCATAGTGGGTAGGGTTTGATGGAGAGGTATGGTTAGGTTACAGGAGTGAGAGGGCCATGGCTGGAAGGCCATGAATGGTAGGCAGGGTTGGGCCTTCTCAAGTGTTAGTGGATGAGGGCTGGCTGAAGAAGCATAGAGGATTATGGTGGTATCAAAGACAGTGATCACAAGAAGAAAGGTCAGTGGGAGAGGCTGGGGTATAACTAAGGAGAAGAGATTAGACAGAGAAATGGCACTGGCAGAAACTAAGGCCAGAATTTTAAAATAACTCTAAGTGGATCTTATTAATGTCATAATAGAGTCTTACAGGTTATCTGAGTCAGAGGTGGCAAACTGGCTATCTTCAGGACAGAGCCAATCCAAGGCATGTTTTGTCTGACCTGCACAGTGATGTAAAGTAATTCACATTAGTTGCTAATGTTAAAAAGTGTGAGAAAGTTTGCATACAAATCTGGATATCCAGTATCTTTTGAAGAATCAGAAGGTTTGGCAAAATGGGACCTATATTGTCTCAAAGCAATGATCTATTGGAGAAATGAGGTCAGTAGTGACTGTTCTCTTTAAATGAAACTAGGGCTCTCCAGTTTACCTCACTTCCTATCACTCCCTACTGTTTATCCGATTCTAATGCAGAACATCAATTGCTATAACCTTCCCTCTTGCTCGGACTATTGTTTTTCTCACAGGAGACACAATTACACGATCTGATTTACATTGCCTGTCTGCCCTTTTCAGGCATTTGAGTTTGGGACCCCTGGATCTACGGAAAAACCTCTATTTTAGACATAGTAAGGTCCAAGGAGGTCAAGGGACTTGCCCATGGTCTCACAGCTTTAAAAAAAACCTGGATTGAAATCTGACTCCTAATTCATTGTACTTGTTTCTACTACATCCTATTATGCAGTTAGGCATTGTGGTCTTTTAACTAGAAGAGGTTAGGTCTTCTGTCCTCAGTGAGTTCTCTTTTCCTCTTTCTCCTTCAGACAGGGAGGAAAAACTCTTCTCAGTTATAGATTATTATAGTCTGTCAGGATGAATCTTATTTATTTACATATGCCTTATTATCCATGAGAGCCCATAGATCTTTCAGAAAGAACCCTAGTTCCTTATGACAGAGTAAGCAATAGCAAGGGTTTGAGAGGAGACTGGGTCATTGGAGCATCTGTAATTATCTACATTGGATTTGTGCTCCTGAACCGTGCTGGCTTCTGACACTCAGATCTTAATAGCTGTGATTTTGACCAGAGTTCTGATACTATCCCTCATGAAAGCACTGGGCAAATTTCCCTCCCCATTTATCCTATTACCGCTTCTAAAGATAAAGATTCCCTATTGAAAATTCTGTAAGACCTATTCTCATTCCCTAAGATTGAGCCTGCATACATTTTCAGGATAAATACAAATATCTGATACAATTCACATTTCATATCTATGCTCATTCGTTGTTAATATTTTCCAATTCACCCAAGTTGGTTCAATAAAGCAAAGAGTTAAAGGGGAAATTTTTATTTGCTCCAAATTGTCAAATTCATCTGTCTACACATATCCCAGTAATGGTTAATACTTCAAGTTACATAGATTTGGATTCTGAGGTCCAATTAATTCTGGAGTGTCCATTACTTTTATATCAACAATAAAACAAATGTGAAATTTAAATTTTCAGAGTTCCTTCTCAAATTGGGAATCTAAAAAGACTTGGGATTTAGAACTTCAATTCAAAAGCTTGTATTACTATTCTGAACAATTTGGGTCCCGGGAGCAGAGATTGGATGAAAGACCCTTAGGAGGCATCAGGGAAGAGAGAATCTGCAAACATTAAGAGTATGAATATATCTCATTTTATTTCTATAAATGCCAAGGACTTTACCACCAAAAGTGTGTATAAATTTATATAGCTTCTAATCACAAAGAAGAATATGAAATTGGCATATATCTGGGAAGCTGCAGGTTCTTTCAGAAATTTGTGAAATGGAAAGCAGGAACTCTCATTCAATTTAACTTAAATAAAATAACTTACATAAACATAACATCCAGCATAAAGCAGATGCTAATCAATGAGCCAGTCAATTCAAAATGTATTAGCCAATACATACTGGATTTCATATACTAGATATTGACATTAAACATTGCTTTTTTAAATTGTCTACTACTAAACCAAATTAAAAATTAGCTATAGATTTATAATAATGGAATTTTGGTTGCTAGAAAGAGAATTCCTGAATTCCTGGGGCAAGAGTGCTTATTATCAAAAAGAAAGCTTTAAAACTAAAAGCTGGTTCTTGGAGAAGATAAACAAAATTTATAAAGCATTAGCCAGACTCATCATGAAAAAAACAGAGAAGACTCAAATCAATAGAATTAGAAATGAAAAAGGAGAAGTAACAACTGAAACTGCAGAAATACAAAAGATCATGAGAGATTACCAAAAGCAACTCTATGCAACAAAATGGACAACCTGGAAGAAATGGACAAATTCTTAGAAATGCACAACCTGCCAAGACTGAATCAGGAAGAAATAGAAAATATGAACAGACGAATCACAAGCACTGAAATGGAAACTGTGATTAAAAATCTTCCAACAAACAAAAGCCCAGAACAGACGGCTTCACAGGTGAATTCTATCAAACATTTAGTGAAGAGATAACACCTATCCTTCTAATACTCTTCCAAAATATAGCAGAGGGAGGAACATTCCCAAACTCATTCTATGAGGCCACCATCACCCTGATACCAAAACCAGACAAGGATGCCACAAAGAAAGAAAACTACAGGCCAATATCACTGATGAACATAGATGCAAAAATCCTCAACAAAATACTAGCAAACAGAATCCAACAGCACATTAAAAGCATCATACATCATGATCAAGTGGGGTTTATTCCAGGAATGCAAAGATCCTTCAATATAAACAAATCAATCAACGTGATATACCATATTAACAAACTGAAGGAGAAAAACTATATGGTCATCTCAATAAATGCAGAGAAAAATTTTGACAAAATTCAACACCCATTTATGATAAAAACCCTGCAGAAAGTAGGCATAGAGGGAACTTTCCTCAACATAATAAAGGCCATATATGACGAACCCACAGCCAACATCATCCTCAATGGTGAAAAACTAAAAGCATTTCCACTAAGATCAGGAACAAGACAAGGTTGCCCACTCTCACCACTCTTATTCAAAATAGTTTTGGAAGTTTTAGCCACAGGAATCAGAGAAGAAAAGGAAATAAAAGGAATACAAATTGGAAAAGAAGTAGTAAAGCTGTCACTGTTTGCAGATGACATGATACTATACATAGAGAACCCTAAAGATGCTACCAGAAAACTACTAGAGCTAATCAATGAATTTGGTAAAGTAGCAGGATACAAAATTAATGCACAGAAAGCTCTGGCATTCCTATACACTAATGATGAAAAATCTGAAAGTGAAATCAAGGAAACACTCCCATTTATCATTGCAACAAAAAGAATAAAATATCTAGGAATAAACCTACCTAAGGAGACAAAAGACCTGTATGCAGAAAATTATAGGACACTGATGAAAGAAATTAAAGATGATACAAATAGATGGAGAGATATACCATGTTCTTGGATTGGAAGAATCAACATTGTGAAAATGATTCTACTACCCAAAGCAATCTACAGATTCAATGCAATCCCTATCAAACTACCACTGGCATTCTTCACAGAGCTAAAACAAAAAATTTCACAATTTGTATGGAAACACAAAAGACCTCGAATAGCCAAAGCAATCTTGAGAACGAAAAACGGAGCTGGAGGTATCAGGCTCCCTGACTTCAGACTATACTACAAAGCTACAGTAATCAAGACAGTGTGGTACTGGCACAAAAACAGAAAAATAGATCAATGGAACAGGATAGAAAGGCCAGAGATAAACCCACACACATATGGTCACCTTATCTTTGATAAAGGAGGCAGGAATGTACAGTGGAGAAAGGACAGCCTCTTCAATAAGTGGTGCTGGGAAAACTGGGCAGGTACATGTAAAAGTATGAGATTAGATCACTCCCTAACACCATACACAAAAAATAAGCTCAAAATGGATTAAATTCCTAAATGTAAGGCCAGAAATGATCAAACTCTTAGATGAAAACATAGGTGGAACACTCTATGACATAAATCACTGCAAGATCCTTTTTGACCCACCTCCTAGAGAAATGGAAATAAAAACAAAAATAAACAAATGGCACCTAATGAAACTTCAAAGCTTTTGCACAGCAAAGAAAACCATAAACAAGACCAAAAGACACCCCTCAGAATGGGAGAAAATATTTGCAAATGAAGCAACTGACAAAGGATTAATCTACAATATTTATAAGCAGCTCATGCAGCTCAATAACAAACAAATAAACAACCCAATCCAAAAATAGGCAGAAGACCTAAATAGACATTTCTCCAAAGAAGATATACAGACTGCCAACAAACTCTTGAAAGGATGCTCAACATCATTAATCATTAGAGAAATGCAAATCAAAACTACAATGAGATATCATCTCACACCAGTCAGAATGGCCATCATCAAACAATCTAGAAACAATAAAAGCTGGAGAGGGTGTGGAGAAAAGGGAACACTCTTGCACTGTTGGTGGGAATGTAACTTGATACAGCCACTATGGAGATCAGTATGGACATTCCTTTAAAAACTAAAAATAGAACTACCGTATGACCCAGGAATCCCACTACTTGGCATATACCCTGAGAATGCCATAATTCAAAAGGGGTCATGTACCAAAATATTCACTGCAGCTCTATTTACAATAGCCAGGACATGGACACAACCAAAGTGTCCATCAACAGATGAATGGATAAAGAAGCTGTGGCACATATGTACAATGGAATATTACTCAGCCATAAAAGGAAACAAAATTGAGCTATTTGTAAGGAGGTGGATGGACCTAGATTCTGTCATACAGAATGAAGTAAGTCAGAAAGAGAAAGACAAATACCATATGCTAACACATATATATGGAATTTAAGAAAAAAATGTCATGAAGAACCTAGAGTTAAGACAGGAATAAAGACACAGACCTACTATAGAATGGACTTGCAGATATGGGGAGGTGGAAGGGTAAGCTGTGACAAAGTGAGAGAGTGTCATGGACATATATACACTACCAAACGTAAAATAGATAGCTAGTGGGAAGCAGCCGAATAGCACAGGGAGATCAGTTCAGTGCTTTGTGACCACCTAGAGGGGTGGGATAGGGAGGGTGGGAGGGAGGGAGACGCAAGAGGGAAGAGATATGGGAACATATGTATATGTATAACTGATTCACTTTGTTATAAAGCAGAAACTAGCACACCATTGTAAAACAATTATACTCCAATTAAGATGTAAAAAAATACAAAAAGAGTAAGAAAAATAGTTAATATCATTTTTCCAACAGAAATCTGGTTAAAACAGGACTCTTAATATCAGAAATTTCAGAGCTTGCTTTGACAGCAAGATAATTATCATCTATTTGGCCCAGTCTCCTATCTCTGACTCATAGCCTCACTGAGTGACTATAAAACAGAATACTCTTCTTTCTTGTTCTACCTGAGTTTTGTTTGAATTGTCATCTTTCCTGTCATGAAAACTGATCAAATATGGAGATGCTGAGTTGTCTTTCTCTTTGGACACACACACACACACACACACACACACACACACACACACACGCTAAGCAGAAAATCAGGCTTGAAAATTAGTTGGTGTTTTTTCCTTTAAAGGTTTGTTAATGTGTAGGTTTATCGATCAAGGTGTTCAAGAAGAGAAGTATCACTGCCTCTAATGATGTTTAGATATTACCTAAAGGCAAGACACAGGAGCAGGTGACCTCTTTAAAAAATGAGGCAAGAAATTTTTCTCTTCAGGTCATTACCCATCTCCCCTCTGAAAGGAAAGTCATTTGATGTATTGGAAGAACTCAATGAGGTCCAATATCCTGCTATCACACATATTCAGGGTAGGTTAGTGACAGTCACATAACTACCTGTGTATTTCAGCTGTTAATCTGGGACATCATGCCCCCCATTCATGATTTTCCTCGTGCTATTGGTAACTGCAAGTTGATTTATTTTTAAAATAACAAGAAAATGGTAAGTGAGAATATTAAAAAATATAATCCCACCATTATGAGATAACCATTGTTAACACTTGGTTTATTTCCTTCCAAAATTTTTTCTATGTATGGGGTGTGTGTGTGTGTGTGTGTGTATGCATACGACAGTTTAACAAAAATTGGGATTATTGTCTATGTAGGTTTGTATCCTGGTATTTTTACTTAAGAATATACTGTAAAGATTTTCCCGTGGCACAGGGAAACATGTTTTTGACAGCTGCATAATGTTTCATGACCATACATTATTTTGCAGCTCTCTTACTGTTGGAGATTTAGGTTGTTTTCAATTTATCAGCATTATAAATAATGATGCAATGAAGTTCATGTACATAATTTTTTTGTCCACAAATGATTAGTTTCTGAGGATACCTGTTTAGAAGAAATATTACTGGGTTAAGGGTATGGACAATTTTAAGGCTTTTGATATATGAAGCTGTGTTGCCCTTCAGAAACATCGTTTAACTCTAGTACCAGCAATGTCTTTTCTCTGCACTTTTTCCAGCACTAGAATGTGTGTGTGTGTGTGTGTGTGTGTGTGTGTGTACAACACACACACAAATAATCTTTGTCAGTGTGGGAAAGTATAATAGGTAAAAATAGTGTTTTATTACTTTAGTATCTTGTTAGTCATTTTTCTTACCCACTAGGACATTACATTTTGGGTAAATTCTAAAGATGGCTAAAGATGGCTAAAGATGGCTCCTGTGGAAACAACCAAGCAGTGCATCTTCTTGAGTGAGGAATGAAGAGTCTCACTGCCTGATTGTCTAATATATGCCTAGAAGGGTAGGGTTGATAACAAAAGCCATGATCTATAGAACCATTAATGTATGTTAGATGTTTTAAGTTACAGTTAACCCTTGAACAACACAGGTTTGAACTGTGAGAGCCCACTTATGATTTTTTTCAACAGTAAATACTACAGTATTACACCATCTGCGATTGGTTGAATCTGAGTATGTGGAAATGCAGATACAGAGAAATCGTGTCTACCCAGGGCCAACTATAACTTACACACGTATTTTTGCCTGCATGGAGGGTTGGCACTGCTGATCCCAGTGTTGTTGAAGGGACAGCTGTATTTCTAACTTAACCATGCCATTTCAAAGGACTTTCCTCATTTACTGATGAGAAAAATAAGGCTCAGGAAGCAGGGTATTAAAATAGACTAAAAGTATAGACATTAGGGTCAAATAAGCCTGATAAATTATCTGTACAATTTACTGGCTGTATAACTGTGTGTGAACACATGTAAAATGTGGGCCATTATACCTACCTTGTGGGGTTTTTATGCAGATTAGTGAAATAATGAATTGCAATCTGTATCCTAATAATGCTCAATTAATAGCACCGATTATTTCTTTTTTAAAAATACATAATAATGGTAGAGATTAAATTTGCTTAAAATTTACATCATTAGTATCTACTAAATCTGAGATTTGAACCCAAATCATATACCCCAAGCCTCATGTTCTTTTTATTGGTCAGAGCCATCACAGCACTCTTGATGATTCACAGCCAATGAAATAGCAACAATTTGAACCCCAAATACTGTGATAGATGTCTGAACTATGCTATTTCCAGCTCTGCTTCTCCTCCTCCTCAGTCTCAACCTATACATGTGTCCTAGTAGGACTGCACAGACTCTGAAACACATCACTAGAGAAGTCATGGTGATTTTTTTCTTCAGAAGGATCATTCTTTCCTTCCTTTGTGTTGGGTACCAAGCCTTCAACATTTAATTATATATTGGACAGACCACTGTAATTTGATAGCAGTTTTTTGCTCTGAAAATGTTCATTTACTTTAACATGTTTTTATGGGGTGTTAGACTCAGAATCACATACTCTTAAGTATGTGATTAAGTATGTGAGACTTTAAAGATTCTATAGTCCAAGCTCTAACCCACTGTGAGAAAGTTCTCTACAGTATCCCTGATGGGTAGTTAATCCAGCTTCAATTCAAAAGCTCACTACCACACGCAGGAGCACAGTTATAGAACCATGAAAATGAGATTAGAAGGGACCTTGGAGATTGTATTGTATATCTCCTCCTCTTACCTAAAGTTATAAAATCATTGTGAATTCTGTCTCCCTGTCATTGTACAACATGATGGACTTCATACCCAGTCTCCATCAGGTCCTGCTTTATATTTTACCCTGCCCACTCTTATAACGTTGGCCATCCTCTTTTGGATATTGCTTTGTAACATTTTAATTTCTTCTCCCCAGTTTTTGTTCTACCTTTTTCAGTTTGGAAACCACTCTGCTTGATACAAAGTTTTGTTCTTTAGTCCCCTTGGTTGAATCTAAGTTACTTCAGAAATACTATTCTACTCAATGAATTCTTTCTACAAATGACTGAAATTCTCCTTGACCAGAGCATAAGATGTGTACCACTGTTAACAGTGTTAAGGAATGATTAAAGATGTTCTTGTTACACAGAATACAACTGTTCATTTCTTTTTAGCCACTGCAGATCAAGAGAGATCTGAACTTTTTATGCTGTCAAGGGTCCCAGTGCAAAACTGGAGCTGCTGACATGTAATAAAGCCAGAAACAGCCATATAGGTGTTAAGGCACACTTTTATCTTGTTTTTTTTTAATCCTTTTTAAATCTTGTTTTCTGTAAATTGTTTTAGCACTTTCCTTAGGCCTTTGATTGGTGAAGTGGTATTGACCACTTACAAGCCTTCTTTGTTTCTAGCCTTGTTCCAAAGATTGTTTTACTTTAAAATCTCTGTGTCAATTATCAGTCCTTTTATGCTATATTATTTGAAATGCAGAACACTTTAAAAATGTAGACAGTCATGCATCCGTATACACATGCATGTGTGTGGACATGTGCACACATGCATAAACAGGCACACACAAACACACATGACATTTATATATATATTTCACTTCCAAGTTTCCTATTGTAGACCAAAGCTGGCTCCAAGCTAAGTTTTGAGGGCTATCTTTGGCTCCCTTCTCCCTCTTATATACATAAATCTCCCTTATTACTTTTGCTTGTCTTGTCTAGATGTCTGTGTCCTCATATTACCGAGAGGCTCTCACAGGGAATTCAGTACAAATCTACTTTTCCTGCACAGTAAAGGCTAGCTTTCCTCTCCCTCATCAAAATGTAGCAGTTCCTCTCCTTCCAAGATTCTCTGATGTTTCCCATTGCTACTCCTAGATAACCTATGCAGACACTTTAGTAACTGCTAATGGTTCTATTCTTTGTAGGCAATACACTTATACTTAAATTGGGACTTTCTTAAGACACTGCCCTAACATAAACGAATTGCTCTGATGGCAGGACTGTCAGGTGCTATAGGGAAAAAGGCAGACATTACTTTGGTTCCTAAATCTGATTCACTAACTAAAGTCTTTCTATAGATCTAGCATGCTCACCCATACAACAATAAAAATAAATACTCAATTGTAATTTTTAAAAGTTGGAAATGGAAGGTTATAAGGTTAGTATGATTGATAAGAGAGGATGATAGCATCCTTGTAGAAGGAAAATGATCTTAAATGTAAGTTTCACAGATGTATAACCCTCTCAGCCATTAGTGACCTGGCTGGTTCCAAAAGATTTTTGAAACAGAGTTGAGATCAGCAAAATATCACTTTTTTTGATTGTCTGACTGGTATGACCATCTCTATGATAGTAGTCCTAGAAGAAACTATGACTCTTGGTTTGGTCGTTTTCCCCCAATATAGCAGGAGAGATGTGGTAGCATCTCAGAAAATAGAAAGGGGAACTTCTGGATAAAATCACTGGCTATTTCCTGATGGATTACAGATAAGAAACCCTTATGCCCTGCACTAATACTTTATCTCTAGATTTAAAAGCTGAAATGTGAAGGTAAAAGCAAGTTAAACTGGACAAGGAAACTATTTAACAGGAAATTAAAGTAAATACCAATGAACTTTACTTATACTTGGTGTTTTCACTATTAAAATAACAATAAATAGCACTGATAAAAGAAAAACAAATTCAAACCGTAAGTTACTCCTTTGGTTGTCTACAAAGTATGTCACATCTATGAAAACTTAATTGTTAAGTAGGACTTTAGCTGTTGATTGATTCACGAAAATAAACACTGGACCAAATGTGTGTATCAAATGAAAATTAGGCAGTGGCCCTTGCCACAATCTGCTGCTCTTTCCTGGTACCTTGCCTTCCTTCTTAGGGGAATGTATGCTGGCCAATTTAGAGGAAGTAAAATAAAAAGTGTTTTATGAAAGGAAAAAAGGAAGAATGGATGGAAACATGGAGAGAAGGAAGGAAGGAAAGCAGGCGGGCACACAATACAATCTAAATGAGAACTAAAGCTTTGGGATTTTTTGCTCTTTATCACTTGTTTTGAAGATGTGGAGATAGAGCATCTCAGTGATTTCTGAACAAGACCCTTATACCCTTTTATCCTAATGAGATAGAAATACTTTTGCCACTCTTACTTATTTTCAAAATTTTACAAAACTTTGTTATTTTTATTCTCATACTCATTAGGGATTTAGTATACCAATTCAGACCACTTGATCCATCAAGTCTTTCAATATATTTGCCCAGCAGAAGTCCATTTTATGTCTTCTCAAGAAAGAGCATGGACCCAACACAGTTGTAACAAAGTTTATTTTTTACAGATTAGAATAACTGAGCAATTAACCAAATATAACATGTTTATCAAGAGGATGGGGTTGTTCCTTTTTTACTTTAAAGCTGATTAACAAATGTTTTAAGACTTTGTGGAGTTATGAAAAAAATGATAAATTGCCCTCAAGGAGAAATCCCTTTTAGGTTGACTTTCGCCAACTAATAAAATCTCTGAGATATGATGCAAACACCAGAATTTGTATTCCTACATGAATGGCAAGTGAAACGATCAGAAAAGACCTCTTAGAGGAGAAAACTTTTGGCTGGGTCTTAAAGGTGAGGGCCGTAAATTAATGCAGAGAAAGAAAGGATTCCACATGAAAGAAATAGCTAGAAAACAACACAGATCTGGAAGTTAAAGGAGATGAAATGTGCATACATTATTTTACAGAGAATGGTTTGAAAAGGTAGAACAGAGGAATGTTTGGTGCTTCATAAGAACTTTAGATATGAGGTTGCAAATGTATAAGGATGAAGGACAGATTAGGGATTCTGAAGTCAGTGCCAAGAAGTATTCCTGCACATGATAATGCAAGGGTAAATCATTCCAGCGTTAAATTACCCTGGATTATACAAAATACTTGAGGTGTACTCACTGAAACTTTAGGAGCCACTTTCAAATTTCTTAAGTGTATAAAACAACTGAAATCATCTCTATCACTAAAGCCGGATAATACATGAATTCTGAAAACAAATATGAAGTGATGTGATAATCCACCCCACTCCCCCACCCCCAAATTGTGGAGCTCAGCCTAATTCAATTCAGGTCACAACACTATATTGATGGGTCCACTTGCAAGGTCAACTTCATTCTACGTCCATATCAATCTGCCAACTGTTTCCTTTCAGATTTTTTTAAAATAATCTTGTTTAGAGGTTAGAAACTATTTTTTTTATCTAAGGTGAAGTGAATGTTGTGTTTGTTATTTACCCTTCTTGGCCAGAGCAGTTATTAGGTTCTGCGATACAAAGAAAGATAGGTACATCTTTGACCTTGAGTGAGAAGTTTAAAACACTGTAGTCAAACAGCATCTGTTTGGAAAATATAAAACATTTTGTGTACTGTAGATCAGTAGACTAGAATATTCATTGATCTTCAGCTGGACGCCAGGCTAGTCAAAAAGCACAGGTAAGATGTATTAGAATCTAGGGGAAATGCTGAAGCAGAAGAGAGAGAAGAATAAAAGAGACCTAACTGCAGAGACACTTCACTGCTAAAAGTTTTAAGTTAAGCCTCATGTAAAAGAATCAGACAGCAGTCACCCTATTGCTGCAACTGCCACCATCTCCAGGTAAGGGTTTTGGTATAGTTTTCTTTACAATAATAAATTAGAGAATTGAGTGGAGTTGGGAGGTGGTGGTGGGGAGATATAGGACCTTTTCTCCTACCAGAGTAGTTCACAATCCAGAAAATTTGAGAACTATTGTTGTATTGATAGATATAGCATCCATATGTGAATTCTTTTTAATTTTCATCCAGGTTTTTAGCATTGTGTGGATTTGTCCAAAAAGTAGTTCTTGCAAATTCTGTTTTTTTTAACTGCTTATTGAGGTATATTATACAAATCATAAAATTCACCCATTATAAGTGTACAATTTAATGAATTTTAGTATATTTACAGTGTTATGCACCTGTCATCGGAGTCTAATTTTAGATTTCCATCATCCCCAAAAGAAACTTTGTGCCCATTTATAATCATTCCGTATTTTCTTGCCAATTTGCAGTATGCTCTGATCAGAAATTGGGCTTGTACATGAAGCATACAAGCCAGACATGAGCTGGACTTTTCTCATTCCTTGTTCTTACAAAGAAGTTCTCCAAGTCTCTTTCATGAGACATTGTGAGGCAGGGACTCCATGGACATCATTTGTATACCTGAATCTATACATAAAAGCCGGTGGAGCTGTGGGTAAGAGGGAGGGAGAAATTGGAGTGAATCAGAATCATCTTGTTTTTCTTTTCCTTCTATTTACTCTATGTGCCTCATAATAAGTCAGACTTTTTAACATGAGCTTTACCACTATGTAGTGTGAAAAAGATGAAAATAACATATGCATTTACTGCTACAGAACAGGATGAACTGAAGAGAGAAGTAGGTGTTAGTCACCTGACATAAAATACATATTTTAGGTTCAGTTATGGATTAATGACAAACAGAACACTCAAAGTCTCCCTCTCTTCCCTGTATTCAATCTACCGACCCAGTCAAGATATCTCTCTTTTATTTGGGCTCTTGATAAGCAACCAAATTGTTTTGTAGTTTATTTTCTTTAAGTTTGATTTTCCTAAGAGAATGTTTGCATCAGCTGAAACATTTTTCTTTTTGATAACATGTGTAGAATATCCAGGAGCCTCTTTTGACTTGTGTGTCAGGAAACCATGATGCCTATCCAAAAATCAGTCTTTGAGGTGGATACATATACTGACCTTCAATTAGGCTCTGGGTTAAGACAACATGAGAAAATCAATAGCTTATTTTCTCTCCCTCTTTCTTTTATTTCTGCTCACATTTTGATGTTTGCTAAGATAAAAAGTTATAACACTAAAGGCAAGCATCTCCAATGAACATCCAATGAGGCTATCATGGGCTCAAGGGGTCATGCTTTGGCCTAATCATTGTAAATCTACCAAACCAGGTCTCTCAATATGTACCCATTCATATAAACATTGTATAAAACAGTGTCTACTCCCCTCTTAGAACTGAAGATCATTTTCCCTTGCACACCTTGCCGCATCCTCCATCCTCCATCTCCTAGATTCTTCACAGTGAGCTTTACAAGGAAGGTGTTAGGTAACTGGAACTCTGGTCACAGGGGAATAAACCTATGGCATTGAACTGTGTTGTTCAATTTTATCACTTTTTGCAAGTGTCAAAACTTACATTGCCTCCCACAGGGGAAGGAAGAAATTCTGATCCCTGTCAAACGTGTCCATGGGGAAGCTTATTGCAATAAAACTCTAGACCAGAAATAATTATGGAATGTCTATCAGTCTGCAGTAAAGAAAGAAATCATGCCATGCACAGTTTTCCTTCTTCGCCTACCAATTTTTTCCCTTAGTTTCTTTACGAGTAGTTTATCAACTAGATTCCTGTAGGCAAACTAATCGGCAGCAGCATTCATAACAGAAGCATATACCACAGATGTTGAGAATGATTAGGGACAAGCCAGTAAATTCTGAATGGAAGCTTCTAATCTGTCACTTTCCCGTCACTAGTAAGTGATAGAGCCAAGATTTTATTCACTCTTACAGCACATAGGATATTTAACACTGCTTTTCATTCTGACACAAGGCAAATTAGAAATTAAAAGAAAATGAAGGGCTTCCCTGGTGGTGCAGTGGTTGAGAGTCTGCCTGCCGATGCAGGGGACACGGGTTCGTGTCCCGGTCTGGGAAGATCCCACATGCCGCAGAGCGGCTGGGCCCGTGAGCCATGGCCACTGAGCCTGCACGTCCGGAGCCTGTGCTCTGCAACGGGAGATGCCACAACAGTGAGAGGCCCGCGTACTGAAAAAAAAAAGAAAGAAAAAACAGAAAAGAAAATGAGGCAGCCATTATATGTAAAGTTTGTATGTTGACTCTTCTAATTAATACAAAGACAACATAATGACTTAATGGGAAATAATATGAAAATTGTAGCTCTTGATGTACATACTCCACTTCATATAATATTCTTAGAATAATAGCTACCATTTACTGGATTATGTATATTACAGGCAATGTACTAAGAGCTTTAGATTTGCATGCCTTAACTCACATAATCTTCACTATTTGAAGTTGGTGATGTTAGTATCTCTATTTTACAAGTGATGATACTGAGGCACAGAGTTGTTAAGTAAGTTGGCCATGATCAACAGTTAGTGGTGAAGCTGAAATTTGAATCCAATCAGTGTGGCCCAGATACTGTACTTTTAACCACTACACTGAACTGCCTCTTGGACTCAGAATAAAATGATTTCCTCATTCTAGGTACACTGCGCTTTTCATGGTAGTAATTCAGACTTCTAAGATGCAATTTAGTACTCTTAAGCAATAAGCAATTAGTTGTGCCAGAATCTTTCCATACCTAAGTCATTCTCTTCTAGAAAGTCAGACTTTAGGAGATAACAGTTTTAGACCATTAGGATAACATTTAGTTTACTGCTGAAGTAATGTGGTAATGCATTAAATGGTGCCCTTGAATGCAGTGTGAGAAATATAAACCTCTAAAATGGTGTATATAGCCTTCAAGTAAGTCATCATAAGGTCTTCTTTTTTAAGTCCTCACAGAGTATTAACTTTCTGTCATACACAAGGCAACTTCTTAAGCACTATTATAATTGACATTAGTTATTTTGATTATGGCATGAGAAAATCTACCTGGTATCTCTTTGCTGGGAAAATTCAGAAATGGCTCCAATATAAATAACATTATGGTTAGGGACTTGGATTGGGTTATGGGCTTTGAAATGTTTCATATTCCTCTAATGCACTCCATTCTAGCACCAAAAATTGAATGTATCATTCATTCTCCATCTCTCCACTTATCTAAGGTGGCAACTCTCATAGAAGGGACATCAAGTGTTTTCATCGTCTCCAGCTCTTGTCTCTCTTGCCTGCATGCCTTTATCTCTAAATGATATAGTTAAGATTATATTGCCAAAGTAGGTTGCATTATGTCACTTAATACTAAAAAGCCATTATCATTCCCTAATCTTACTCCAATCATTACTTCTATAATGAACTAAAAATTCCTTAGCATAATTTTTCAAGTCTTTGATAATCTGGTCCCAGACTATTCTAGCTTCTTCTTTTATTATTTACAATTAATTCTATCATATGCTATGCCACAGTAGCTCCAGAATACTTGACATCTCCAAACACATTGTTATATTTCTCCACTACTGCTTCTTTACTCATTTACTTTGAGGGAGCAGTTAAGGATATGGATTCTATGGTAAGATTACCTTATTTTGAATCTCAGCTCTAATGCTTACAAGTGGCGTGGCCTTAAGCAGTTATTTCATCTTCCTGATTTTTCTGTAGATCGTTTTCCTCATCTATAAAGTAGATAATGTTAATGCCTACCACATAGGGTTGCTGTGAAAACTAAATGAGCTAAACATATGATGTGTTTAGAAAAATTCCTGCCAGATAGTGAGCTCTCGACAATCATTACATTTTATTGTTGTTGTTATTATTCCCACAACCCAGAATATTTTCCTGCCAACTGCACCTATTGATATTTTATGTTCCTGTCAAGGATCAGCTCAAACGCCACCTCCCCCATGAAGCCTTTGCCTGGCTATGTAGTCAAGAACCATAGCACAAACAGCAATTTTTGCCTTGAGTTCTCCTATACTGGTGTAGAAAAGCCAGTGAAAGGAATATCATGTCATTTAACCTAGATGCCTTTTCCCCACTCCTTTTCAATCATTTGCCCAGCATGCCACAAACTGGTTGCCAATTCAAATATATGCCATGTGGGCATAGTTTTCTCATTGCCCCAATTGGATAAGATACACACATATGCTATATGACAATTTGTTCTGAGTCAGGCTTTCTAATGGTAGTACCTGCATAGTCATAATGCATTTGTTTACCATGTACTAACTCAGAAACAGTTATAGCTCGGGTCCTTTGAAATGTTCGGGGTAGAGGGTTTCAAATAGTTTCTACCTATCCTACCAAGCAGCTAAGGTACCAAAGTCTTTAAGGTAGCCTCTTCTTTAATCCAAGGGACAGTTGAAAGTTGACAGGTTGGTAGATGTTCCCCATTTTACAGGGCACTGAAGAGATGTCAGAATGAAACGTACTCCATAAATATAATTGAGCTCTCTTCAGGACACTCTTCAGTGGATCACTGAGGCTAGAAGTCTACTCCCTGAGGCTGAACAGATGAGATACAAGGATGGACATAGGCATGACAGTCTTTAAATAACCAGTTTCCACAGAAACTCCACTGCACATACACAATCTGTTGTGTCTGTAGAGAGATACAGAGAAGTCTTTGTAGGCCTTCAACAGATCACAACATGGACAACAGTGGTAGAGACGAGCCAACAAGTAGGTGTTTTCTAAGAAAGGCATATTACTTGAAGAAGGCTTCATTTCAAAATGCCTTCAGGTATGAGAAAAAATTTAGGATGCCCTTTAATGCATTATGAACAAATGGAGATGCACTACATAATGCTGGTATTCTGGGAGACCTTGGATCAAGAAGGATAAATCAATACTTCATGCATATATAACTTCTGCCTTTCAAGAAGCTCAAAGCCTTGTTTTCTTCTTCATCTGAACAAAGTTAAAACAATCCCAAAACTCTGACTGAAAACTTCATTTTCTTTTAATAAGTTTCTATAAATATCAGATAATCTTTCCCTCAAAGTCCTAGTAAGCAGTTCTGCATATTTCACTCTAGTTTTGCATATAGAATATCTAGGATGTTAATGAGTGTTCAGGTTTTTGAATGTGTAATGATATTTCCACATGTAGGCCAGAGAAAAGGTAGTTTGGTTGAATGCTCCTTTCTTTCCTTTCTTCTGTGCATGTGTGCTATATATTAGGATTTTGAAAAATGTAATGAAGAATAACGCTACACTTATCCACCTATCAGATTTCTAGCCAAAACAATCACCCAAGGTACAACTGAAAGCCAGAATTAAATGAATCACCTGAAAACAGCCAGTAGCGAAAAAAAAAACAAAAAACATCTGTTTTAAAGCCTGGATCTTGTACTCTTAGAAAAGTAGTCCTGTATAGAAAATTAAAGTTGTCATTTTACTTAGCTTGGCTCTTTGGTTTCCTCTGAGAACACTATGCCTACCTTGCTTGAGAATGTACAGCCGTTTTAGACATATTAGCAGATGCTGTTCAAAACATACGTCCACAGCTGTGAAAAGTGATAGATAACTACACAGAAGAGAAAAACTAATATTTAACAGGAACATCAAACTATAGTCGTTAGGTGACCACAGTGAATCAGTGCTTCATTTAATCATTCCACACATATATATTGAAAGAATATTTCGTGCAAATGGAGCAGCATGCACAAATGTAAGGGCATGGAGAGCATTGCTTGTAGGCAGAACAGAAAACATTGAGTGTGGCTAAATAAAGGGCATATTATAGGTCAGGGGACTAAACGGAAATGGTGATAGTCAGGGGTTGGGGCCAGGTATGGAGGACCTTCAGTGATGGGAATTTGAATTTTATTTGGGGATAATGAGAAGCCATTATCAGAAGCTTTTTAAGTTTGAGAGTGACTTGATCAGATTTATGTTTTAGAAAATTCACTCTGTGAAAACTCAAGGAGCAATGGGCGTATTCTATTTTTGCTTGTGTAAAAAAGGGAAATATCCACATATATGTATGTATGTAATATGTAATATTTATGCAGGTGCTCATATTCATAGACTATCTTTGAAAGGACAAATAAAAACGGGTAATACTCAATGTCTCTGAGGCAGGAAAATGAGGATCAGGCTTTGTTTTGCTGGGGGAGACTTACTTTTTACTGTCTACCCTTTACACTGATTTTCACTATGTGTCTTAGCCCTTGTTCTCTGTGAGCAGAGCCCAGTGCTAGTTTAACATGCTGACACTTTATTTGGGAGGGCAAGTCCAGGGATTTGAGGGTAAAGAACAAAAGGGTAAGTGAGGCAAGGAAAAGCATGAAGCAGTGTGAGGCAATGAATCCCTGAGCTGGTTTCTGCTTCATCACAGGTGCTGTGAAGAGACATGGCAGGTTGTTCTCAGCAGGTGTGTTTGTTTAGCACCACTGGTGCTGGACTTTTCTGAAAGCTTGAAAAGAGAACCTGCTTCTTGGAGCAGTCCTCTGAAGGCAGAAGGGAGAAGGGAGAAGGGAAAGGGAGTTTATATACTTTACTCATTTATTGGTCAGGTTCACCTCATGGGGAGCTAACACCCAGTACTTTCAGGTTGCATTATCCAGCCACTCAGAGCCCACTCAGGAAGCCAGATCATGCAGCATGGTGTGGCATTTCACTCATGTCCAGAAATGGAGAAATGGCTTACTGCATTTAGGCTTGGTGCATGAGATATGATGGTTAGACAGGTATGGGGTTTTAACTTGGATTCCACCTAGCTCAGTGAACTCTACAAAGGAGGTACAGTCCAAGAGGTGGGCAAACGTATTTGGAAAACAGGCTCTTGATACAATTTGAGAAAGTGCATAGATTTGTATCCAGAGCAATTTTTTAATATATCATTTTTTAAAAGCTACTGGTAAAACAGCCTCCTTCTTCTGATAGCAGTGTGAAAGGTGATTTGAAGAAAGAAAGAATAGAGATGAAGAGTCTAGTTGTGGGGGGGATATTGTGGTTGTTTCAGTGACAACAGATGAACTAAAGCAATAGAAGTAAGAAGATATATAAGACATACTCAGAAAGTAGTTTCAATGGGACTAGGTTACTGACTGGATGTAAGGAACAGGGCAGAAGATGTTAAGAATGACTGTAAGGCTTATAGGTTAGGCCATAGATAGGGAAAACTGGAGGAAGAACAACTTGATTTGGTTTCTGAGGGAAGATAATGAGGTCAGCTTTGTCTATGTTGAATTGAAAGTGACAGAAGATAGAGACATTCTGATAATGATACCCTGTTTATAGTTAACAATATATACCTGGAGTTCAAAAGAAGATCAAGGCTGGAGAGACATTTTGGGTCATGTGGATATAGATGGTAGGTAAACTTGAGTTGTTTGAATCTGGAAGAATGGAGGAAATCATCAAAGGATATTTTCATTATCATCTGTTTAAAAGGCAGAGATACATACACTACATTTAGAAATGTATCCATCAAATGATTTGTCTTAAAACTTAATAAGTACTTTAGTTTTATTAAGCAGAATCATAGATGCCACACTACCAGTAGTCAGTCAACATATATTGGATCCCCATAATGTACAGATCACCATCCTAAGTGCTCTGAGGCAATAATAAAGTAAATGGTAGGCAGGATACCTCACATAGATGCTGACAATATAAGACAAAGACAAGTTAGATGCATGAAGCATAGACATTAACCACCTCATAAAAGCTACTAAAGACATTATTAATCAAACTTGTATAACCCCAAAGCAACAAAAACATATATGCATAGTAACCACAAATATGTTACAAAACAGAAGTTATTTGTTAATCTGAACAGGGTTGTTATGTAACCAGTTGTCGCTGTGTTTAACACATAACAATAATTATACCAATGGTAGTAGTATCTTGATCAATCATAGATAATCTTTACTCAGGTCTAGAGGGTCCAGATGGAAACCAGTATAAAAACTAATGTTTTCAGGCCAAATATACAGTGATGGGAAGGACTGACTTTAAGATAATGAAGCTTGTTGGTATAGATAAACTTGGGTAATTCAAGACTAAGTGATAAGAGCTGATTATTTTCCCCCTGAATTAAAATGTTCATCGTTTATCAAATATTTACTATGTGTTGAACACTCTGTTCAATACTTTAAAAGATTTATCTCATTTAGTAGTTATAATTACTCCAAGGCAAAAATTATCCCCATTTTACAGTGAAGAAACTGAGATTCAGAAAGGCTAAGTCATTGTCCCAATGATGTGCAAAAGTGGTAGTCATGACTAAAAGTGTGGTAGCCATTATTAGAACCCTCCAATATATTCAGTTCTCTCTTCATTCCAGTACACAGAGGATTATAGTTCCCCAACTCCTTGAAATTAGAGTAGGAGTAGGCCATACGACTAGTTCTGCCTGATGTAATGAGATCAAAAGTGACATGTCACTTTCAGGAAGAAGCATTGAAATGCTCAGACTCAACTCTCCAACCCTGTCTTCCCATGTGGCAGTGGACCCTGGAATTTTGTATTAAAATGACAACATTTTAAGTTGGTGGAGCTTCCATCAGCCTGAATGACAATTATGTGGAGCAGAGTTCCTCAACTTCCTGCTCCCCACCCTATGGTCAACATACATTGGATAAGTAACAATACTAAGAAATAAGCGTTTGATATTTTATTTAAGCCAGTGAGATTTTGGAGTTTGTTTATACCACAGAATAACCTAGCCTACGTTGATTGACAAACAGTCTCCATTTTTGATCCATATTCTGCCCTCTTTCCATTATGCACTGCCACTTTTTTGAATTGGCTGTTTTATAGCCTACATATACCACATAATTATAACTTTAAAAAATGTTGCCACAAATATTTGGTTTTTCATTATTTTCATTTTTTAAGTAGAATGGTGAAAATCAGAGGTCTCAATTTAGATTTCTTCAATTAAGCTGAGAAAAATCACAGTGTCATCTAGGAAAGCACTTTTCATATACAGAATCTGCTGCAAATGTATGAACACTAAATAATTTTATGTCATGTACTTGATCTGAAATCTGCTGGGAGAGAGAAATACATGTTTGTCTGGGGATCCAACTTCCTACACAACCTGCCTGAGCAACCTGCAGGCTCAACAGCACTCACTGGGTACATGCATTTTTCCACATCCCTGGGGCCTGGATGTGTTAGTGTGTAACTTACGATGGAAGTTGATCTTCAGCTAACTGACAAATTCACCAGTAAGTTCTGGTGCAAGAGTAGTTTCAGTCCACAAGAATATTGGTGTTTTCCTTGAAGTATAACATGACATTTTGGGACTCAGCCAAATTATATGCTCCTCTCTTGTTTCTTGAATGCACCTTAAAGAGCATCTTGAGTACCGAAATGAAAATTAAAGTAGCTCTGGGCTCCTGGAACTGAGTTAGGATCAACTTTTAAAAATCAAGGTTATGTCAGCAGACTAGACTTAAAGAGGAAAACTAATTGATTATGATTCATCTCTGTTTGACCCTGATGAATAAATATGTTATAGAGCATAGCCATTCTGATGATGACTTCTGGTAGAAAAGGTCAGGCTAAGTTTCTCTATTAGTCATCATTATGTGAGTGTACTTATTTTAGCAGTATTTGATATGACAGGTGTTAGGTTTCTATGGGCAACCTTATCCAGGGAACAAAAGAATCAAGTCATCTTCCTTGCAGATGTGACTCTAAATGTGAGTGGGTCCAATTTTATTTTGCATGTACACTGTAGCTAAGTGTCAAGTTTTGAGAAACAGTTTAAAAATCAGGCTAATCATAAATATTTCTAGATAAAATCTTATTTCAATTAAATACCTGCAAATTCTACAAAAATAGTGTTGCCTTTGTTAGGAGAACAGTGTGTCTTCATCTCCTTTAAATTACAATTTGCCTTACATCTCGTTTTGTTTCATAATTTTTCTTCCCTTAAAATATGTCTTAATTGAATATCGTCTTGTAATTCAATTTTGTGGTTCTGCTAATGCCAAAACACCAGAATGAAGTGTGCGTGATTCAGAAGCAGCTACAGAATTCATAGATTGAATTACAGCCAACGTATTCTTTTGGGGCTCAATGATGCTAGCTGGAACATATTATTCAAGGCATATTCATAAGTGATTAGTCATTTTACTATTTGCATGGGATAGCTCTTATGCACCACTTCAAATCTCCCAGCCTTACCTCTTATTCCAGCCACATCTGTGGTAACCAATTCCCCACAGATTTTGACCAGCTTGGCACAGGTGAAAACTGACAGCACCTCCCCGCAAGCCTGAACTAAATGTCTCTTGCCTCCTGCCCTGGGCTTCTCTGGTACCATAGTACAGGTCATGATAGGAACCTGCTCATTGCTCACACAAATGCGACCTGAAAGTACAGGGGAATTAATATTTCTTAGGGTATGCCTTGACCGATGAGGAATGAAATTCAATGAATGAATGCTTCCCTCTTTCTTCTCCTGAGAAGACCTTTCCTAGAAACATTTGCCAAGTCTTCTCACAAGAGTCAGCAGGAGCCCTCAACCAGTCACCTGTAGGAGTGACCACCTTGATCAGGCATACTTGGACTGGTTTCTCTTCCTCCCTCTTTCACTCTCTCTGTCTCTAGCTCCTGCTCCCTAAATGATCATTCCAAATGAGCCATTCTCTGGCTTTGATTTTAGGCTAAGATACTATATAACGCTTGAATTAAATTTAGACAAACTGCAAATCTTTATCACAGCCTACTGGCCATATTATTACAGAAAACATTCACATCATGCTCCCTTTGAAAGAAATCTATGATTTATCACCTGTTTTTAGAAGAAAAGCAACTGTACCAGGGAGAGAATAAGTTTATTCAAGATAGATAACAATAAGGATTATATACAAATGACACAATACGGAGGTGCACATACCAAAGAGTCCTTGGTCTCATTTATTCATTCATTCAATTAATATTCATTAAGTGTATACCCGGTGCCAGGCACTATACTGGGTATTAAGAATACAGAGGTAAGTATAGCAGATATGGTCCCTGTCCTCATGGAGCTTAAATCTATAGATTTTACAGTGGTCAGTCAGAGATATATCAGCCCAAGAAATATGACCAGCAGAGGAAAAAATGAAATTCTTTCTTCAGAACAATCTCTACTGTCACTCCCAAATAACTCCAGAAGTAAATATATAGGTAAAAGTAGCGACCACAGAAGGGAAAACAAGAGTAGTCAAGCCAAGAACTCATGCCAACAATAAATTAAGAAAACTTTCTGATTATAGTCACTGAAGCAGTTCCCTGTTTGGCCTTGATGTATCATGACTTTAACTCTTCTCTGGAAAATTCATTTATAAATGATCCTGCTCAAGGATTCCCTTGCTACAACAAACAGCGAGATTTTCTCCCAATGAAGATCTCACCAGCCTATTTCCAACTTTGACTCAGAGAACTTAAGCTCAATGAGGTGTTTATCATCGATACCAGATTTGCAGTTGGACAGCCAAGGAGGCAATTACTCAAGAAATTGCTTGTAGGATATGGGGAGGGGGAAGGGTAAGCTGTGACAAAGTGAGAGAGTGGCATGGACATATATACACTACCAAACGTAAAATAGATAGTTAGTGGGAAGCAGCCGCATAGCACAGGGAGATCAGCTCAGTGCTTTGTGACCACCTAGAGGGGTGGGATAAGGAGGGTGGGAGGGAGGGAGACGCAAGAGGGAAGAGATATGGGAACATATGTATATGTATAACTGAATCATTTTGTTATAAAGCAGAAACTAACACACCATTGTAAAGCAATTATACTCCAATAAAGATGTTAAAAAAAAAGAAATTGCTTGAAGAAGGAAAAAAAAACTGACTGTTTTTTGACTTTCCATAGTACTCTAGCTATGCAGACTAATTTGGGTCTGGGTTTGAAATACCATCTAAATTATACATCTTTGCTCTGGGGTTCACTAACACTTTTCTTAAGCTGCAAGGACTGCCATCTCACCTTAAGTTCACGTGACTAGATGTGACTAACAATGCTCAGTGCCTCAGTATGTTAGGGCAGTTATATTTTCTTCTAAGTGTTTAATCTCAGGGACTCTGAAGCACTCACCAAAGCAAGGGGAATCAAAAGGGAATTAGGAAATTCTATTTAAAAAGATAATATATTAACGTAAAGCTTATTTAAATAAGGACTAACCAGATTGCTTTAAAAATGAGGTTTTCTTGTTGACTGATCGTTCTACTTATTCGAAGGTTAAAGATGAGATGGTTTCCAAAATGAGAGTCCCCTATTCTGCCTTGATAATGTAATAAAGTAAATATCCAATTCTCTCAGTTTTATGTTTGAAGTCTTAAATAATAATAGCTAATAGTAATACCAGCTATAGGCCACTGTGCTAAGTGTTTTACACAATTATGTTGTTCAAACCTCACAACAAACCTGTAAGGCAAATATTATTATTAGCCACATTTTACAGGTAGCTCAGAGAGTTTATGAAACTCGCCCAAGGCCACATAGCTGGTTAGTGGCAGAATTGGAACTTGAATCTAGATTCAAAAGAAGATGATTGATACTGAAGACAAACCATGGAGATCTAACATGTAATAATTGGTATCTTTGAAAGGTGGAAGAGAAATTACCCATAAATTGCAAGACATAATAAAATAAAACTTTTCTGAAAAACACAGACATTGCAAATCAAAAGAGCTCTTGGAAAAAATATTAGAAAATGCTTAAGATCAAGACATATCCTTATGGGGGAAAGGGGGATGGGATGAATTGGGAGATTGAGATTGATGTATGTGAACTGCCATGTATAAAACAGATAGCTAGTGGGAACCTGCTGTATAGTGCAGGGAGCTCAGCTTGGTGCTCTGCGGTGACCTGGATGGGTGGGATGGGGGTGGGGTGGGGTGGGAAGGAGGTCCAAGAGGGAGGGGATATATGTATACATAGAGCTGATTCACTTCGTTGTACAGCAGAAACTAACACAACATTGTAAAGCAACTATACCCCAATTTAAAAATACATTTTTTTAATTTAAAAGGAAAAAAAGAAGGTATATCCTTATAAAATTATTCAACTTCAAGGACAAAGAAAGAAATTTACAAGTATTCCTACAAAAGAAATAGATGATTCACAAAACAAAATGAAACAAAAACAAAACAAAATCTCAGGCTGGTCTTAAAAGTCTCATTCACACTGCATTCAAGAACACAATGGAGTAAATCTTCAAGGTGTGGAGTATAAAAGGCTGTAGCCCAATAATTCTGTATCTATCTAGTACGTTGTTTATTTGTAAGGTAAAAGAAAAGCATTCCTAAATATATAAGAACTCAAGGATTTTATCATCTACTTACCCTTCCTGGAAAATCTTGATAAAATGTTCCGTATTAATGTAAAGTTCCACATTACAAGAGAAACAAACAATCTTTTAGGTGCTTTCCTGGAGGGTTAATTTGTAGTGTACCAGATAATTTGTCTTTGCCAAACAGATTTTGTTTGTAATTCTAGTGATTCTAGAGATTCCTTTAGGTTAAAATGTGATTCTAAAAATGCAAATACTTCTGGGAAAGCTAACATATTAAGCATTTCACAGTCATTAACAACATCTTAATGAATAAGTTTAATTGATCAAATATTTCCCTCCTCACAGCTAAGCTGAGGTCGGGTGAACCTGCTGCAGAAGAATTTTGATGTAATGAGAAAAAGAACATTTTAGAAGGAAGGTAGACAGAAAAGACTGAATGGGTTACCAAGCAAAGCCAGAAAGCATTTGTGTGCCCTGAAGACATAGTGACTTATTTGACAGTTTTGCTTAAGACTGGCTTAGCACAAGATGATGAATGTAGAAAATTGAGCACAATCTGGACTGAATCCAAAACATACACTGGCAGTGCTTTAAACATGAACCCATCATGTTGTTATCTCTGATTTGCTTTTATATTCTCCCTCAAAACGTACAGTTAGGGCTTCCCTGGTGGCGCAGTGGTCGAGAGTCCGCCTGCCGATGCAGAGGACATGGGTTCGTGCCCCGGTCCGGGAGGATCCCACATGCCGTGGAGCGGCTGGGCCCGTGGACTATGGCCGCTGAGCCTGTGCGTCCGGAGCCTGTGCTCTGCAGCGGGAGGGGCCACAGCAGTGAGAGGCCCGCATACAGCAAAAAAAAAAAAAAAAAAAAAGGGGCTTCATCATTGGATGTGGAGGTTTCTAGTCCAGCTTATGGTTAATAATTGTTCAACATTCTCTTATAATAATTTACAATAATGTAAGTGTATCTGGAATTAAAAAAAAACGTACAGTTTATGAAGTCTTGTTAACTGAGGGTTCCAGTTTTATAAAAAGTTTTGTTTGAAATCATCCTTCTTGTTTTGTTTTGTTTTTTTTGTGGTACGCGGGCCTCTCGCTGTTGTGGCATCTCCCGTTGTGGAGCACAGGCTCCGGACGCGCAGGCTCAGCGGCCATGGCTCACGGGCCCAGCTGCTCCACGGCATGTGGGATCTTCCTGGACCGGGACACAGAACCCGTGTCCCTGCATCGGCAGGCAGACGCTCAACCACTGCGCCACCAGGGAAGCCCTGAAATCATCCTTCTTAATTCAGCAAAGAAGATCTATCCTCAGCTTGAACTATAATGGATTTTAAGGATCATTGACAAAGAATAAAAAAAAAATTATATTATCTTTTGTACATTTTGTACCAATACAGATGGGTTCCTCCTTTTTGTCTTATATTTAACTAAGGCACAAAGCAGTTTTATTGGAGGCTGCTTAGCTTCATAAGAAATTAAATACAACAGTATATAGACATTCATGTTTGCCATACATTTAGTATAGCAACAGTTCTGAAAAAATGTCTAAAAAGGTGACCCTGTCTCCCCAGTATTTAAATTTTAGTACTTAATTTATTGCATTCTAATGAATATGTAACATAGAAATTTCACTTGGAGCCTGATGGAGTTGTATGACTCAACAGCTTCGAAAGGGAAAGAAAAAAGTATAGGTTCATTAAGAAACCCAGAATTTAAAACATGCCCTCGTAGATACTCAGCACCAGGTCACATCATAATGTTCAGAAGGCTCAGAATTATGTATAGATAATAACAGAAGTCAGCTCTAGCAGGGAATGTAGTTATACTGCATTGTGAGAAAACCCATTCTCTGAAGAAAAAAAAGCCACTGTATTATTTACAAAGGAAAAAAAAAACAAATCTTAGCTGGCATTCCACCACTGTTCCTAAGGTATTTGTTCTCCAAGTTCTACCATATAAGATGTGGTATTGTATAGTGATTAAGTACATGAATTCTGGAACCTGATTGCCTGGGTTTAAATCCCATTTCTGCTTCTGCCATTTAGTAGCTGTTTGACATTGGGCAACTTACTTAACTTTCCTTTGCTTCAGTTTCCTCATCAGTAAAATGGGGAGAATATGAATACTAACCCCTTATTGTCATGGCAAGGATTAAATAAGTAAAAATGTATATAAAGTTCCTAGAACAATGTCTGCCACATACTAAGTACTAAATGTGTTAGCTATAATCATTTAGAATTAACCACAATGCTTCCTAGCAATTATTATTGTGATGCTTAAGTAGTAATGCTTTCATAATGCATTCCACAGTTTTTAAACTGTCATTAATACATCAATGATATTTATGTTTTGCAGGTAAGATGAGTTTATCATGACTTCAGCTATCAAAAATTTAATTATTATACAATTAACTCAATTATCCATGAAAAGTTCAAATGACAACAAGAGCTTCATTAATGATAGCTATGAGGAAAAGGCAGAAGTGAGGATGTTTCATGATTAATACCTTGAAAAAGATGGCCAATACTTTAATGTGTGCTAAAATACATTGTACTTCCAAAGAAGTTTTGCTTGGGAGAAAAATTAAAAGGAACAATGTAGATGGTCATATACAATTCCTTGGACAAATACCTACAATAGATTTTTTTTATCATTTTGGGGGAAAAATCCATATCTAGAATGTTAATTACTATTTTCATTGGTCACTAAGGCAACAAAATAATTATAAAATTGGGGGCAGGTCAGTTAAACCATTTATAGACATCTATTGAATTTCCTTAATTTCTACTCTAAAAAAAGGATAGCTCTCAGTTCTCTACTGATCTAAGAAAAATTAATTTTTGTCCCACCTACAAACTATAGTAACAATTGCCCTTAAGACACCTTCTTAGGCATGTAAGATAAGAGAAAGTGGAATGAAAGACAGGAACAGAACCCCACCCATTAGTAGAGAGGCTGCCCAAAATCATAATAAGGACATCCCAAAACACACCACCAGACGTGGTCCTGCCCACCAGAAAGACATGATCCAGCCTCATCCACCAGAACACAGGCACTAGTCCCGCCCACCAGGAAGCCTACACAACCCACTGAACCAACCTTAGCCACTGGGGACAGACACCAAAAACAACAGGAACTACAAACCAGCAGGCTGCAAAAAGGAGACCCCAAACACAATAAGTTAAGTAAAATGAGAAGACAGGGAAACACACAGCAGATGATGGAGCAAGGTAAAAACCCAGACGAAACAAATGAAAAGGAAATAGGGAGTCTACCTGAAAAAGACTTCAGAGTAATGATAGTAAAGATGATCCAAAATCTTGGAAATAGAATGGAGAAAATACAAGACATTTAACAAGGACTTAGAAGAACTAAGGAGCAAACAAACAATGATGAGCAACACAATAAATGAAGTTAAAAATTCTCTACAAGGACTCAACAGCAGAATAACTGAGGCAGAAGAACAGATAAGTGACCTGGAAGATAAAATAGTGGAAATAATTACTGCAGAGCAGAATAAAGAAAGAATTGAGGACAGTCTCAGAGACCTCTGGGACAACATTAAATGCATCAACATTCGAATCATAGGGGTCCCAGAAGAAGAACAGAAAAAAAAAAGGGACTGAGGAAATATTTGAAGAGATTATAGTTGAAAACTTCCCTAATATGGGAAAGGAAATAGTTAATCAAGTCCAGGAAGCACAGAGAGTACCATACAGGATAAATCCAAGGAGAAACAAACCAAGACACATATTAATCAAACAATCAAAAATCAAATACAAGGAAAAAATATTAAAAATAACAAGGGAAAAACAACAAATAACATACAAGGGAATCCCATAAAGCTTAAGAGCTGATCTTTCAGCAGAAACTCTGCAAGCCAGAAGGGAGTGGCAGGACATAATTAAAGTGATGAAAGGGAAAAAAAACACAACCAAGATTACTCTACTGAGCAAGGATCTCATTCAGATTCGATGGAGAAATTAAAACTTTACAGACCAGGAAAAGCTAAGAGAATTCAGCACCACAAAACCAGCTTTACAACAAATGCTAAAGAACTTCTCTAGGCAGGAAACACAAGAGAAGGAAAAGACCTACAATAACAAACCCAAAACAGTTAAGAAAATGGTAAGAGGAATGTACATATCCATAACAACCTTAAATGTGAACAGATTAAATGCTCCAATCCAAAGACATAGACTGACTGAATGGACACGGAAACAAGAAGTGTACATATGCTGTCTATGAGAGACCCACTTCAGGCCTTGGAACACATACAGACTGAAAGTGATGGGATGGAAAAATATATTCCATGTAAATGGAAATCAAAAGAAAGCTGGAGTAGCAATTCTCATATCAGACAAAATAGACTTTAAAATAAAGACTATTACAAGAGACAAAGAAGGACATTACATAATGATCAAGGGATCAATCCAGGAAGAAGATATAACAATTGTAAATGTTTAGGAACCCAACATAGGATCACCTCAATACATAAGGCAAATGCTACCAGCCATAAAAGAGGAAATTGACAGTAACACAAAAATAGTAGGGGACATTAACACCCCACTTACACCAATGGACATATCATCCAAAATGAAAATAAGGAAAAACAAGCTTTAAATGACACATTAAACAAGATGGACTAAATTGATATTTATAGGACATTCCATCCAAAAACAAAAGAATACACTTTCTTCTCAAGTGCTCATGGAACATTCTCCAGGATAGATCATATCTTGGTTCAGAAATCAAGCCTTGGTAAATTGAAGAAAATTGAAATCATATCAGTTATCTTTTCCAACCACAAAACTCTGAGACTAGATATTAAGTACAGGAAAAAATCAGTAAAACATACAAACTCATGGAGGGTAAACAATACACTACTTAATAACCAAGATATCACTGAAGAAATAAAAGAGGAAATCAAAAAATACCTAGAAACAAATGACGGTGAAAACATGATGACCCAAAACATATGGGATGCAGCAAAAGCAGTTTTAAGAGGGAAGTTTAGAGCAATAAAATCCTACCTCAAGAAACATCTCAAATAAACAACCTAATTCTACACCTAAAGCAATTAGAGAAAGAAGAACAAAAAAACCCCAAGGTTACCAGAAGCAAGGAAATCATAAAGATCAGATCAGAAATAAATGAAGGAAACAATAGGAAATATCAATAAAACTAAAAGCTACTTCTTTGAGAATATAAACAAACTTGATAAACCATTAGCAAGACTCATCAAGAAAAAAAGGTAGAAGACTCAAATCAATAGAATTAGATAAAAAAGTAACAACTGACACTGCAGAAATACAAAGGATCATGAGAGATTACTATAAGCAGCTATATGCCAATAAAATGGACAACCTGGAAGAAATGGACAAATTCTTTGAAAAGCACAGCCTTCTGAGACTGAACCAGGAAGAAATAGAAAATATAAGCAGACCAGTCACAAGCACTGAAATTGAAACTGTGATTAAAAATCTTCCAACAAACAAAAGCCCAGGACCAGATGGCTTCACAGGCGAATTCTATCAAACATTTAGAGAAGAGCTAATACCTGTCTTTCTCAAACTCTTCCAAGATACAGCAGAGGGAGAAAAACTCAAACTCATTCTATGAGGCCACCATCACCCTCATACCAAAACCAGACAAATATGTCACAAAGAAAGAAAACAACAGGCCAGTATCACTGATGAACATAGATACAAAAATCCTCAACATAATACTAGCAAACAGAATCCAACAGCACATTAAAAGGATCATACAGCATGATCCAGTGGGGTTTATCCCAGGAATGCAAGGATTCTTCAATATACGCAAATCAATCAGTGTGATACACCATATTAACAAATTGAAGGATAAAAACCATATGATCATCTCAATAGATGCAGAAAAAGCTTTTGACAAAATTCAACATCCATTTATGATAAAAAGCCCTCCAGAAAGTAGACATAGAGGGAACTTATCTCAACATAATAAAGACCATATATGACAAACCCACAGCCAACATCATTCTCAATGGTGAAGAACTGAAACCATTTCCACTAAGATCAGGAACAAGACAGTGTTGCCCACTCTCACCTGTATTATTCAACATAGTTTTGGAAGTTTTAGCCACAGCAATCAGAGAAGTAAAAGAAATAAAAGAAGTCCAAATGGAAAGAAGAAGTAAAGCTGTCAGTGTTTGCAGATGACATGATAATATACATAGAGAATCCTAAAGACTCTACCAGAAAACTATTAGAGCTAATCAATGAATTTGATAAAGAAGCAGGATACAAAATTAATGCACAGAAATCTATTGCATTCCTATACACTAATGATGAAAAATCTGAAAAACAAATTAAGGAAACACTCCCATTTACCATTGCAACAAAAAGAATAAAATACCTAGGAATAAACCTGCCTAAGGAGAGAGAAGATCTATATGCAGAAAACTATAAGACACTGATGAAAGAAATTAAAGATGATACAAATAGATGCAGAGATATACCATGTTCTTGGAATGGAAGAATCAACATTGTGAAAATGACTATACTACCCAAAGCAATCTATGGATTCAATGCAATCCCTATCAAACTACCAATGGCATTTTTCTCAGAACTAGAACAAAAACTTTCACAATTTGTATGGAAACACAAAATACCCTGAATAGCCAAAGCAATCTTGGGAAAGCAAAAGGAGCTGGAGGAATCAGGCTCCCTGACTTCAGACTATACTACAAAGCTACAGTAATCAAGACAGTATAGTACTGGCACAAAAATAGAAATATAGATCAATGGAACAGTATAGAAATTCCAGAGATAAACCCACGCACATATGGTCACCTTACTTTTTTATTTTTGTGTGGTACGTGGGCCTCTTACCGCTTTGGCCTCTTTCGTTGTGGAGCACAGGCTCCGGACGTGCAGGCCCAGCGGCCATGGCTCACGGGCCCAGCCACTCCGTGGCATACAGGATCCTCCCGGACCGGGGCACAAACCCACGTCCCCTGCGTTAGCAGGCACACTCTCAACCACTGCGCCACCAGGGAAGCCCGTCACCTTACTTTTGATAAAGGAGACAAGAATATACAATGGGGAAAAGACAGCCTCTTTAATAAGTGGTGCTGGGAAAACTGGACAGCTACATGTAAAAGAATGAAATTAGAACACTCCATAACACCATACACAAAAATAAACTCAAAATGGATTAAAGGCCTATATTTAAGGCCAGACACCATAAAACTCTTAGAGGAAAACATAGGCAGAACACTCTATGACATAAATCACAACCAGATCCTTTTTGACCCACCTCCTAGAGAAATGAAATAAAAACAAACAAATGGGACCTGATGAAACTTAAAAGCTTTTGCACAGCAAAGGAAACCATAAAAAAACGAAAAGACAACCCTCAGAATGGGAGGGAATATTTGCAAATGAAGCAACTGACAAAGGATTAATCTCCGAAATGGAGCTCATGCAGCTCAATATAAAAAAAAAACCCAAATAACCCAATCCAAAAATGGGCAGAAGACCTAAATAGACGTTTCTCAAAAGAAGATATACAGATTGCCAAGAAACACATGAAAGAATGCTCAACATCATTAATCATTAGAGAAATGCAAATCAAAACTACAATGAGATATCATCTCACACCGGTCAAAATGGCCATCAAAAAATCTAGAAACAATAAATGCTGGAGAGGGTGTGGAGAAAAGGGAACACTCTTGCACTGCTGGCAGGAATGTAAATTGATACAGCCACTATGGAGAACAGTATGAGGTTCCTGAAAAAACTAAAAATAGAACTACCATACGACCCAGCAATACCACTACTGGGCATATACCCTGAGAAAACCATAATTCAGCAAGAGTCATGTACCAAAATATTCGTTGCAGCTCTATTTACAATAGCCAGGACATGGAAGCAACCTAAGTGTCTATCAACAGATGAATGGATAAAGAAGATGTGGCACATACATACAATGGAATATTACTCAGCCATAAAATGAAACAAAATTGAGGCATGTGTAGTGTGTTGGATGCACCTAGAGACTGTCATACAAAGTACGTCAGACGGAGAAAACAATTAACATATGCTAACACATATATATATGGAATCTTAAAAAAACAATGGTTCTGAAGAATCTAGGGCCAGGACAGGAATAAAGATGCAGACGTAGAGAATGGACTTGAGGACATGGGGAGGGGGAAGAGTAAGCTGGGACGAAGTGAGAGAGGGGCATGGACTTATATACACTACAAAATATAAAACATAGCTACTGGGAAACAGCTGCATAACACAGGGAGATCAGGTTGGTGCTTTGTGTCCACGTAGAGGGGTGGGATAGGGAGGGTGGGAGGGAGAAGCAAGAGGGAGGAGATATGGGGATATGTGTATACATATAGCTGATTCACTTTGTTATAAAGCAGAAACTAACGCACCATTGTAAAGCAATTATACTCCAATAAAGATGTTAGAAAAAGGAGAGAGTGGCATATTAGTAACCTTAAAGCATATAGGCTGTTTTTCATATCTTACTGTTAGGTAATCTAATTAATTCATTATCTGCTACAGCACTGTATTTCCACCAGCTTCAGGGCATCCCTTTATAACACAAAGGATTTATTATCACAGTAAAAGCATTTGTTATGTTACTCTTAGTCCCATAATACCTGGAAAGCGATAAAGTAATAGTGCTTTACCAGAAAGAAGTCTTACTAGTAGCCTGTTACATACAAATATGGAATCAATGGATGGTACAACATATTTATTTTTCACTATCAAACTAGAATCTTCCTTGGTCATGCTATGTCTTAAGATCCCCTCACCTACCTTATTTCTCTTACTCTATCCTTTCCTCATAACTGCTCAATCTTTATTTAATCCTCTACCCTTCCCACCTCATACTCCTCACTATTCTGGCTCTGTCCTGGAGGGTGCTGCCAGATCCTTTCAGTATTGATTCTCCTCCTGAATCATTTTGGAGGAGTGGCATTAAACCCCTGAGATCTTGAGCATCTTAGAGGCTTTAGGGCTCAATATTATGCCAAAGAAACACATATTTTTCTTACAGTATTTTCAAGATATCATAACACTGGGGTTAATAATGTAAGCAATGGAACCAGACTGTTGGGATGTAAATCATGGCTCCCCCACTTCCTAACTGTGGCCTTGTCTGATTACTCAACCTCTATGTGCCTCAAATTCCTCTGCTATAAAACAGGGATAATAATAGATCCTACTACCTCATAGGATTGGTGTGAGGATTAAGTGAGTTAATACATGTAAGAAGCTTTTATTAGTGCCTGACACATAGGAAGCATCCACTCAATAAACATAAACAGTTGTTATTACTATTGGCTGAGGATCCCAATGCTCTCATGGTACTTGAAGGTGGCTCTGGGTCCCCCAAAGTAACATATGCAGCCCCCTGAAGCACCTACCCAACTCTCATTTAATGTCTTCAGCACCATTCTCACTGGTCTTCCTACTACCTGGTAAGAGCTAATTTATCAGATCAATTAATTGGTATTGTAACTAGAGATAATTGTCATTGATGAATTAATGTTATTTCTCATAGGGAACATTTGCTTTAGAGTTGTCTTCTGGATGCGATGCCTTATGATAAATGAATAGCCAGCATAGGGTTCCGTAGCTATCTCTATGTGGGCATAGCCCTTGTTTACAGCCTGAGGAGCTAGTCTTTACTTTACAGGGTGGGATTTGAAAATTAGCACCATGGAAGTTCTTTCATCTCCAAAGAATTGTTTTCTGGTGCAGAAAACTGTTACCATGTGAGATTAATGCCTCAGTCGTGGGGTCTGGAAAAGTCATGGTTTACCATGAGATGAATCATATTCTCTCTCCCACACCCGTGATATTAGTAAACCACTTGACCCTGTGTAATGTTTGTTTACAATGTCTGTCACATTTGTCCCTTTCCTTACCATTCCATGGTTCTTAATTAATGCAATGGTCTAATTAACCCTCTATTTCTAGTTTTTCTCTCATCCAATCCATTCTGTGTGCCTCTGTCCCATTAATCTTTTCAAAGCTCTACTTCTAGAAAGTTACTCTCTAGCACAAAATCTCTATTCCTAAAGAATGCTTTTTTACAATTCAGAACCCTCCACCCTCTCCCACAGGAATAAGTGATCCAGGGAGGCTGTAGGACTGGATTTCCTGGAGGTAGCTAAGAAGAGATTCATTTTTACAGAAAGATAGGAGAGAGATGTCCCGAGAATCTAATCTTACCAACCTTGCTTGATGGGCACAAGATTCCTGGATACTGTGCTTTCCAAGTCCATGCACAGCAACTGAGTGGCAACAGAAGGGATAATTCCCATCTCTTTCCACAAGGGGGCGGCAAACACCAACTGTGGAGTTGTGTAGTTGATAGCAAGCCCACAGGAGGGAAAAAGGGAGTGCAGGGTAAGGTGAACTCTAATCATATTTTTCCATTGAGATGGTATCTAACTGTCTCTTAGGTGAAGGTCAGACTCCAGAATCACCCTGGGAGCTTGGCAGAAATGCAGATATCTGGTTATCATCCAGGTGATTTTGATGCTGTTGTTCTTCAGACTCCCTCTGAGAAGCATTGATACAATACAAAAACACCTAATATTGTACTCTTCCCTTCAGCACTGTTCATACATTTCCTCAGTCTGTTGCCACTTTTTAATGCCATTTTCCTTCATCTCTGCACCTGTGAAAATCTTTTCCATCCTCAAAGTCTATTGCAAATGTAACTTTCTCTCTGATGTCTTTCCAGAGCCACACCCTGCACCCCCGACAAATTATTGCTCCTGCTACAGCGGGTGAGATGGATATGGAGAAGACTCAGTCCTGGGTAGGGGCGTATTAGGGGCGCTGTGATGGGACTGCTGGGATACTGCTGGAAGGTGGGTTCTAATTTTTGCCTTAAAGTTTTGCATTTGTTTGTTGGCTTGTGTTAAAATTAACCCGAGCACTAGCAGCTGGCTAAAAAATTTAGGAAGTAGTCCACATTTCAGGCCTTCCATGGGAGAGACTTAGAGCCTTAGAGCCTGAAATGCTCTAAGAAAATCTATTCTTAGCTACCTCCCCAATTGTGGTTCCCCAATTGTGCAAACTGGAGTCACCTGGGGGTACTTAAAAAAGATACCTCGTCTCCATCCCCAGACATTCTGACTTAATTGGTATGGAGTATAACCTGGGAATGAATATTTTTAAAACCTCCCTAGGAGATTCTAATTTGCATCAAAGTTTGGGAGCTTTGAAGAGTGAGAGAAATAGATCTAACACAATTTGGGAGGACTGTCAGCTATGTCAGTGCAACAGACTTAGGATGGGGAAAAGAGGAAATGAACTGGTTCCCAGCAGTCTCCTCTATAAAGACAGTTGTAGGGAAGAGGGACTGATAACATTGAGGAAGCAATCTAATTAGGCCTGTGTAGTTGAAGGTAAGTTATATAAAAACAGATCATTGACAATGATGCATGTGATGGGTTAGGAGGCATTGTTACATCTTATAAGTGGTAGATTTGAGGATTTAAACCTAGAAGTACCAGATGCATCTGATTCCAAGCACATATTCTTGTTTTCCACCATTTATCAAATTTAATATTCATCAGTGTCCCTGGAAATATTGTTAAAAACACAATTCCTTGGACCCCATCCCCTAACAAATATTTTTGCATGTGGTGGCTGTTGTTTTTAGCAACAGAACCACTTAGTCTTTTTGTTTTCCAGAAAAATTTACCTTGAACTTTGATTTATAAAACAAATAAAAACATAGTTGATTTACTTCAAGCAGAAGTTTGGGAGTTCAGTTTAAACCACTATGCAACTTCTTTTGTACCCAGCCCATCCTCTAAGATAAGTCCTTTAGGCTTCTCCTTACTATTTGAAATCTACTTCGCCAATCCCTACTAAATTTGTTTTTATTATTATTGGAGTATAATTGCTTTACAATGTTGTGTTAGTTTCTACTGTATAGCAAAGTGAATCAGCTATACATATACATATATCTCCTCTTTTTTGGATTTCCTTCCCATTTAGGTCACCGCAGAGCATTTAGTAGAGTTCCCTGTGCTATACAGTAGGTTCTCATTAGTTATCTATTTTATACATAGTATCAATAGTGTATATATGTCAATTCCCATTTCCCAATTCATCCCACTCCCCCTTCCCCCTTGATGTCCATATACTTGTTCTCTACTTCATTGTCTCTATTTCTGCTTTGCAAATAAGTTCATCTGTATCATTTTTCTAGATTACACATATAAGCAATATTATATGATATTTGCTTTTCTCTTTTTGGCTTACTTCACTCTGTATGACAGTCTCTAGGTCCATCCACGTCTCTGCAAATGGAACAATTTTGTTCCTTTTTATGGCTGAGTAATATTCCATTGTTCATATGTACCACATCTTCTTTATCTGTTCCTCTGTTCATGGACATTTATGTACAAACAGCTCATGCAGCTCAATATCAAAAAACAGACAACCCAATCAAAAAATGGTCAGAAGACCTAAATAGACGTTTCTCCAAAGAAGACATACAGATGGCCAACAAACACATGAAAATATGATCAACGTCACTAATTATTAGAGAAATGCAAATCAAAACTACAATGAGGTATTGTCACACAGGTCAGAATGGCCACCATCAAAAAATCTACAAACAATAAATGCTGGAGAGGGTGTGGAGAAAAGGGAACCCTCTTGCACGGTTGGTGGGAATGTAAATTGATACTATGGAGAACAGTGTGGAGTTTCCTTAAAATCTAAAAATAGAACTACCATATGACCCAGTAGTCCCACTCCTGGGTATATACCCAGAGAAAACCATAATTCAAAAAGACACATGCACCCCAGTGTCCATTGTAGCACAATTTACAATAGTCAGGACATGGAAGCAACCTACTAAATTTTAAAATGCAATTCCATAATTCTATAAAAATAACCTACAGAAATACTCACAATATTTTGGAAGAGTTAGTATATGGGAGTGTAAATTCAGCATTGTAAAAGTGAAAACATTTTTAGAGACAATGAAAATGTCAATGTAGATTAAATCATTTATGGTAGTTTAAATAACTGGTGGTTACTGAGCACTTAGTATTGACTAAGCACTGGATGCTTTATGTCTATTACCTCATTTATCCCTCTCAACAACTGTATAAAGTAGTGTCAAAGCAAAAAGTGCAATGAACAAAGTCAAACAGACAGGGAAGACTTTATTCAAGGCTATTGCAGCAGAGGAGAGGTCAGAACTCAGTCCGAACTCAATTCTGCTCAAAAAAACATTGGTGGGGGGCAGTTTAAGCACTGGAATGAACTAGTGGAAAAGTACTGGAGGACATTAGTGAGGATTCACAGGCAATCTGTGTTTTTTAATTGGCTTTATCCAAAGGAAAAATAAACTCATATGTTTATGACAGGAGATAGTTTTATAGGTTGAGCAAGGCATGCACCAAAGTTAAGCTCCCACTCTCCCACAGAGATTGGAAGAAAGGGGTGCTATATTTCTTGATGATTACATTTGAAAGGGATGGCTCCTGGATTCCTGAGAAAGACATACCAGGCTTGTAAACCTGGCAATAGACTTTTAGAAAGATTTACATCTCAAAAGAGTTAAGAAATAATTTACAAATTCTCTAAAGTAAATGACCTCAAAAAGGAAAGTTCAGGGCTTAGAATCAGGAAGAAACCTGTCCAAAGTTTAGTTAGGCTGAGGGGAACATTAATGCCATCTTGGTCAGTAGATACTATTACGTTATCTCCGTTTTACAGATGAAGAAATTGAGACTTAGAGAAAGCAAGGATCTTGTTCAAGATTACACTCCTAGTTAACATCTGAGTCAGATCAAACTCCATATTTGATACAAGTAACAGCAAGTTTAAACACTTTTTGATGCGGCCTTGCCATCCAGATAATGGTAGACCATGGAGCTTTTAAAAGCGTGAGGTAGATCTGTATGCACAGACGTACAAAGATGTCCTCAAAAAGGTTAAATTTTTAATTATATGGAACATTTGATTACGATTTTGATCAAAATAGATAATAATAAGAATTGAAGGAAGAAATCATAAAAGTCTGCCAATTTCTTTCCCTCTCTCTCTCCCTCCCTCCCCTTTTGTAAGTTCAAAGTGAAAGGTATGAAATGGGAAAAAGCAAACTATGGATAACTCAGTGGATGAATTTTCACACAATTCCAAATAATTTAGTTTTCTTCTTCTTCTGTTTGAACATATATATTTTGTTTTTACACTTAAGAAGGCAGAGGGAAAAAATGGAAAAGGTGAGGGGGGAAAAGGGAAGAGAAAAATGGAGAAGAAGAGAACAATAGGGGACAAAAACGGGAAAAAAGAAATGTAAAACTATGAAAAGAACAGGAGAGAGAGGAAAGAGCAATTGAAAGGAATGAAGCAAAGAGGGAAAAGAAAGTGAACAAAAGGGAGAGAAGAGGAAGAAAGAAAGGAAAAGAAAAGAAGAAATATAAGAAAGAAAGAGAACGAACAAAAGAATGAAAGAGAAAGAGGAAAGAAGTAACCAGATTAGAATCCCTCTTTAAGTCTATTACAACAGGCCGAAGGGTTTGGGTCCAAGAATTAGGAGAGTTTCCTTCAAATGCTGATGTTCTGTTGACCCAAGAGTGGGAACCTAGTCAGGGAGGCCTTCCTGTGTGTCTCAAGCACTCTTGCTTCTCAATGTTTCTATAGGCAGGATGTCTAGAGCAGGGGCCAGTTGTGAGTAGGGCTCTGTGATGACTTTATGTGACTTTCTTATTTTCCTCTTAATTGTAAGAAAGGAATTATCTGACCTACTCAGAAGAATCTCCTTACTCCTAACAGGAATTTATGGTTCCTAGCTCTTCTTTCTCCTGTTGACTTATATAAGTGCTATCACCTTCTCTATTTGAAAGTCATCCTAGCAGAAACTTTGGTCCATCTGCTTTTACTATCTTCATCTAGATGACAGAGGTTTAGAATTTATTTTCTAAAGTTTTTGTATGCTTACCAGAAAAAATATTGAAAAGGAAAATGAAACATATTTTTAAAATGGAGTTTTGAAATAATCACATAAAGCAGCAATTTTTCTCTCACACACATGAAAATTCTGCCTCCACTCTTGTGTTAGAAACAAATAACACTTTTATTACCTGACTCTTCCTCCACATTCTCATAACTGATACCATTTTTTTAAATTCCTGTGACTTGTTACTTCTGTGTGTAGTGTCCATTCTCATTGTATTTAAGGCAAAGTTCATCATAGAGTGAGGGTATCTCTTTAAAGAAAAGTTCTGTTGCTATAAAGTACATCTGTCATGGTGAAAAATATGTATGTACATGTAGGTTGGTACACTTCACAATAGGACATTTCCCTCGGTTTTCTCTGCTTATAGCCCATTCAACATACAAGGTGCTTCTTTAAGCCACAGTTATGAAGGAAGGTTGCTTAACTAGTTTTTCTCGCAACTCATAGTCAAGGAGAGCCCACTGGGTACAGGTTTCTTTTATAACAGTCCCTCAAAGGTGTTCTTTCTTTTGGAAATTTATGAAGACCATGAAAAGATTTGTTGGGAATGACTATAAAACAGTGGTTCTCAAAACTGACCTTGCTTTGAATCAACCTGGGAAGCTTGTTATAAGATTCCCAGGTCTCACATGGTTCTTATTTCACATGGCTAGTATTTTTTTTCTTGCTTTAGTATTTTCATTACTAGGTCTTAAAACTGGCTTATGGAGGCTTTAAGTTTTAAGTTCTTAGCAATCAATCTCTATTGATGGGTTGGAGTCATTTCAGTATGCCATATAGCAGCACTGATCAATAGAAATATAATGCAAACAACATATGTAATTTTATATTTCCTAGTAGCTTTATTTAAAAAGTAAAGAGGGGGCTTCCCTGGTGGCGCAGTGGTTGGGAGTCCGCCTGCCGATGCAGGGGACATGGGTTCGTGCCCCGGTCTGGGAGGATCCCACATGCTGCGGAGTGGCTGGGCCTGTGAGCCATGGCCGCTGACCCTGCGCGTCCGGAGCCTGTGCTCCGCGGCGGGAGAGGCCACAACAGTGAGAGACCCGTGTACCGCAAAAAAAAAAAAAAAAAAAAAAAAAGTGTAAAAAAAAAGTAAAGAGAAACAGGTGAAATCAATTTTAATAATTTCAGTTAAGCCATTATAATTAAAATTGTATCATTTCATCATGTAATAAATATAAAATATTTATTAATCATATAGTTTACATTTTTTGTTCACACTAAGTCTATGAAATCCAATGTATAGTTTATACTTATGACTCATCTCAATTTGGACTAGCCACATTTCAAGTGCTCAATAGCCAAGTATGGATACAGTCTACTGTGTTAGTGCAGATCTAGAAGACTGTGGTTGTGGCTCTAATCCGATTGTTTCAGAACTTCATCTGTATTTTCTTAATGTTCATCATTCCTGCCATGCTGTAGCAAGGTGCAGTTTAGTGGTGTCTGAGCTGAAAAAGATCTCTCATCGCGCATGAAAATGGTTACCAGAACATTTCATGTACACTGCTACTAAATCTTCTCTACAAAGCAGTAGCTCTTGTGTTGTCTGTTTATTCATTCTTGCCCACATTGTGTGGGTTACATAAACAATGCTTTACAGTGTATATTGGATATACTGTAAAAAAAAAACTGATTTCCAAGATTGAATCCATTTACAATGTGGGATATATAGTTCTAACATCAGAGAGTCATGGTCAGCTTTTAATAATCATCTGTGAATAGAAGCAGCATTAGGTGAGATGGAGAGACTAGGCAAAGAAATATAATCGAGGGAGGCACAAAACTGGAGCAACAGGTAGACCATATAAAATGACATACAAGAGAAAGATGCACATAAACTTAGAAATATATATATATATATATAATATATGTGACAATGGATCTACATGCTTAAAATCATTGCATTTAAAGAAAAACACAACTCAGTCTAGTGTTTTGGGACATTTTATTAAATTAAAGAATGAATTTCATTGTAAACCCAGTGACTTATGTAGAAATCAGATATAATAAGCAAGCAGCAAAGTTAAACCATGTATTTTGGCATCTCAGAAGGTCAATTTGATGTATTATAATGTTAGTTCCCAGTTAGGAAGATTCACCCATGCAAAATATTTCCTATTTATAGACCAGCATGACTGACTATACATTGGTCAAAAGTAGTGATACCAAATTACCAGGGGTGGGGAGATAAAAAGGCAGAAGACAGAGCAGAGAAAAAATTACAGAAAATCTTGAGAGTGGGAAAGAAGAATAAGAAATTCTATCAAAGAGCCAGGGGGCTGGAGGGGAAGATGGTGGAAGAGTAAGACATGGAGATCACCTTCCTCCCCACAGATACACCAGAAATACATCTACAGGTGGAACAACTCCTACAGAACACCTACTGAATACTGACAGAAGACCTCAGACCTCCCAAAAGGCAAGAAACTCTCCATGTACCTGGGTAGGACAAAAGGAAAAAAGAAAAAACAGAGACAAAAGAATAGGGACAGGACCTGCAACAGTGGGAGGGAGCTGTGAAGGAGGAAAGGTTTCCACACACTAGGAAGCCCCTTCGCGGGCGGAGACTGCAGGTAGCGAAGGGGGGAGCTTCGAAGCCGCGGAGGAGAGCACAGCAACAGGGGTGCGGAGGGCAAAGCGGGGAGATTCCTGCACAGAGGATCAGTGCCAACCAGCACTCACCAGCCCGAGAGGCTTGTCTGCTCACCCGCCGGGGCGGGCGGGGCTGAGAGCTAAGGCTCAGGCTTGATCAGAGCACAGGGAGAGGACTTGGGTTGGCTGCATGAACACAGCCTGAAGGGGTTAGTGCACCACGGCTAGCCGGGAGGGAGTCCGGGAAAAGGTCTGGAGCTGCCGAAGAGGCAAGAGACTTTTTCTTCCCTCTTTGTTTCCTGGTGCGCCAGGAGACGGGATTAAGAGCTCTGCTTAAAGGAACTCCAGAGACGGGCGTGAGCTGCGGCTAAAAGTGCGGACCCCAGAGACGGGCGGGAGACGCTAAGACTGCTGCTGCCACCACCAGGGGGCCTGTGTGCGAGCACAGGTCACTATCCACACCCCTCTTCCGGGGAGTCTGTGCAGCCCCCCACTGCCAGGTTCCCGGGATCCAGGGACAACTTCCCCGGGAGAACGCACGGCGGGCCTCAGGCTGGTACAACGTTACACCGGCCTCTGCCGCCGCAGGCTCACCCCACACTCCGCGCCCCTCCCTCCCCCCAGCCTGAGTGAGTCAGAGCCCCCGAATCAGCGGCTCCTTTAACCCCGTCCTGTCTGAGAAAAAACAGACACCCTCCAGCGACCTACACGCAGAGGCGGGGCCAAATCCAAACCTGAGCCCCTGGGAGCTGTGAGAACAAAGAAGAGAAATGGAAATCTTTCCCAGCAGCCTCAGAATCAGCGGATTAAAGCTCCACAATCAACTTGATGTACCCTGCATCTGTGGAATACATGAATAGACAACGAATCATCCCAAATTGAGGAGGTGGACTTTGAGAGCAAGATTTATGATTTTTTCCCCTTTTCCTCTTTTTGTGAGTGTGTATGTGTATGCTTCTGTGTGAGATTTTGTAGGTATAGCTTTGCTTCCACCATTTGTCCTAGGGATCTATCCGTCCATTTTTTTTTTCTTAATAATTACTTTTTATTTTAATAACTTTATTTTATTTTACTTTATCTTCTTTTTCTTTGTTTCTTTCTTTCTTTCTTTCTTTCTTTCTTTCTTTCTTTCTTTCTTTCCTTCCTTCCTTCCTTCCTTCCTTCCTTCCTTCCTTCCTTCCTTCTTTCCTTCCTTCCCTCCTTTAGACAACGAATCATCCCAAAATTGAGGAGGTAGACTTTGAGAGCAAGATTTATGATTTTTTTCCCCATTTCCTCTTTTTATCAGTGTATATGTGTATGCGTCTGTGTGAGGTTTTGTCTGTATAGCTTTACATCCACCATTTGTCCTAAGGTTCTATCCATCCGTTTTTGTTTTGTTTTTCTTTTAAAAAATTTTTTCTTAATAATTATTTTTTATTTAATAACTTTATTATATTTTATTTTTTTACTTTATCTTCTTTCTTTCTCTTTTCCTTCCTTCCCTCCTTCCTTCCTCCCACCGTCCCTCCCTCCCTCCCTCCTTCCTTTCTTTCTTTTTTCTTTCCTTCTTTCCTTTCCTTCTTTTCTTCTTTCTTTCTTTCTTTCTTTTTCTTTCTTTCTTTCTCCCTTCCTTCCTTCCTTCCTTCCTTCCTTCCTTCCTTCCTTCCCTCCTTTCTTTCTTTCTTTCTTTCTTTCTTTCTTTCTTCCTACTTCTACTAATTCTTTCTCTCTACTTTTTCTCCCTTTTATTCTGAGCTGTGTGGATGAAAGGCTCTGGGTGCTGCAGCCAGGAGTCAGTGCTGTGCCTCTGAGGTGGGAGAGTCAACTTCAGGACACTGGTCAACAAGAGACCTCCCAGCTTCACATAATATCAAATGGCAAAAATCTCCCAGAGATCGCCATCTCAACACCAGCTCCCAGCTTCACTCAACGACCAGCAAGCTACAGTGCTGGACACCCTATGCCAAACAACTAGCAAGAGAGAAACACAACACCACCCATTAGCAGAGAGGCTGCCTAAAATCATAATAAGGCCACAGACATCCCTAAACACACCACAAGATGTGGACCTGCCCACCAGAGAGACAAGATCCAGCCTCATCCACCAGAACACAGGCACTAGTCCCCTCCACCAGGAAGCCTACACAACCCAATGAACCAACCTTAGCCACTGGGGACAGACATCAAAAACAACGGGAAGTATGAACCTGCAGCCTGCAAAAAGGAGACCCCAAACACAGTAAGATAAGCAAAATGAGAAGACAGAAAAACACACAGAAGATGAAGGAGCAAGATAAAAACCCACCAGCCCTAACAAATGAAGAGGAAATAGGCAATCTACCTGAAAAAGAATTCAGAATAATGATAGTAAAGGTGATCCAAAATCTTAGAAATAGAATAGACAAAATTCAAAAAAATCATTTAACAAGGCCCTAGAGGAACTAAAGATGAAACAAACAATGATGAACAACACAATAAATGAAATGAAAAATACTCTAGAAGGGATCAATAGCAGACTAACTGAGGCAGAAAACGGATAAGTGACCTGGAAGATAAAATAGTGGAAATAACTACTGCAGAGCAGAATAAAGAAAAAAAGAATGAAAAGAACTGAGGACAGTCTCAGAAACCTCTGGGACAACAATAAACTAACAAAAATTTGAATTATAGGGGTTCCAGGAGAAGAAGAGAAAAAGAAAGGGACTGAGAAAATATTTGAAGAGATTATAGTTGAAAACTTCCCTAATATGGGAAAGGAAATAGTTAATCAAGTCCAGGAAGCACAGAGAGTACCATACAGGATAAATCCAAGGAGAAATATGCCAAGACACATATTAATCAAACTCAAAAATTAAATACAAAGAAAGCATATTAAAAGCAGCAAGGGAAAAACAACAAATAATACACAAGGGAATCCTCATAAGGTTAACAGCTGATCTTTCAGCAGAAACTCTGCAAGCCAGAAGGGAGTGGCAGGACATACTGAAAGTGATGAAGGAGAAAAACCTGCAACGAAGATTACTCTACCCAGCAAGGATCTCATTCAGATTTGATGGAGATACTAAAACCTTTACAGACAAGCAAAAGCTGAGCGAGTTCAGCAGCACCAAAACAGCTTTAAAACAAATGCTAAATGAACTTCTCTAGGCAAGAAACACAAGACAAGGAAAAGACCTACAATATTGAACCCAAAACAATTTGGAAAATGGGAATAGGAACATACATATCGATAATTACCTTAAATGTAAATGGACTAAATGCTCCCAACAAAAGACACAGATTAGCTGAATGCATACAAAAACAAGACCCTTATATATGCTGTCTACAAGAGACCCACTTCAGACCTAGAGACACATACAGACTAAAGTGAGGGGATGGAAAAAGATATTCCATGCAAATGGAAACCAAAAGAAAGCTGGAGTACAATTCTCATATCGGTCAAAATAGACTTTAAGATAAAGACTATTAGAAGAGACAAAGAAGGACAGTACATAATGAACAAGGGATCGATCCAAGAAAAAGATATAACAATTGTAAATATTTCTGCACCCAAAATAGGAGGACCTCAATGCATAAGGCAAATACTAACAGCCATAAAAGGGGAAATCGACAGTAACACATTCATAGTAGGGATCTTTAACATCCCACTTTCACCAATGGACAGATCATCCAAAATGAAAATAAATAAGGAAACACAAGCTTTAAATAATACATTAAACAAGATGGACTTAATTGATATTTATAGGACACTCCATCCCAAATCAACAGAATACACATTTTTCTCAAGTGCTCATGGAACATTCTCCAGGATAGATCATATCTTGAGTCACAAATCAAGCCTTGGTAAATTTAAGAAAATTGAAATTGAATCAAGTATCTTTTCCGACCACAACGCCATGAGACAAGATATCAATTACAGGAAAAGATCTGTAAAAAATATAAACTCATGGAGGCTAAACAATACACTACTTAATAACGAAGTGATCACTGAAGAAATCAAAGGGGAAATAAAAAAAAAACCTAGAAACAAATGATAATGGAGACACGATGACACAAAACCTATGTGATGCAGCAAAAGCAGTTCTAAGAGGGAAGTTTATAGCAATACAAGCCCACCGTAAGAAACAGGAAACATCTCGAATAAACAACCTAACCTTGCACCTAGAGTAATTAGAGAAAGAACAACAAAAAAAACACAAAGTAAGCAGAAGGAAAGATCATAAAAGTCAGATCAGAAATTAATGAAAAAGAAATGAAGGAAACAATAGAAAAGATCAATAAAACTAAAAGCTTGTTCTTTGAGAAGATAAACAAAATAGATAAACCATTAGCCCGACTCATCAAGAAAAAAAGGGAGAAGACTCAAATCAATAAAATTAGAAATGAAAAAGGAGAAGTAACAACTGACACTGCAGAAATACAAAAGATCATGAGAGATTACTACAAGCAACTCTATGCCAATAAAATGCACAACCTGGAAGAAATGGACAAATTCTTAGAAATGCCCAACCTGCCAAGGCTGAATCAGAGAGAAATAGAAAATATGAACAGACAAAACACAAGTACTGAAATTGAAACTGTGATTAACAATCTTCCAAGAAACAAAAGCCCAGGACCAGATGGCTTCACAGGCGAATTCTATTAAACATTTAGGGAAGAGCTAACACCTATCCTTCTCAAACTCTTCCAAAATATAGCAGAGGGAGGAACACTCCCAAATTCCTTCTACGAGGCCACCATCACCTTGATAACAAAACCAGACAAGGATGTCACGAAGAAAGAAAACTACAGGCCAATATCACTGATGAACATAGATTCAAATATACTCAACAAAATACTAGCAAACAGAATCCAACAGCACATTAAAAGGATCATACACCATGATCAAGTGGGGTTTATTCCAGGAATGCAAGGATTCTTCAATATACGCAAATCAGTCAATGTGATAAACCATATTAACAAATTGAAGGATAAAAACCATATGATCATCTCAATAGATGCAGAAAAAGCTTTTGACAAAATTCAACACCTATTTATGATAAAAACCCTGCAGAAAATAGGCATAGAGGGAACTTTCCTCAACATAATAAAGGCCGTATATGACAAACCCACAGCCAACATCATCCTCAATGGTGAAAAACTGAAAGCATTTCCACTAAGATCAGGAACAAGCCAAGGTTGCCCAATCTCACCACGCTTATTCAATATAGTTTTGGAAGTTTAGCCACAACAATCAGAGAAGAAAAGGCAATAAAAGGAATCCAAATCAGAAAAGAAGAAGTAAAGCTGTCACTGTTTGCAGATGACATGGTAGTATGCATAGAGAATCCTAAAGATGCTACCAGAAAACTACTAGAGCTAATCAATGAATTTGGAAAAGTTGCAGGATACAAAATTAATGCACAGAAATCTTTTGCCTTCCTATACACTAATGATGAAAAATCTGAAAGTCAAATCAAGAAAACACTCCCATTTACCATTGCAGCAAAAAGAATAAAATATTTAGGAATAAACCTACCTAAGGAGACAAAAGGCCTGTACGCAGAAAATTATAAGACACTGATGAAAGAAATTAAAGGTGATACAAATAGGTGCAGAGATATACCATGTTCTTTGATTGGAAGAATCAACATTGTGAAAATGACTCTACTACCCAAAGCAGTCTACATATTCAATGCAATTCCTCTCAAACTACCACTGGCATTTTTCATAGAACTAGAACAAAAAAATTCACAATTTGTATGGAAACACAAAAGACCCCAAGTAGCCAAAGCAATCTTGAGAACTTAAAACAGAGCTGGAGGAATCTGGCTCCCTGACTTCAGACTATACTATAAAGCTACAATAATCAAGACACTATGGTACTGGTACAAAAACAGAAAGATAGATCAATGGAACTGGATAGAAAGCCCAGAGTTAAACCCATGCACAAATGGTCACCTTATCTTTGATAAAGGAGGCAGGAATGTACAGTGGAGTAAGGGCAGCCTCTTCAATAAGTGGTGCTGGGAAAACTGGACAGGTACATGTAAAAGTATGAGATTAGATCACTCCCTAACACCATACACAAAAATAAGCTCAAAATGGATTAAATACCTAAATGTAAGGCCAGAAACTATCAAACTCTTAGAGGAAAACATAGGAAGAACACTCTATGACATAAATCACAGCAAGATCCTTTTTGACCCACCTCGTAGAGAAATGGAAATAAAAAAAATATATAAACAAATGGGACCTAATGAAACTTCAAAGCTTTTGCACAGCAAAGGAAACCATAAACAAGACCAAAAGACAACTCTCAGAATGGGAGAAAATATTTGCAAATGTAGCAACTTACAAAGAATTAATGTCCAAAATGTACAAGCAGCTCATGCAGCTCAATAACAAGAAAACAAACAACCCAATCCAAAAATGGGCAGAAGACCTAAATAGACATTTCTCCAAAGAAGATATACAGACTGCCAACAAACACATGAAAGAATGCTCAACATCATTAATCATTAGAGAAATGCAAATCAAAACTACAATGAGATATCATCTCACACCAGTCAGAATGGCCATCATCAAACAATCTAGAAATAATAAATGTTGGAGAGGGTGTGGAGAAAAGGGAACACTCTTGCACTGCTTGTGGGAATGTGAATTGGTAGAGCCACTATGGAGAACAGTATGGAGTTTCCTTAAAAAACTACAAATAGAACTACCATATGACACAGCAATCCCACTACTGGGCATATATCCTGAGAAAACCATAATTCAAAATGAGTCATGTACCAAAATGTTCATTGCAGCTCTATTTACCATAGCCCGGAGATGGAAACAACCTAAGTGCCCATCATCGGATGAATGGATAAAGAAGATGTGACACATATATACAATGGAATATTACTCAGCCATAAAAAGAAACGAAATTGAGCTATTTGTAATGAGGTGGATAGACCTAGAGTCTGTCATACAGATTGAAGTAAGTCAGAAAGAGAAAGACAAATACCGTATGCTAACACATATATATGGAATTTAAGAAACAAAAATGTCATGAAGAACTTAGGGGTAAGACAGGAATAAAGGCACAGACCTACTGGAGAAAGGACTTGAGGATATGGGGAGGGGGAATGGTGAGCTGTGACAAAGCGAGAGAGAGGCATGGACATATATACACTGCCAAACGGAAGGTAGATAGCTAGTGGGAAGCAGCCACATAGCACAGGGAGATCAGCTCGGTGCTTTGTTACCACCTCGAGGGGTGGGATAGGGAAGGGGTAGGGAGGGAGACACAAGAAGGAAGAGATATGGGAACATATGTATATTTAAAACTGATTTACTTTGTTATAAAGCAGAAACTAACACACCATTGTAAAGCAATTATACCCCAATAAAAATGTTAAAGAAAATAAATAAATATAGTAAAAATGGCCCTCAAACAAACAAACAAACAAACAAAAAAAGCCAGGAAAATTTTAGTGTAAAGTATAAAAAATAAATCAAGGAAAAGCTATAGGTATTTCAGTTTGGATGCTTTTGATCGTACGTAACAGAAAATTCACCTTAGTTTTATAGAATGAAAAAAATATATTGGCAAAATGTTGGAAAAGTCTATGGGCAGGACTTCTGGCAGTTTTATGAGGCTCCTAGCTCAATTTTTCTATTATTCTTTCAACTCTGCTCTCCTCCATGTGTTGTAATTGTTCTCAGGCTCTTTTTCCTCCTTGTAGCAAAATAGATACAGCAGTTATAGGATTTACATGAGTACTCTACACTTTTATACAAAAGTCCTGTGCTTCATTCTGAACCAACTTGAACCAATGTGGTTTTCAGGAGAATAGCATACATTTGTTGTTTTAAATTAGGATTATTGACTATCCATAGTTTAGTTTGGTATTGCATAGGGGGGTGAGGTTGTGCTAATTGGATTATGCTTCTCAGGGATCACCCTTGTAAGGAAGGTCAGTCCCACCCAAACTGCATGACTGTCACACATTTAGGGAAGGATAGAATGGATGCTGTGGAGACAAACAAGTATCCACTTCAATGCAGCATAGGAAATAAGGTCCCTGAATGATACATCCAAGAATCCAGCCAAAGAAATTTCAGTTAATCCCAATCTGATCTAACTAAAGAGGAAACCTGGCTTTTATCAATATTATTAGCAGATGCCTAAGCCCTTTGCAAATAAATGGGCCATATTACATTTAGGCACAATTACTATGAAGATGTTGAAAAATTATTCTAAATTAAGTATGAAATCATTAAATATAATCCTTCAATATATTCTTAACTAAACAGAATGCACTAGTACCTATAACATGATCTTAATAAATATTTCAGTAGATGAATGTCATTTATTTTTTGAGTCTCACCAGTGAAGACCATCTGCTCCATTTTATTTCTTCCCAAATAAACTGTTTTTTATTCTGTAGACATATATAATGGAGAATTAATAATTATCTGATCAACTTGAGATACCTAGAAAGACAATTTATGTAATTTGAGAGTCTTAATAAACTCTAAGATGTTTATCTTTAATGGTTTCCATTGAAAACAAAGCTTGAATACAGAATCAATCACATCTAATATTTTTTGTGGGATTTTCTTTTGACTCTGTGTGTGTGTGTGTGTGTGTGTGTGTGTGTGTGTGTGTAGTATTATTTTAGGACAGTGCTATCCAAACAGGATACAATGCAAGCAATATGTGTAATTTTCTATGCACTAGCCACATTAAAAAGTACAAAAGAAAGATCATTTAATATATAACAGAATATTTCCAAAATATTATTTCAACATTAATCAAATGAAAATATTAATGAGATATTTTGTTCTACTAAGTTTTCAAAATATGTGTATGTTACACTTTAGGCACATATCAATTCAGACCAGCCGCAGTTCATGTGTTCAATAGCTCCATGTGACTAGTGGTTATCATATTGTATAGGTCTAGAATTATTCACATTTGTTCTCTATACAGTCCAAGGCTGTTGATATTAGCCAAGAGAACAATGCACCCTGTACTGTATAGAATTTTCCTCAATATAATATCATTTTTTGATGCTACTTAGTTTAAAGATATACTTTTCTTATTTTTATCCTTGACACATACTCTTACATAGTTTATTAATTCTATGTGCTAGGTCTTTGATGATCCATTTTTTAAATCCTGATTTTACCACCTTTTTCTTATTATCCTTTTATTTATTTAGAATTTATTGAGATGAATGCCAATGACTGCCTTAGTTCCACTTTATTTTCTCCCTTTTTACATTAATTTTGTCTGTATCCTTTAAACCTTTTGCATTAGCTCAAATCAGCTTTCCTGTGGAATTTATGGTGTTCTCTCCTTCGGTGCATACACATTTTCTTAATAAGCACTTAAATCTAATGATATTTCAAAAATTCTACTCTCCAGCTTCATTGAACTTTATTCAGATTGTTCTAAGAAGCATTTTTGTGCACTGATAGTACAATAACCAGAGTAATTAATACAATTTCATATTCTTGAAAGGTGAAAGTATTTTAAAAAGTCTCTTTATTTGGATAAAATTAGTTTATGATTAATATTACTGGGCTGGAGAGACATTCAAGATGGCAGAGGAATGAGACATGGAGATTGCCTTCCTCCCCACAAATACATCAGAAATACATCTACATGTGGAACAATTCCTACAGAACACCTACTGAACGCTGGCAGAAGACCTCAGCCTTCCCAAAAGGCAAGAAACTCCCCACATACCTGGGTAGGGCAAAAGAAAAAAGAAAAAAACAGAGACAAAAGAATAGGGACTGGACCTACACCACTAGGAGGTAGCTGTAAAGGAGGAAAAGTTTCCACACACTAGGAAGCCCCTTCACTGGTGGAGATGGGGATGGTGGGGAGGGAAGCTTCGGAGCCACGGAGGAGAGTGAAGCAACAGGGGAGTACAGGGCAAAGTGGAGAGATTCCTGCACAGAGGATCGGTGCCGACCAGCACTCACCAGCCCAAGAGGCTTGTCTGCTCACCCGCTGGGGCGGGCTGGGGCTGGGAGCTGAGGTTCGGGCTTCGGTTGGATCGCAGGGAGAGGACTGGGGTTTGTGGTGTGAACACAGCCTGAAGGGGGCTAGTACACCACGGCTAACCTGGAGGGAGTCTGGGAAAATGTCTGGACCTGCCGAAGAGGCAGGAGACCATTGTTTCGGGGTGAGCGAGGAGAGGGGTTTCAGAGCACAGCCTAAACGAGCTCCAGAGATGGGCATGAGCCACTGCTATCAGCGCGGACCCCAGAGATGGGCATGAGACGCTAAGGCTGCTGCTGCAGCCACCAAGAAGCCTGTTAGCAAGCACAAGTCACTATCCACACCTCCTCTCCCAGGAGCCTGTGCAGCCCGCCACGGCCAGGGTCCCGTGATCCAGGGAAAAAGTCCCCAGGAGAACACACGGAACGCCTCAGGCTGTTGCAACATCCCGCTGGCCTCTGCCACTGCAGGCTTGCCCCACATTCCGTACCCCTCCCTCCCCGCAGCCTGAGTGAGCCAGAGCCTCCTAATCAGCTGCTACTTTAACCCTGTCCTGTCTGAGCGAAGAACAGATGCCCTCAGGCGACCTACATGCAGAGGGGGAACCAAATCCAAAGCTGAACCCCAGGAGATCTGCGAAAATAGAGGAGAAAGGGAAATCTCTCCCAGCAGATTCAGGAGGAGCGGATTAAATGTCCACAATCAACTCGATGTACCCTGCATCTGTGGAATACCTGAATAGACAACGAATCATCGCAAAATTGAGGTGGTGGACTTTGGGAGCAATGATATATATATATTTTTTTTCCTTTTTCACTTTTTGAGAGTGTGTATGTGTATGCTTCTTTCTGTGAGTTTGTCTGTATAGATTTGCTTTTACCATTTGTCCTAGGGTTCTGTCTGTCTGGGTTTTTTTGTTGTTGTTGTTTTTAGTATACTTTTAAGCACTTATTATCATTGGTGGATTTGTTTTGGGTTTGGTTGCTCTCTTTTTTTATCTTTAATAATTATTTTTTATTTTAACTATTTTTTTTCTTCCTTTCTTTTTTCTCCCTTTTCTTCTGAGCTGTGTGGCTGACATGGTCTTGGACTTCCGGCTGGGTGTCAGGCCTGCACCTCTGAGGTGGGACAGCCAATATCAAGACATTGGTCCACCAGAGACCTCCCAGCTCCACATAATATCAAATGGGGAATGCTGTCCAAGAGATCTCCATCTCAATGTTAAGACCCAGGTCCACTCAACAACCAGCAAGCTACAGTGCTGAACACCCAATGCCAAACAACTAGCAAGAGAGGTACACAACTCCACCCATTAGCAAAGAAGCTGCCTAAAATCATAAAAAGGTCACAGAAACCCCAAAACACACCACTGCACATGGTCCTGCCCAACAGAAAGACAAGATCCAGCCTCATCCTCCAGAACACAGGAACCAGTCCACTCCACCAGAAAGCCTATACAACCCACTGAACCAACCTTAGCCACTGAGGCCAGACAGCAAAAACAACAGGAACTATGAACCTGTAGCCTGCATAAAGGAGACCACAAACACAGTAAGTTAAGCAAAATGAGAAGACAGAGAAACACACAGCAGATGAAGTAGCAAGGTAAAAACCCACCAGACCAAACAAATGAAAAGAAAATAGTCAGTCTACCTGAAAAATAATTCAGAGTAATGATAGTAAAGATGATACAAAATCTTGGAGATAGAATGGAGAAAATACAAGAAACATTTAACAAGGACCTAGAAGAACAAAAGAGCAAACAAACAGTGATGAACAACACAATAAATGAAATTAAAAATTCTCTGAAAGGAATCAATAGCAGAATAACTGAGGCAGAAGACCGGATAAGTGACCTGGAAGATAAAAAAGTGGAAATAACTATGGCAGAGAAGAATAAAGAAAAAAGAATGAAAAGATTGAGGACAGTCTCAGAGACCTCTGGGACAACATTAAACACACCAACATTCGAATTACAGGGGTCCTAGAAGAAGAACAGAAAAAAGAAAGGGACTGAGAAAATGTTTGAAGAGATTATAGTTGAAAACTTCCCTAATAAGGGAAAGGAAATAGTTAATAAAGTCCAGGAAGTGCAGAGAGTCCCATACAGGATAAATCCAAGGAGAAACACACGAAGAGATATTAGGCAAACTATCAAAAATGAAATACAAAGGAAAAATATTAAAGGTAGCAAAGGAAAAACAACAAATAACATACAAGGGAATTTCCATAAGGTTAACAACTGATCTTTCATCAGAAACTCTGCAAGCCAGAGAGGAATGGCAGGACATATTTAAAGTGATGAAAGGGAAGAACCTACAACCAAGAGTACTCTACCCAGCAAGGATCTCATTCAGATTCGATGGAGAAATTAAAACCTTTACAGACCAGGAAAAGCTAAGAGAATTCAGCACCACAAAACCAGCTTTACAACACATGCTAAAGGAACTTCTCTAGGCAGGAAACACAAGAGAAGAAAAGACCTACAATAACAAACTCAAAACAATTAAGAAAATGGTAAGAGGAATGTACATATCCACAACAAATGTAAATGGATTATATGCTCCAACCCAAAGACATAGACTGGCTGAATGGACACAAAAACAAAACCTGTATATATGCCGTCTGCAAGAGAGCCACTTCAGGCCTTGGAACACATACAGACTGAAAGTGATGGGATGGAAAAATATATTCGATGCAAATGGAAACCAAAAGAAAGCTGGTGTAGCAATTCTCATATCAGATAAAAGGGACATTAAAATAAAGACTATTACAAGAGACAAAGAAGCACACTACATAATGATCAAGGTATCAATCCAAGAAGAAGACATAACAATTGTAAATGTTTATGAACCCAACATAGGAGCACCTCAATACATAAGGCAAATGCTACCAGCCATAAAAGGGGAAATTGACAGTAACACAAAAAGAGTAGAGGGGACTTCCCTGGTGGCACAGTGGTTGAAAATCTGCCTGCTAATGCAGGGGACACGGGTTCGAGCCCTGGTCTGGGAGGATCCCACATGCCACGGAGCAACTAGTTCTGTTAGCCATAACGACTGAGCCTGCGCGTCTGGAGCCTGTGCTCCGCAACAAGAGAGGCTGTGATAGTGAGAAGCCTGCACGCTGCTATAAAGAGTGCTCCCAAATGCCACAGCTAGAGAAAGCCCTCCCACCGAAATGAAGACCCAACGCAGCAAAAATAAATAAATTAATTAATAAACTCCTACTCCCAACATCTAAAAAAAAAAACCACACAGAATGTAAATGTTAGCAATCTTGACAACATCAAAGTAAGGACAGAGCCATCAGAGGCTAAGAAGTAAAGCAAAAAAAAAAAACAAGAGTAGGGGACTTCAACATCCCACTTACATCAATGGGCATATCATCCAAAATGAATATAAGGAAACACAAACTTTAAATGACACATTAAACAAGATGGACTTAGTTGATGTTTATAGGACATTGCATCCAAAAACAACAGAATACACTTTCTTCTCAAGTGCTCATGGAACATTCTCCAGCATAGATCATATCTTGGGTCAAAAATCAAGCCTTGGTAAATTTAAGAAAGTTGAAATCATATCAGTTATCTTTTCCAACCACAAAACTCTGAGACTAGATATCAAGTACAGGAAAAAATCTGTAAAAAATACAAACTCATGGAGGCTAAACAATACACTACTTAATAACCAAGAGATCACTGAAGAAATCAAAGAAGAAATCAAAAAATACCTACAAACAAATGACAATGAAAACACGATGACCCAAAACCTATGGGATGCAGCAAAAGCAGTTCTAAGAGACAAGTTTGTAGCAATAAAATCCTACCTCAAGAAACAAGAAACATCTCAAATAAACAATCTAACCTTACTGCTAAAGCAATTAGAGGAAAAGAACAAAAAAATACTGAAAGTTTTGAGAAGGAAAGAAATCATATAGATCAGATCAGAAATAAATGAAAATGAAATAAAGGAAACAATAGCAAATATCAATAAAACTAAAAGTTGGTTCTTTGAGAAGATAAACAAAATTCATAAACATTAGCCAGACTCATCAAGAAAAAAAGGGAGAAGACTCAAATCAATAGAATTCGAAATGAAACAGGAGAAGTAACAACTTACACTGCAGAAATACAAAGGATTATGAGAGATTACTACAAACAACTATATGCCAGTAAAACGGACACCCTGGAACAAATTCTTAGAAAAGCTCAACCTTTGGAGACTGAACCAGGAAGAAATAGAAAATATAAACAGACCAGTCACAAGCACTGAAATTGAAACTGTGATGAAAAATCTTCCAAGAAACAAAAGCCCAGGACCAGATGGCTTCACAGGCGAATTCTATCAAACATTTAGAGAAGAGCTAACACCTATCCTTCTCAAACTCTTCCAAAATACAGCAGAGGGAGGAATACTCCCAAACTCATCCTATGAGGCCACCATCACCCTCATACCAAAACTAGACAAAGATGTCAGAAAGAAAGAAAACAACAGGCCAATATCACTGATGAACTTAGATGCAAAAATCCTCAACAAAATACTAGCAAACAGAGTCCAACAGCACATTGAAAAGATCATACAGCATGATCAAATGTGGTTTATCCCAGGAATGCAAGGATTCTTCAATATATGCAAATCGACGTGATAAACCATATTAACAAACTGAAGGAGAAAAACCGTATCCTCATCTCAATAGATGCAGAAAAAGCTTTCGACAAAATTCAACACCCATTTATGGTAAAAACCCTCTGGAAAGTAGACATAGAGGGAACTTTCCTCAATATAATAAAGGCCATATATGACAAACCCACAGCCAACATCATTCTCAATGGTGAAAAACTGAACCCTTTTCCACTAAAATCAGGAACAAGACAAGGTTGTCCACTTTCACCACTGTTTTTCAACATAGTTTTGGAAGTTTTAGCCACAGCAGTCAGAGAAGAAAAAGAAATAAAAGGAATCCAAATTGGAAAAGAAATAAAGCTGTCACTGTTTGCAGATGACATGATACTATACACAGAGAATCCTAAAGTCGCTACCAGAAAACTACTAGAACTAATCAATCAATTTGGTAAAGTAGCAGCATGCAAAATTAATGCACAGAAATATCTCTTATTTCTATACACCAATGATGAAAAATCTGAAAGAGAAATTAAGGAAACACTCCAATTTACCATAGCAACAAAAATAAAATACCTAGGAATAAACCTACCTCAGGAGACAATATTAGAACATATTTCAAAAACTGTACTGATATAGTATGCAGAAAACTATAAGACAGTGATGAAAGGAATTAAAGATGATACAAACAGATGGAAAGATATACCATGTTCTTTGATTGGAAAAATCAACATTGTGAAAATGACTGTATTACCCAAAGCAATCTACAGAGTCATTGCAATCCCTATCAAACTACCAATGGCATTTCTCACAGAACCAGAACAAAAAAATTCACAATTTGTATGGAAACACAAAAGACCCCGAATAGCCAAAGCAATCTTGAGAAAGCAAAATGGAGCTGGAAGAAGCAGGCTCCCTTACTTCAGACTATACTACAAATTTACAGTAATCAAGACAATATAGTACTGGCACAAAAACAGAAATATAGATCAATGGAACGGGATAGAAAGACCAGAGATAAACCCATGCACATATGGGCACCATATTTTCGATAAAGGAGGCAAGATTATACAGTGGAGAAAAGACAGCCTCTTCAATAAGTGGTGCTGGGAAAACTGGATGGCTACATGTAAAAGAATAAAATTAGAATGCTCCCAAACACCATACACAAAAATTAACTCAAAATGGATTAAAGACCCAAATTTAATTCCAGATACTATAAAACTCTTAGAGGAAAACATAGGCAGAACACTCTATGACATAAATCACAGCAAGATCCTTTTTGACTCACCTCCTAGAGAAATGGAAATAATAAAAAGAAAATAAACATGGGACCTAATGAACTTTTAAAGCTTTTGCACAGCAAAGGAAACCATAAACAAGACGAAAAGACAAACCTCAGAATGGGAGAAAATATTTGCAAATGAAGCAACTGACAAAGGACTTATCTCCAAAATTTACAAGTAGTTCATGAAGCTCAGTATCAAAAAAACAACAACCCAATCCAAAAATGTGCAGAAGACCTAAATAGACATTTCTCTAAAGAATATATAAAGACAGTCAACAAACACATGAAAGAATGCTCAACATACCTAATCATTAGAGAAATACAAGTCAAAACTGCAATGTAGTATCACCTCACACCAGTCAGAATGGCCATCATCAAAAAATCTGCAAGCAAAAAATTTTGGAAAGGGTGTGGAGAGAAGGGAACCCTCCTGCACTGTTGGTGGGTATGTAAATTGATACAGCCACTGTGAAGAACAGTATGGAGGTTTCTTTCATTTTTTTAACATCTTTATTGGAGTATAATAGCTTTACAATGGTGTGTTAGTTTCTGCTTTATAACAAAGTGAATCAGTTATACATATACATATGTCTCCATATCTCTTCCCTCTTGTGTCTCCCTCCCTCCCACCATCCCTATCTCACCTCTCTAGTTGGTTACACAGCACTGAGTTGATCTCCCTGTGCTATGCAGTTGCTTCCCACTAGCTATCTATTTTATGTTTGGTACTGTATATATGTCCATGCCACTTTCTCACTTTGTCCCAGCTTACCCTTATAAGGCGCCATTATGGAGGTTTCTGAAAACTCTAAAAACAGAACTACCATATGACCCAGCAGTCCCACTACTGGGCATATGCCCTGAGAAAACCAATTCATAAAGAGACATGTACCACAATGTTCATTGTAGCTCTATTTACAATAGCCAGGACATGGAAGCAACCTAAGTGTCCATCAACAGGTGAATGGATAAAGAAGATGTAGCACATATATACAATGGAATATTACTCAGGGATAAGGAGAAATGAAATTGAGTTATTTGTAGTGAGGTGGAGGGACCTAGAGTCTGTCATACAGAGTGAAGTAAGTCAGAAAGAAAAAAATAAGTACCGTATGCTAATACCTATGTATGGAGTCTTAAAAAAAAAAAGTTGTTATGAACAACCTAGTGGCAGCACAGGAATAAAGACGCCCATGTAGAGAATGGACTTGTGGACACAGGGAGGGGTAAGGGTAAGCTGGGACGATGTGAGAGGTTGGTATGGACTAATATATACTACCAAATGTAAAATAGATAGCTTTTAGGAAGCAGCCATATTGCACAGGAGATCAGCTTGGGTCTTTGTGACCACCTAGAGGGGTGGGATAGGGAAGGTGGGATGGAGATGCCAGAGGAAGGTTATATGGGGATCTATGTATACGTATAGATGTTTCACTTTGTTATAAAGCAGAAAATGGCACCCCATTGTAAAGCAATTATACTCTAATAATGATGTTTAAAAATAAAAAATATTTCACATACTACAACTAAGGAGCCCATGTCCTGGAACTAAGGAGCCTGCCTGCTGAACCTAAGGAGCCTGCCTGCTGAAACTAAGGAGCCCACATGCTGCAACTAAGGCTCAGCACAACTAAATAAATACATAAATATTTTTAAAAAATATTTTCAATCCACCATTGGTTAAATCCATGGCTGTGGCACCCTGCAGATGTGGAGGACCAAGTGTAATGACTAAAATAAAAAGTCGGGGTGTGGTGATATAAGCTCATTATTTAGAGACCTGGAGGAAAATACCAGTATCATCCCCTGTGAGAAATTGTCCTGGCTTTTCCTGGGCAGGGGAAATTGTAGGAGAGAGGTTTTTGCAACAAAATTTGTAAGAATTATTTGACTTTTTAGATATGCAGACAACCTGTTCATCAGCATGTTCATTGATGGATAAATGGATAAAGAATATGTGGTATATTTATACAATAGATTATTATTATTCAGCCATTATTAATATTATTCAGCCATAAAAAGGAATGGAATCCCACCATTTGTAACAACACTAATTGACTTTGAAGGTATTATGCTAGGTGAAATATATCAGATGGAGAAAGACAAATACCGTATGATTTCACTCATACATGGAATAAAAAGTAAAACAATAACAAACTCATAGATAACAGAGAACAGATTACTGATTATCAGAGGAGAGGGGTTGGGAGGTGGAGAAATGGGTAAAGGGAGTCAACTGTATGGTGAGGGATCATTCTGTAGTGTATACAGATGTTGAACTACAATGTTGTACACCTGAAACTTATATAATAAATAATTTTAAAGCAAAAAAAATATTAATGGGCTATTAGAACATATTTCAAAAACTGTACTGATATTAAAATGAGGTTCATGAAACACATGTCATAGGGTTGTATTTAGAAGACAACAGATGGAAAAACACATAGCGTATTCTGACTAATGACTTCCCCAAATATATTTGCCTCCCTCTTTTCTTGTTCCATCCTACTGTCATTTTTTTCATTGAAATAGGTTTGGCAGCAGAAAGTAGTAGTTAAAATTGTGAGCTTGAGTCAGTGTTGGATTCTTAGCTCTGCCACTCATTAGCTGTGTGACCTTGAGCAAGTTTCTTTACTTATTATTAGATTCTTTGTATGTAAGTTAGGAATGATAAATTTAAACATTAATGAACCAAATATTTGAGCCAGGAAGCTAGAAAAAGAAAATCACAATGAACCAACAGAAGTAGGAAAGTTGTTTAAGGTGATGAATAATTAGAAGCAGTCCCATAGAACTGTTAAATAAAATCAAAACTAGTAGCTGTGTCTGTGAAAATAAATTCACCCATCACAATTCTAACCCAGAAAATAAATGAAAATAACACATAGTTGAGCAACATTAAAAATGAGAAATGGGGATATGGAGAATTTAAAAATTGAGAAACTAGTATGCAGAATTTTATATCAAGAAATTTGCAAATCTAGATTAAGTGAAATTATAAAAAATAAATTGCATAGATTTAAAAAGCCACTCAGTAAGAAGCAAAACATAAAACCTTAATTGACCAAAAAAAGAAGAAAATTATAAAAATCATGCTACCTCAAAGACAGTAAAACCAATGACTTTGCAATCAATTTGTATTAAACTTTCAAGGAAAAGAAAATTCCTGCTATTTTAACTTTCCAGAGCAGAGAAATAGATATAAAAGTTCCCAATTCAGATCACCCATCTAGTAGAACTATGACACTAGATCCTTTCAAGGAAAGCAGACCAAAAACAAATTCAGGACCACTTGCATGTTTAGATCACAAAATTGAATTTTTTTCCCAGTTTTATTGAGAAATAATTGACATACATAACTGTATAAGTTTAAGGTGTACTGCATGATGGTTTGATTTATATTACTATATTGTGAAATTATTACCACTATAGGTTTAGCTAACATCTGTCATATAAATACAATCAAAAGAAGAAAAATTCTCCTTGTGATGAGAACTCTTAGAATCTACTTTCTTTAAAATGTTCCAATAGGACTTCCCTGGTGTTTCAGTGTTTGAGAATCCGCCTGCCAATGCAGGGGACACGAGTTCAATCCCTGGTCTGGGAAGATCCCACATGCCGTGGAACAACTAAGCCTGTGCGCCACAACTACTGAGCCTGCACTCTAGAGCCTGGGAGCCACAACTACTGAGCCCACACCCCTAGAGCCTGTTAGCTCTGCAACAACAGAAGCCACCACAATGAGAAGCCCGGGCACCATAATGAAGAATAGCCCCCGCTCGTGGCAACTAGAAAAAGCCAATGCACAGCAACTAACACCCAACACAACCAGAAATAAATAAATAAAATAAATAAATTTATATTTAAAAAGTTCCTATATTATACAGCAGTGTTAACTATAGTCATGTTCTACATTACATCCCTAGCATTGATACTTGTTTTTCTTATAAATGGAATTTTGTACTTTTTGACCACCTTCCTCCAATTCCCCCTCCTCTCAACCCCTTCCTCTGGTAACCGCAAATCTGATCTTGTGTTCTATGAGTTTTGTTTGTTTGTTTTTAGATTTTACATTAAAGTGAGATCATGATCCTATAGTATTTGTCTTTCTATGTCTGACTTATTTCATGAGAAAACTGATTTTTGAATGGGAGGATTTGATAGTGCAAAATGTTAGTTTCCACCAATTTGATTCATAAATTTAAATCTAGTACAATCCATACATTTAGTGCGATTTTTTTAAGAACTTGATAAATTAATTCTAAATTTTATCTGGCAGAAAAGAATGTGTGAGATTAGCTATTTAAAAATTAATTAGATTAATGAAAGCATGGGGCTTTTTCTAGCAGTTATCTAAATGTAATAAAAGGTACAATAGTTAATTTGATCCTGGAAAAGGAATAAACAGAAAAATCAATGGAATAGAAAAAGACCAGAAACAATGTTAGTTCTCAGAGCATGTGATAAAGATAGCATTTCAAATCAGCAAGGAAAAGTTAGATTTTTTAATATATATTGTAAAAATAATTAGCTATTTGGAAATAAATCAGCTGAAACCCCCACTTCACTCTGAAATAAGAATAAATTTCAGAAGGTAAACCTTTTAATGTATAAACAAAAAATATATATAAGTGGAAAATATAGGGAAATGTTTTAGTGTTAGACTCAAGAAGACATTTCAAAACATGGTGTGAAACTCAGAAGTTTTAAAGGAAAAGACCAAATAGTTGAGGACATAAAGTTATATATTTTTTCTCACAGGCAAAATACACCATATGCAGAGTTAAAAGAAATGGCAAACTAGGAAAATAGTTTCAACATGTAGGCCAGACAAAGGGTTACCTATACATGCTATATAAAGATATATCAAATAACTATCTCCTTTTAAGCTAAAATGCTCTGTCGGTAAGTGAGTTTTCTGTTTGTGTCATTAGACTGCACCCCAAGCTAATAGAGTGCAAAGCCTGAGAAACCTCTCCAGGGTAATTATGTCCTAGTCTTTTTCCTGCAACAAAAAAACATGTCTTACTGGGGATTTATGCTTTATTCATTTATTTCATATGCCATTTACTGTTACTTTGTGTCCTTAGTTTTGCAGAATCAATGTTAAAAATGTTTCCACCTATTAAAAAAAAAAGGTAAAAAAAAACACAGCTGCAAATATAGCTTTACTGCTACCAGACAGTAATGGATTACCATGACTGTGTTATTCTGTAAGTTACAGGCACATTTAAGACTAGTTATTAGCACATTTTAAAACTTTTTCAGAATTATATCTCTTTATTAAAGCAGTCACAGAAAGGATTTCAATCAGACAGCATAATTTTTTCAGAGCAGCTTTACAAAGACATAATTCAGCATCGAAAATAAACTATGCTGAGATCCTGCATTCCAACCTCTCAGAACCTGCTTCTTTCTGTGTTCACCAATGGGAAAATCTGTTAATCCCAACGTGTGGAACTTTAGAAGTTTCCTTGTCCTCTTATTTATAAAGAATTTTTCAACATTAATCTTTTAAAGGCAACTCCTTCCATTCTCTGTATTTACTATATGTCACCCAGAAGTGATTTTAATGGCTGGAATTTGAGTTCCTAGAAGGAAATAATGGCTGGTAGGAAAGCTGTCTTTGGACAGATGTCAACACCTATTTATATATAGTGCTTAGTGCATCTCCCGTAAATAGGGTCTTGCTTTGGATTAACAATTGTCTACAAATTTGAATCTAGTTTATATATAAATAGATCAGAGTTATCAGTGGACCTGAGGGAAAATCTAATCATGAAAGGAGTCATTACGGGATAGTTCTAAGAAATTTAGACTAGAGTCATTAAATAATTAATTGTCCCTATGAATAAAACCTACTCTAAGATTAGGCTAGTTTACTGATTTTGCATTTAGAAAAGAAAATACAACATCAATTTCTATGTTTAGATATATAATTTGCCATACTGCTAGTCTTATCATATACAGGCATGAAAATAAGTTACTATTCTATTTAAAAAGTGATATATTACCTAAAGGAAGTTTAAATGTATTAAAATGTATTCATTAAACAACCCTCTGGTATTAAAGAGCTTACAAAACAGGCACAAAATTTAAGGGATTTCCAAAAAGCTCAGAAATAAGGAGGAGCTTCAAGATGGTGGAAGAGTAAGATGTGGAGATCGCCTTCCTCCCCACAAATACACCAAAATACATCTACATGTGGAACATGTACAGAACACCTACTGAATGCTGGCAGAAGACCTCAGACCTCCCAAAAGGCAAGAAACTCCCCACGTACCTGGGTAGGGCAAAAAAAAAAAAAAAAAAAACAGAGACAAAAGAATAAGGATGGGACCTGCACCAGTGGGAGGGAGCTGTGAAGGAGGAAAGGTTTCCACACACTAGGAAGACCCTTCGTGGGCAGAGACTGCAGGTTGCGGAAGGGGAAAGTTTCGGAGCCATGGAGGAGAGCGCAGCAACAGGGGTGTGGAGGGCAAAGAGGGGAGATTCCCGCACAGAGGATTGGTGCAGACCAGCACTCACCAGCCAGAGAGGCTCTTTTGCTCACCTGCCAGGACGGGCGGAGGCTGGGAGCTGAGGCTCAGGCTTCGGTCGGAGCGCAGGGAGAGGACTGCTGTTGGCTGCATGAACACAGCCTGAAGGGGGCTTCTGCACCACGGCTAGCCGGGAGGGAGTCCGGGAGAAAGTCTGGACCTGCTGAAGAAGCAAGAGACTTTTTCTTCCCTCTTTGTTTCCTGGTGCGCGAGGAGAGGGTATTAAGATCGCTGCTTAAAGGAGCTCCAGAGATGGGCACAAGCCACGGCTATCAGCGCGGACCTAAGAGATGGGCATGAGACGCTATGGCTGCTGCCACCACCACCAAGAAGCCTGTGTGCAAGCACAGGTCACTACCCACACCACCCCTCACAGGAGCCTGTGCAGCCTGCCATTGCCAGGGTCCCGTGATCCAGGGACAACTTCCCAAGGAGAACACATGGCACCCCTCAGGCTGGCGCAATGTCATGCCTGCCTCTGCCACCGCAGGCTCACCCCGCACTCCGTCCTCTTCCCTGTCCCCCAGCCTGAGTGAGCCAGAGCCACCGAATCAGCGGCTCCTTTAACCCCATTTTCTGTGAGCAAAGAACAAATGCCCCCAGGTGACCTACATGCAGTGGCGGGTCCAAATCCAAATCTGAACCCCAGGAGCTGTGCGAACAAAGAAGGGAAAGGGAAATTTCTCCCAGCAGCCTCAGGAGCAGCAGATTAAATCTCTGCAATCAACTTGATGTACCCTGCAAATGTGGAATACTTGAATAGTCAAGGAATCATCTCAAATTGAGGAGGCGGACTTTGAGAGCAAGATTTATTATTTTTTCCCCTTTTTCTCTCTTTATGAGTGTGTATGTGTATGCTTCTCTGTGTGATTTTGTCTGTATAGCTTTGATTTTACCATTTGTCCTGGGTTCTGTCTGTCTGTTTTTTTTTTTTTTTAGTATAGATTTTAGGACTTGTTATAATTGGTGGATTTGTTGTTTAGTTTGGTTGCTCTCTTCTTTCTTTTTTTATTACTTTAAAAAAATTTTAATAATTAATTTTTAGTGTAATAACTTTTATATTATTTTACTTTATTTTATTTTATCTTCTTCTTTCTTTCTTTTTTTTCTCCCTTTTATTCTGAGCCATGTGGAAGACAGGCTTTTGATGCTCCAGCCAGGCATCAAGGCTGCACCTCTGAGGAGGCAGAGCCAAGTTCAGAACACTGGTCCACAAAAAACCTCCCAGCTCCACGTAATATGAAATGGTGAAAATCTACAAGAGATATCCATCTCAACGCCAAGACCCAGCTCCACTCAACGACCAGCCAGCTACAGTGCTGGACACCCTATGCCAAACAACTAGCAAGACAGGAACACACCCCATCCATTAGCAGAGAGACTGCCTAAAATCATAATAAGTCCACAGACACCCCAAAACACACCATCAAACGTGGACCAGCCAAGCAGAAAGACAAGATCCAGCCTCATCCACCAGAACACAGGCACAAGTCCCTTCCACCAGGAAGCCTACACAACCCATGGAACCAACCTTAGCCACAGGGGACAGATACCAAACACAACGGGAACTATGAACTTGTAGCATGTGAAAAGGAGACCCCAAACACAGTAAGTTAAGCAAAATGAGAAGACAGAGAAACACACAGCAGATGAAGGAGTAAGGCAAAAACCCACCAGACCTAACAACTGAAGAGGAAATAGACAGTCTACCTGAAAAAGAATTCAGAATAATGAGAGTAAAGATATCCAAAATCTTGGAAATAGAATGGAAAAAATGCAAGTAACATTTAACAAGGACCTAGAAGAACTAAAGAGGAAACAAGCAATGATGAACAACACAGTAAATGAAACTAAAAATTCTCCAGAACGGATCAATAGTGGAATAACTGAGGCAGAAGAACGGATAAGTGACCTGGAAGATAAAATAGTGGAAATAACTACTGTAGAGCAGAATAAAGAAAAAAGAATAAAAGGAATTGAGGACAGTCTCAGAGACCTCTGGGACAACATTATATGCACCAACATTCAAATTATAGGGGTCCCAGAAGAAGAAGAGAAAAAGAAAGGGACTGAGAAGATGTATCAAGAGGTTATAGTTGAAAACTTCCCTAATAAGGGAAAAGAAAGAGTTAATCAAGTCCAGGAAGCACGGAGAGTCCCATACAGGATAAATCCAAGGAGAAACACACCAAGACACATATTAATCAAACTATCAAAAATTAAATACAAAGGAAAAATATTAAAAGCAGCAAGGGAAAAAAACAACAAATAACATACAAGGAAATCCCCATAAGGTTAACAGCTGATCTTTCAGCAGAAACTCTGCAAGCCAGAAGGGGGTAGCAGGACATATTTAAACTGATGAAGGAGAAAAAGCTACAACCAAGATTACTCTACCCAGCAAGGATCTCGTTCAGATTTGATGGAGAAATTAAAAACTTTACAGAAAAACAAAAGCTAGGAGAATTCAGCACCACAAAACCAGCTTTACGACAAATGCTAAAGGATCTGCTCTAGGCAGGAAACACAAGAGAAGGAAAAGATCTAAAATAACAAACCCAAAACAATTAAGAAAATGATAATAGGAACATACCTATCGATAACTACCTTAAATGTAAATGGATTAAATGCTCAAACCAAAAGACACAGACTCGCTGAATGGATATAAACACAAGACACATATATATGCTGTCTACAAGAGACCCACTTCAGACCTAGGGACACATACAGACTGAAAGTGAGGGGATGGAAAAAGATATTCCATGCAAATGGAAACCAAAAGAAAGCTGGAGTAGCAATTCTCATATCAGTCAAAATAGACTTTAAGATAAAGACTACTAGAAGAGACAAAGAAGGACAGTACATAATGAACAAGGGATCGATCCAAGAAAAAGATATAACAATTGTAAATATTTCTGCACCCAAAATAGGAGGACCTCAATGCATAAGGCAAATACTAACAGCCATAAAAGGGGAAATCGACAGTAACACATTCATAGTAGGGATCTTTAACATCCCACTTTCACCAATGGACAGATCATCCAAAATGAAAATAAATAAGGAAACACAAGCTTTAAATAATACATTAAACAAGATGGACTTAATTGATATTTATAGGACATTCCATCCACAAACAACAGAATACACCTTCTTCTCAAGTTCTCATGGAACATTCTCCAGGATAGATCATACCTTGGGTCACAAATCAAGCCTTGGTAAATTTAAGAAAATTGAGATTGTATCAAGTATCTTTTCTGACCACAATGCTATGAGACCAGATATCAATTACAGGAAAATGTCTGTAAAAAAACAGGGCTTCCCTGGTGGCACAGTGGTTTAGAGCCTGCCTGCCAATGCAGGGGACATGAGTTCGTTCCAAGGTCTAGGAAGATCCCACATGCTGCAGAGAAGCTGGGCCCGTGAGTGATAGCCACTGAGCCTGTGCATCCGGGGCCTGTGCTGTGCAATGGGAGAGGCCACAACAGTGAGAGGCCTGCATACTACAAAAAAAAAAAAAACACTCATGGAGGCTAAACAATACACTACTTAATAACCAAGAGATCACTGAAGAAATCAAAGAGGAAATCAAAAAAATACCTACAAACAAATGACAATGAAAACATGGCAACCCAAAACCTATGGGATACAGCAAAAGCAGTTCTAAGAGGGAAGTATATAGCAATTCAATCCTAACTTAAGAAACAAGAAGCATCTCAGATAAACAACCTAACCTTACACCTAAAGCAATTAGAGAAAGAAGAACAAAAAAAATCCCAAGTTAGCAGAAGGAAAGAAATCATAAAGATCAGATCAGAAGTACATGAAAATGAAAGGAAGGAAACAATAGCAAAATCAATAAAACTAAAAGCTGGTTCTTTGAGAAGATACACAAAATTGATAAACATTAGCCAGACTCATCAAGAAAAAGAGGGAGAAGACTGAAATCAATAGATATAAAAACGAAAAACGAGAAGTAACAAGTGACACTGCAGAAATACAAAGGGTCATGAGAGATTACTACAAGCAACTATATGCCAATGAAATGCAAAACCTGGAAGAAATGGACAAATTCTTAGAAATGCACAACCTTCCGTGACTGAACCAGGAAGAAATAGAAAATATGAACAGACCAATCACAAGCACTGAAATTGAAACTGTGAATAAAACTCTTCCAACACACAAAAGCCCAGGACCAGATGGCTTCCCAGGCGAATTCTATCAAACATTTAGAGAAGAGCTAACACCTATTCTTTTCAAAATCTTCCAAAATACAGCAGAGGGAGGAACACTCCCAAACTCATTCTATGAGGCCACCATCACCCTGATACCAAAACCAGACAAAGGGCTTCCATGGTGGTGCAGTGGTTGAGAGTCCGCCTGCCGATGCAGGGGACACAGGTTCGTGCCCTGGTCTGGAGAGATCCCACATGTCACAGAGTGGCTGGGCCCATGAGCCGTGGTCACTGAGCCTGTGCATCCAGAGCCTGTGCTCCGCAACGGGAGAGGCCACAACAGTGAGAGGACCCTGTACCACAGGGGAAAAAAAAAAAACAGACAAAGATATCACAAAGAAAGAAAACTACAGGCCAATATCACTGATGAACATAGATGCAAAAATCCTCAACAAAATACTAGCAAACAGAATCCAACAGCACATTAAAAGCATCATATACCATGGTCAACTGGGGTTTATCCAAGTAATGCAAGGATTATTCAATATACGCAAATCAATCAGTGTGATACACCATATTAACAAATTGAAGGAGAAAAACCATATGACCATCTCAATAGACGCAGAGAAAGCTTTCAACAAAATTCAACCTCCATTTATGATTAAAACCTTCCAGAAAGTAGGCACAGAGGGAACTTTCCTCAACATAATAAAGGCCATATATGACAAGCCCACAGCCAACATCGTCCTCAATGTGCAAAAGTGAAACCATTTCCACTAATATCAGGAACAAGGCAAGGTTGCCCTATCTCACCACTATTATTCAACGTAGTTTTGGAAGTTTTAGCCACAGAAATCAGAGAATAAATAGAAATAAAATGAATCCAAATCGCAAAAGAAGAATTAAATCTGTCACTATTTGCATATAACCTGATAATATACATAGAGAATCCCAAAGATGCTACCAGAAAACTACTAGAGCTAGTCAATAAATTTGGTAAAGTAGCAAGATACAAAATTAATGCACAGAAATCTCTGGCATTCCTATACACTAATGATGAAATATCTGAAAGTGAAATTAAGACAAGACTCCCATTTACCATTGCAACAAAAAGAATAAAATATCTAGGAATAAACCTACCTAAGGAGACAAAAGACCTGTATGCAGAAAATTATAAGACACTGATGAAAGAAATTAAACATGATACAAATAGATGGAGAGATATACCATATTCTTTGATTGGAAGAATCAACATTGTAAAAATGACTCTACTACTGAAAGCAATCTACAAATTCAATGCAATCCCTATGAAACTACCACTGGCATTTTTCACAGAACTAGAACAAAAATTTCACGATTCGTATGGAAAAACAAAAGACCCCGAATAGTCAAAGCAATCATGAGAAAGAGAAATGGAGCTGGAGGAATCAGGCTCCTTGACTTCAGACTATACTACAAAGCTACACTAATCAAGAAAGTATGGTACTGGCACAAAAACAGAAATATAGATCAATGGAACAGGTTAGAAAACCAAGAGATAAACCCACGCACATATGGTCACCTTATCTTTGATAAAGGAGGCAAGAATATACAGTGGAGAAAATACAGCCTCTTCAATTAGTGGTGCTTGGAAAACTGGATAGCTACATGTAAAAGAATGAAATTAGAATGCTCCCTAACACCATACACAAAAATAAACTCAAAATGTGTTAGAGACCTAAATATAAGACCGGACACTATAAAACTGAGAGGAAACCGTAGGAAGAACAGTCTTTGGCATAAATCACAGTAAGAATTTTTTTGATCCACCTCCTACAGTAATGAAAATAAAAACAGAAATAAAGAAATGGTACCTAATGAAACTTAAAAGCTTTTGCACAGCAAAGGAAACCATAAACAAGATGAAAAGACAACCCTCAGAATGGGAGAATATATTTGCTAATGCAGCCACTGACAAAGGATGAATCGCCAAATTTACAAGCAGCTCATGCAGCTCAATATCAAAAAAACAAACAACCCAATCCAAAAGTTGGCAGAAGACCTAAATAGACATTTCTCCAAAGAACATATACAGATTGCCAACAAACACATGAAGGAATGCTCTACATCATTAATCATTAGAGAAATGCAAATCAAAACTACAATGAGTTATCATCTCACATGGATCAGAATGACCATCATCAAAATATCTACAAACAATAAATGCTGTAGAGGATTTGGAGAAAAGGGAACCCTCTTTCACTGTTGGTGGGAATGTAAATTGATACAGCCACTATGGAGAACAGTATGAAGGTTCCTTAGAAAACTAAAAATAGAACTACCATATGACCCAGCAGTCCCACTACTGTGCATATACCCTGAGAAAACCATAATTCAAAAAGAGTCATGTAGCACAATATTCATTGCAGCAATACTTACAATAGCCAGGACATGGAAGCAACCTAAGTGTCCATCAACAGATGAATGGACAAAGAAGATGTGGCACATATATACAATGGAATATTAGCCATAAAAAGAAACAAAATTGAGTTATTTGTCGAGAGGTGGATGGACCTAGAGTCTGTCATACAGAGTGAAGTAAGTCAGAAAGAGAAAAATACCGTATGCTAACACATATACATGGATTGTAAAAAAAAAAAAAATAAAGGTCATGAAGTACCTATGGGCAAGATGGGTATAAAGACACAGACCTACTAGAGAATGGACTTGAGGATACGGGGAGGGAGAAGGGTAAGCTGGGGCAAAGTGAGAGAGTGGCATGGACATTTATACTCTACCAAATGTAAAATAGATAGCTAGTGGGAAGCAGCCACATAACACAGGGAGATCAGCTCTGTGCTTTGTGACCACCTAGAGGGTGGGATTGGGAGGGTGGCAAGGAGGGAGATGGAAGAGGGGAAAGATATGGTGACATATGTATACATATAACTGATTCACTTTGTTATAAAGCAGAAACTAATGCACCAATGTAAAGCAATTATTCTCCAATAAAGATGTTAAAAAAAACAAAACAAAACAAAGAGCTCAGAAATGAAGATAAGGAGTATTTTAATGCAATATTGGAAAAGATAAAAATTAATACAAAAATTCCATGATGAACAAAATATCGAATTTTTAAAAAGAAGTTTAAATAAGATTTTTTGTAGATAATAGGCCCTCAGAAAGGAGTTCATTTGAGTCAGCCCTTTGCTTCTAGGTGAAATGACACATAAAATTATTGCATTTTGGTTCAATGGTTTCTTAAGCACCCTAGTACACAGAGTGAAAATTTTTATTCTCATCAAAGCAATATTGCATACCTATCTTAGTCTGTTCAGGCTACTTAACAGAATACCATAGACTGGGTAGCTTATAAACAACAGATATTTATTTCTCACTCTTCTGGAATCTGGGAAGTCCAAAATCAAAGTGCCAACAGATTCCATGTCTGATGAGAGTCTACTTCGTGGTTCATGGCCTCTTGTCACCATGTCCTCATGTGGTGGAAGGGAATCCTGTTAAGTCTCTTTTATAAAAACACTTATCCCATTCATAAAAGCTCCACCCTCAGGACATAAACACCTCCCAAGTGCCCCATCTCCTAATACCAACACATTGGCACTGGGTTTCAACATATGAATTGGGGGGGGACAATTAAGCAGTTTACAGAAATACTGTTTTTAAAATAGAGAGAATAAGTATGTGCAATAAAACCAACTTTGTACAACTACTGTTATTTTGTGTTTTCATATCAATCTTTTCCCATATATACATATTTATATTTCTGTAATTATGGTCATATATACCATTATTGTAAGCATTACTATATCTTTAAAAAATATAGCTTGGATCAATTAAAAATTACATTTAATGCTTTTGTTCTTCCAGTTTCATTGAGATATAGTTAACTTATAACACTGTACAAGTTTAAAGTGTACAGCATAGTAATTTTAGTTATGTACATCATGAAATAATTACTACATCTCATATAGATACAAAGTAAAAGAACAAATATTTTTTCCTTGTGAGAAGAACTCTTAGGATATACTCTCTTAACAACTTTCATATATAGCATACATCCATGTTAATTATATTTATCATGTTGTACATTATATTCCTAGTACTTATTTATCTTATAACTGGAAGTTTGACCCTTTGCCCATCTTTATCTAATTCCCTCTCTCCCTTTATACCCGCCTCTGATCTCTTTTTCTAAGAGTTTGTTTGTTTGTGAATCATAATTGACCTACAACCCTGAGTTCCTGGTGCACAACTTAGTGATTCGATATTTCTATACATTTCACAATGGTCACCACAATAAGTCTAGTTACCATCTGTCACCATAAAATGATATTACATTGTTAATTACTATATTCCTTAAATTGTACATTTCATCCCCATGACTCATTTATTTTGTACTTGAAGTTTGTACCTATTAATCTCCCTCACTTATTTCTCTCAGCTCCCTACTACCCTCCCCTCTGATAGCCACCTGTTTGTTTTCTGCATCTATGACTGTTTCTGTTTTGTACCTTTAGTCATTCTAATAATTTTTTAAAACTCTTATTTACCTACTATTAATATATATTTTTGTAAAAGCTACACGTTTTTGAATGCTACTACTTTCCAAGAACAGTATTCAGGGTCAGCTACATAATTTTCAGAGCCTGGTGCAAAATATAAATGTGGAATCCCTTATTCAAAAAGCAGGAAAAAATGCTGTGTCCTTTGTCTGAGGTCTCTCACTGCAAAACTGTTTTTCACCATGGCTACACCATTTTATCTTCCTACCAGCAAGGTGTGAGTTCCAGTTTCTCCCCATCCTTGCCAATACTTCCTCCATTCTAGTGTGGGTGAAGTGGTAACTCACTATGGTTTTGATTGGCATTTCCCTAATGAATAATGGCATTGAGTATATTTTCTTGTGCCTATTAATCATTTGTAAGTCTTCTTTGGATAACTAGCTATTCAAATCCTTTGCCCACTTTTAAATTGGTTTCTTATATATTTTTGACACAAGTCTCTTACCAGATATATGATATACAAATATTTTCTCCCATTCCATAGGTTCTCTTTTCACTCTCTTGGTAGTGTACTTTAAAGCATAAAGGTTTTTGATTTTTGAGGAAATACAGTTTATCTAGTTTAATTTTTTTGCCTTTATTGATTGTGTTTTTCTCCAAATGACCAATCATTTTATTGAAACTTGCAACAGAGTTCAATTGTGATTTTGATGTTATACCTAAAAAGACATTGTCTAACCCAAGGTCACAAAGATTTACACCTACACTTTCGTCTAAGAGCTTTATAGTTTTAGCTCTTACAGTTAGGCCTATGATCCATTTAAAGCTAACTTTTTTATATGGCATAAGAAAGGGGTCCACCTTCATTCTTTTACATGTGACTATACAGCTGTTCTTCTTTGATCATTTTTTAACTTGATATTGTAAATGTTGCTGTTATATCCAACATATCTCAGTGAGACATTTTTTAAAAACTTTACTACAGTGTTGTACTGGAATGTCGAAGTGTTAACAGATGCTAAGCTGGCCTCAAACTTTTTTCCTCCCTCCCATCTTCTAGTTATAGATTGATAAACGGATTTCAAGCCATGGCAAAAATGAGGTTGATGGGGTAGAGGAAAGCAGTACAAATAGCTGAGCACAGCCACAGAAGCTTGAAAGTGTCGAGTTAAATATCATAAGCTCCACGTTCTTTAATTCAGCCTTCATTAAAAATTGAAACCAGTCAGAGTTTAATTGCAAAAGTCAGAGCAATATCTAGAGATGTTGAGAATACAATGAAATGAACTAGCCCTTAGACTAGAAAATATTTATCAATCAGATATTTTAAAGATTTGAAGAACGAAAACCTAAGCCAGTTTGGGAGTGAAAGTTCTCTCATTGTATATATACCTATTCTTTATTTTATAAAACTAATTATTTGCAAAGTATACAAAAAAATCTCTCTAGATTCTACTCTAACTTCATTTTTCCCAGACAAATGCGTGTAGACTGATATTTCATTGTAACTTTATTTGTATGCCATCTATATTTGTGAATTTGAATCTTGTTACATGTTTGTTGTCCATTTACATTTCCTCTTTTGTGAATTTCTTATCAATATAGGAAGCTTCTTAACGATTTAACCACCAGGATGGAAGATTACAAAAAAATTCTACCAGGATCTGGTGTAGCTTTACTTTTCATTACTCCTTGAAATCACTACCAAGGATTCTTTCCTTTCAGATGGTTTCATGGGTATTGTTTTTAAAGAATAAAGACTTTATTGATTTTATAGAAATGATATATTCACATCATGAAAAATTCAAAGAACACAGAAAAGTACAAAGAGTACAAAGAGGTAAACCAAACTCACTCTAAATCTTACTCCCTTGAAATATCCATTATTAACATTTGGATACTAGAAGTCTTTTCATGAATATTTTAAAAGAAATTATGGATAGAAGGTTCCTGCAGCTTCAACTCACTGCCTTTTTCAATGAAGTTATCAAAAAGTTGTCAATTTGATAATACAGAATGGACATAGACTAATACACAGATTAATGTGATTTCTTTATAAATTAACAGCAAACATCTAGGTAAAAAGTAAGCAGTCATCAGACATTTACAGCAATCTGGAGTCATGTAAGCAAAATGTCTGAATGGGTATCTGCACAGTTGCATTTGACTGTGTAGAAACATCCAGATAAATGTATTTGTAGAAAGATAGCATTCTTGAATATTGAATGTTTTCTCTTTATTCCTATTTTATCAAACTAACAATTTATCCTAGTGATAATTCAATTTTAACATGTATTCAAAGAAGGGCCTATTAACTTCCAACAAGAAAATAATATGCTACAAATCATATTTTGTCCTATAGCATAGTGTCCGCTGGTTTGTAAAATTGTACATACAATCTCCCATGGAGGCACTGCTCAGTCTTAAATTAAAATAGCTCCATGCATCAAATGAATTTTCTGGAAACCACTTGGTTATATTTTTCTCAATCCCAAGAAAATTATGGGCAAAATAATTTATTATTAATAAGGCTGTGACTCAGCTTTTAAATATATATAATATGTATTATATATATTTCTTATTGATTTCATGCTTAGGAACAAAAAGACAATCATTAATGATGGAAAAGTCCTCAAATATCCTTCACTGATATTTAGATACTTTACACGTAATGTCCTCCATCAATTTAATGCTCCAACTACCACCCAAGGAAAATGGGGCATTTGTTTAGTGAAGAGTATGCTCACTTACAAATTTTATGCCTTTTTCAGGTGAAGAAAGAAGAACAAAAGACTCCTTTGCATTCTCCCTACTGGCCTGGTTTCATTTGAATGTGGCAGGTCTGAACCTGGTAGAAATTATATTAAAGTAAGCCCAAGTTACAACTAGGTAGGAAATGCTTCTTCTCACTGAAGAAAGAGCAGTTTCAAACAATTTCTACTATTGTATAATATATTTAATAATAGTATCTACTTCATAGTATTGTGAGAATTTAATGAGATAATCCATATATAGCACTTAGAATAGGACTCAGTGCATAGTAAGCACTCCATAAACTTTGGTTATTATTACCCAACACTATACAAATAAATTGGTCATTTCCTTTTGAAACGTATTAGACAGTTCTAACTAGCGAGGTGCTTTTTGACCAATGGAGTAGGGGATAAAGTTCTATTTTGTATGCACACTTTTATTTTAAAGTTGCCAACTAAATGATTTGCACAGTGCCTTTGTTGATTCTAAACGTTATCTCTTTTTAGGATCCCAATTTCACTTTCTGGCAGATTTTATGATACCAACAACCGAAGTGTACACAAGACTCTACTAAAGAATAGCAAGGAAAGGACTTCAGTACAGGTAATATAACTCAGTGTCTTCATGAAATTCTTTTTTCTTGAAAGGTAGAAAGCCAGACTCACTGTGTTCCTTAAAACATTTCACTTATTCTTGTTTTCATGTCTTTTATAATGTCATTTGCCTCATCTGGATTGGTCATACCTCTTCTTTTCAACCATCCAAATTCAACCCAACTTTCTTTTTTTCTTAATGGGTCAAATAAAATTGAAGTTTATTTTTTGTTCAGAACAAATATTTCTGATTTTTGGGCATTCCTCCTTCAACTGGTGATTCAGAAACTCAGGTTTCTGCCATTGTGTGGCTCTGTTGTCTATAGTCTTCTAAGTTTGGATTCCAAGATTTTCACCTGCATCAAGCTGCAAAAGAGCTATTAAGAGGCAGAACTGAGACACAACCATAAATTCCTGTTAACCAAAGATAGATTGAAACCTCTAATAAATAACTCTCATATATTTAAAGTGATATTCACAGCAAATACAAAAGTACAAAAACTTTGAGTCAAACAGACCTGGTTTTGAATCTGGACTCTGCGATGTGCTGACTATGTGACTTAAGCACAGCTATTTCTTCATCTCTAAATGGAACCTAAATTTCCCTCCTCACAGGGTTATTCACTGATGCCTTGTAAATCTTGGTAAATGAACCTAGAAAATACCACCTTGACCTAAGAAAAAATGAGAATCAACATATGGTTTTTGTTTGGTTTGATTCTGAACAGGGTCTCTGAAAAGCTATAGAAGCAAAGTCGGCTTTCTTTTTTTTTATAGATTTATTTATGTATTTATCTATTTTGGGCTGCATAGGCTCTTCGTTGCTGTGCGCGGGCTTTCTCTAGTTGCGGTGAGCGGGGGCTACTCTTTGTTGCAGTGCGCGGGCTTCTCATTGTGGTGGCTTCTCTTTGTTGCTGAGCACGGGGTGTAGGTGAGTGGGCTTCAGTAGTTGTGGTTCACAGGCTCTAGAGCACAGGCTCAGTAGTTGTGGCACACGGTCTTAGTTGCTCCGTGGCATGTGGGATCTTCCCGGACCAGGGCTCAAACCCGTGTCCCCTGCACTGGCAGGCGGATTCTTAACCACTGCACCACCAGGAAAGCCCCTAGCTTTCTTAACAATGTTTGAGCCATGTAGTCATATTTGAAAATGGATGCCTAAAGAAGTTATTCAGAGTATCCTATCTGATTGAAATACAATAGTAAGAGAGCGGTCATTCTCTGTGACTTACACCTGTGACAAAACTTTTTCTTTTTCCTCCTGGTCACACAGGTAGGCTACATTTCCCAGGCTCCTTTGCAGTTTCATGTGGCCCAGTGACTGAGTTCCGGCAAAAGAAATGTGAGCAGAAATGATGCATGTCACTTTCAGGACCTCCAATAAATCCTTCTCTGTACTCTACCCATCTTTAAAAGTGTATCTTAGCACTCTTCTCCTCCATGGAGCTTTCTTTGAGTAATTCAGTGCTACTTCTCAAAACTACTATAGCATTTGGCTTTTATTACACAATTTACGTCCTTGATCACATACTGCCTTTTATCATTCATTTTGCTTTAATTGTTTCAGGCCTGCTTCACTAATCAAAGTATAAGTTCCTTAAAGGCAAGGATCATATCTTCTAATTGCTTTGTACCTTCCACAGAGCCTAGCCCATAGTAGATTTTCAATATCTGTTGATTAAACTGTGCGACCTTGGACATTCTCTTCCCTTAATGATAATTTTCTCTTTATAGTGTTGCATAAAGCTGTCATAAGATAGAAACAAATACATATGTGCCTGTATAAAGATAAAACTACCATGAGATAAGTGAATTTCAAAATGGAAAATTATATATTGCCAAATTTGTTTTAATGATATTCTCCTGCTTCTGTTTTGTCTGGATTGTAGTTTTCCTGAATGATGAGGGTAGCATGAATTACTTTGACCTCTGATACAGTCTGAAAATTAGGCTCCACAACTTAAGGTCTTGTAAACACTTCTTAAAAGCTTGGTTTCGTATTTTCTTGAATGATAGGTCACCACAGTAAAGCTACTGCTAAAGAAACTATATCGTGAAATTTTAATATCTCGTTCAATAATTTGGTAGCTTTGGGCTATTGACATTCTAGGAACTACACTCATGTCTATTAATAAAGTGATGAAATTTGAAACTGCTTTTTCCTTTTCACAACATGTAGCAATTTAAATCTGGTATATCAGACTTGTAATAAACCACACTCATTTTAATAAATTTTTTCTCTGTATAACTAAACTTCTTAGCAGCAGTTTTTTATTTCTGACATCTTTGTTTCTTATCAGAAAAAAATACTATCCATTTGTTCTAAGAGTGGTACAAAGACCTCCACTCTATTCAAGAATAAAACTTCCACAGTACAGAGTTACATGCACTTTCAGTATTCTTACAGGTCTTTGCCTTAGCTATTATTTAATACATTATTCAAGAATCAAAGCACTGGGTAGGTTACTTTAAATGAACCACTAAGCTATACATTAAATATTTATTAGAGGAAAAATAAGGAAATACTATCATTTTTCTAGAATTATAACTTAATACAAACTCAATTTAGTCCACAATCATAATTATTAGAAATTCAATTGCCTTACATGCATATCTTAGAAAACATAATATCAAGTATGACTTTTAAAGGGAGGAACATTTTCTCTCTTGTTTAAGTTAAGATCTTAGGATGTTCAGTTTCAAACCTTTGAGAACTTTTTAGTTAAGCACAGTAGCCTCATTTTTGATGTTGAAAACTGAGACTCTGAATGATAAAGTGACTTGTCCAAGATTGTGCAGCTGCATAGTTGCAAAGCTGAGACTAGAATCTACATGTTTTAATTTATTTTCTCATGCTCCTTCTACTATATAATATAGGAAAATCAAATTGAAGTGATTTAAAGCCCTTATCACTGTAACTTTACCAATAGTCCTATTTTTACACTTTGGAGCAAGACAGAATTAAATATTTCTTCTCCAAATATTTGCAAATGAAGCAACTGACAAAGGATTAATCTCCAAAATTTACAAGCAGCTCATGCAGCTCAATAACAAAAAAACCCAAACAACCCAATCCAAAAATGGGCAGAAGACCTAAATAGACGTTTCTCAAAAGAAGAGATACAGATTGCCAACAAACACATGAAAGAATGCTCAACATCATTAATCATTAGAGAAATGTAAATCAAAACTACAATGAGATATCATCTCACACCAGTCAGAATGGCCATCATCAAAAAATCTACAAACAATAAATGCTGGAGAGGGTGTGGAGAAAAGGGAACCCTCTTGCACTGTTGGTGGGAATGTAAATGGATACAGCCTCTATGGAGAAAAGTATGGAGATTCCTTAAAAAACTAAAAATAGAATTACCATACGACCCAGCAATCCCACTACTGGGCATATACCCTGAGAAAACCATAATTCAAAAAGAGTCATGTACCAAAATGTTCATTGCAGCTCTATTTACAATAGCCAGGACATGGAAGCAACCTAAGTGTCCATCAACAGATGAATGGATAAAGAAGATGTGGCACATACATTCAATAGAATATTACTCAGCTATAAAAAGAAACGAAATTGAGTTATTTGTAGTGAGGTGGATGGACCTAGAGTCTGTCATACAGAGTGAAGTAAGTCAGAAAGACAAAAACAAATACCGTATGCTAACACATATATATGGAATCTAAGGAAAAAAAAAAAAGGTCATGAAGAACCGAGGGGTAAGATGGGAATAAAGACACAGACCTACTAGAGAATGGGCTTAAGGATATGGGGAGGGGGAAGTGTAAGCTGTGACAAAGTGAGAGAGTGGCATGGACATATATTCAATACCAAACGTAAAATAGATAGCTAGTGGGAAGCAGCCGCATAGCACAGGGAGATCAGCTCCGTGATTTGTGACCACTTAGATGGGTGGGATAGGGAGGGTGGGAGGGAGGGAGACGCAAGAGGGAAGAGATATGGGAACATATGTATATGTATAACTGATTCACTTTGTTGTAGGGCAGAAGCTGACACACCATTGTAAAGCAGTTATGTTCCAATAAAGATGTTTAAAAAAATAGGGAAATATTAAGGAAAAAATGATTTCTTCTCCCACATACAATTGCTCATATAGCTAAAAATTGATGGTACTTTGCCCTCCCTCCTTCCCCCCATGTTTAATCTAAATACCTCCTATTCTTGGTTATTCTCTTTTGGACAATCTCTAAGTTATCAAAATCTCTCCCAAACTAAACACACATTACATAGATGTGGTATGGACCTAACCTTCTTAATTTCCTCCCATGCTTAGATTTTTCTTCATTCTACAATAACATTTTAAAATAGGTATTATTGTTATCATCTTCATTTTATGTATGAGAAGATAGAGATTCAGGGATGTTAAGAAAGTTGTCTATGGTCATCTTGCGTTTAAGCTTGTGTACTCATTGTATATTGTTCTAGTATATTCCTAAAAATCCCTAAAAAACAATTGACAAACTTATTTATTAAGCACCTACTGTATAATAGATACTGCTATATCTACAAAGAAGTATTAACCACTTCCTCCCACTGCCTTCAAGGAAATTACATTCTAGGTGAAGTTACATAAAACATACAGATATAAAAATATCCCTTAGAATGCAAAAGTTATAATAGAGGTTTAGAGGAAGGAAGAAAACAGGAAGAAAAAAAACCCTAACATTTAAACATTTTTTATAATTTATCATGTGCCAGACGTTGTGTTGTTTATTTTTTCATACAAAATATAAATCCTTACAAAACCACAATGATGTAAGCACTACCCACCCCATTTTAAAGTAAGAAAATTGATTCTGAGACTCAGAAGGAGACTGGATGAAGAAAGGTAAGAGATATACAAGGTGTATTTGTCAGGTACAGAATTAAACAGTATTAACTGGAGGAAGTTAATATTGGGGAATAGCAGGAGATAAAACTGCAACCCATAGTAAGTAAATGAGTTGAATTTCAAAGGTGTTATTGCAAAAGCATTGGAAACAATTAGTTTCAATGTCATATGCTCTAATACTTCAGTACATCTGAGTCTAATAAAGAGAGGAATCTTGCACCTCTGCTCTCAGCAATTTTCAATTTTGGTAGTGAAGGGAATGGAGGAAAGGAAGTATGTTAAAATGTCAAAAGAGTCTTGCTTTACATGACCAACTGCAGTAGTGGGGCTCTATTTCCCTAAGCTCACCTGTCTCTAAAGATTATTACTGACATCCCCAAACTGGGGATCTCAGAGCACATGAACTATATATATATATATATATATAGTGTAATGACGAGTAGTACAGTTTTGGCTTGGGAAATAAGTGGTAATATAAATATGTTGATCTCATACACTAGTGAGGTAAGAGCTTTGACTTCTCAACAAACTGAGACTCTAACAAGTCAACCTATACTATCAAGGTCAGTCTTATATGCAAGCATAAGGGATTATGGCTTATGTAATGGAATTTTTTGGCCATCATGTGAAAGCTATATCCCCAAATTTCTGCTGTGTCGATTTGTCAAAGTACTTCCCATTTATCATTTTAGAATCAATACCTTGTGTTAAAGCATTTTACCTACAATGTTACCCTAAAACTTTACCATAAAATGTAGTTGAAGGGGTACATCATAGATCAACCATTAACTTGTTTGCATGAATTCTGTTTTTAGATTATCTAACAAGGTCTAGAGATATGTTCTCCAACATGAGAACCTCTAGCCACATATGATTTCCTTAAATTCAAATTATTTAAAATTAAGGAAAATAAAAAAATTTAGCCCCTCAGTCATACTAGCCCCACTTCAAGTGCTCAATTGGCAAATGTAGCTAGTAACTACCATAGTGGACAGTGCAGATATAAAATGTTTCCATAATTGGAAAAAAGCTCTCTTGAACAGTGCTGGTTTAATGGTAATATTTTGGGAGTAACAGAAAGTTGGAGAGGATCAGAGCCTAAGGATACATCCTGACAACAGCAGACCTGGGTAGGGTTCTGCTGTAAAGGATCCTGAATCCTGGGTTAAAGTAAGGTAGTTTAATGTACTAATTATAATTATACTCTCCTCTGGTCATGATTACATCCTTAACCTAGGCCACCATGTGAAACCTATTTTCCCAAAAGGCCAACTACCCAGAAACATCACTCTATTGCTTAATATGAACATCTTACATGTACAACTTATGGTGAATCCATAACATCACCTTCATGTTTAAAACATATTGATTAATATCACAAATATGTCAACTTTAAGGGCTCTCAGAGACAAATATTTAAAAACTAATAATTTTTACTCCACTGCAGAGTATACTCTGTGTTGTATAACTATTATGAGACAAGAACTTAAACTTCTCAATGATTTTCATTAATGAGACATTACTTGTTGAGATGAATTCACAGTAAGTACACTGCAGTCACATTTTGTCCAGTGTTAACTTGAAACTAGGTGATATCTGAGAGCACCACATACATACTTAAATTTAGCATCTATTTTCATGTTGTTTGCTAGACATTAAATTTTATTTCTTGGAAGTACATGCATAGTTAACATTGCTGTCTATATCTATCTATCTATGAGATAATAAGGCTTTATTTACAATGTAAATAGATAATCTAATTACTCCTCTACCTTTAGTTGAAAATCCCTTCTCCTTTGAGGCCTGTAGTGTCCAGCCATATTACTGCTATCATCTTTTGCCCTTCCTTGCCATCTTCACCCACTGATCTATTAGCAATTTTTGAAGATTCTGGTACCTAGAGTACAATCTCTCTCTCCATCCCAAATACTGAAATCATCACTGGTAACTTTAAAGTCCATGTAGATAAGTCATCCTAACATCACATATCTTCACCTCAACTCTAACAGCTTTCATATCTCAGTCATTCATCCATGCCCAGAACTGCTTCAGATTTGAACTCTTAAACTGCAGTATGTCACTATTCTAATCCAAATCTGCCATTCTTCCAACTCACTTCCTTTCTTATCTAATCAAGAACTTTAGCTCCTTAACCTGTCCATTTTCTCTCAATGCATCAGCTCTTTTCAGTTTTCAGTTCCTTTGCTATACATACAATATCACATTTCCCATTATTATTCCTCTTGCCATGTTCTATAGTCCTTCTATTGCCCTCACCAATCATGCCCTAAAATCCTCAGTTAGTTCTCTTATCTACTTTTTTCCCATTTACCTCCAGGTTTATGATAACTAATGGAGAAGAACACAACAATGCATGTAAGCATCACTACAAATCCATACTTGCTCATCTTACCTGTGCTCAGTAATAACTTTTATAATGTCACTAGTCAGCTCCTTATCTTGTTCTCCAGAACAGGTAGTTCAAATTATCACCATTTTAATCTATCCCTCTACATCCTCATTTTAATAGACTATTTCACATCTTATTCCACCAAAAAAACAAAAAAGTCCATCAGCCATGGACTCTTTCATCTTCCTGCCTGCCCCTGACAATCTTATCTGCACATACTCTCATCTTGCCTTCCTTCATTCCAATTTCAGTAAAGAATGTGTCTGCATTAACTTGATAGGGCTGTCATAACAAAGTACCACAAACTGGGTGGCGTAAGCAAAAAAAAAAATGTTGTCTCAGAGTTCTGGAGGCTAGAAATCCAAAATCAAGGTGTTGGCTGGGTTGGTTCCTTCTGATGGCTCTGAGGGAAGGATCTGTTTCAGGCCTGTCTGCTTGATTTGTATATGGTCATCTTCTCCCTGTATCTGTTCACATTATCTTCTCTCTATGCATGTCTCTGAAAATCTCCCCCTTTTTTGAGGGCACTGATCATATTGGATAAGGGCCCTCTCTAATGACCTTATTTTTACTTGATTACCTCTGTAAAGACCCATTATCCAAATAAGGTAGAATTCCAAGGTACTGGAGGTAGGGGCTTCAACATAAAAATTAGGAGGACACATTTCAACTCATAACAGTGTCCTTTCTCTTATTACAGCATACTGCTTGCATCCACATGTGTTCTGGATTTATTCTGCTTTGCCTCTCCAATGATCTCATTCCATCAAGTATTCCTCTCTGTTCCTCGGTCTTCAAACCTCTTCTCTCACTGGCCCCATCATGAAAATCCTCCTTTACCATGTGTTGTTATCTAGCCATCCCTTTCTTTTTCTTTTTACCTTGAATTAAAACCTCTTCAAATAATGGTTTATATACACCCTTAGCATGTGTTCACCTTCATTCCCTTCTCAGCCCACTGGCTTTCATCCTCATTGCTCTACTTAAATTACTCTTGCCAAGGTCATAAGTGACCTTCTATTTGCTAAGTCTAGAGACTTTGCAAACATTATCACAAAATTAATTCCACCTTGTATGTTAAGATTCCTCCATTGGTTTCCACATCACTTCTGGGTTTTCTTCTATCATTATTACTATTTTTTCTCAAGCCTCTTTAGGTTCCTCTTCTTCTACCTGTGTCTTGAATGTTGCTTATCCTTGGAGATCAGGCTTATTGAGATATAATTAGCATATAGAAAAATTTACCTTTTAAAAGAGTGCCTTTTAAAGTGTGCTGTTTTGACAAATGTATACTGTTGTATAATTACCACTAAAATCAAGATATATAACATTTCCTTCACCTCAAAAAGTTCTGTTGTTTCCTTCGCAGTCAGTCTTTTCCTTCTCCATCCCTAGCTTCTGACAACAATTGATCTGATATCTGACCCTATAGTTTTGCCTTTTTTTTCAGGATATTATATAAATGGAATCATACAGAAGGTAGCTTTTTGTGTCTGGCTTATTTTACCTAGCATAATACTTTTGAGATTCACCCTTGCTGTTGCCAAGTAGTATTCCATTGTATGTGGATGTATCACAAATTAGTTTATTAATTTACCAGGTGATATACATCTGGGTTGTTTCTTATTCCACAGAGTTTTATTCTTGTCCCTATACTCTTTTCAGTGTATACGTTCACTCTTGATTATTTTATTAGTACTAATGGTGTTAAATATTTTAACCTTTACAGTGCTGATTCCACAAACTCCATAACCAATCCAGATTGATTTCCCTAGCTATAGACACCGTATAGGCACTTCAACTCTTGTCCAAAATTGAATTCATCATCTGTTTTTTACAGTCATCCACCTATCTTACTCTCACCCTTATCTCAGCCTACCACCTACCCAGCTACTCAAAGCAGAAACCTGAGAGTTAACATAGGTTCCTAATGTCAATTAATGATGAAATCCTTAGTTGTGTTTCTCTTTTGGGTTTGATGCAGTTTAGAGATTGAGCTACTCCAACTTTTTAACTGATATTCAAGTGGCAAGAACCTCCATTATTGGGAATACTTCTCAAGAAGTGATCATGAGGGATGTGAGTAAATGACTAGATTGTGTTGCGTCCGATTCAATTGCATGGGGTGAATAGAGACTGTTATTACTTCAATCCTTAATAGTAAACTCGAGGATATAAAATCCCTAGGTTTCAACAGAAGGACTTTAACAGTCCTTCAACAGGACTTTTATCTGATAATATCATCTACCCAAGTTTAGAATATGTTTGAATCTGGCTATAGTCATTAGTGTTGTTTGCCAAATATGTCTGCCTCTCCATCTTTTGCACACAGAGTGGGATTGCACTTCCTTGTCTTCATGCACTTGGGTGGGGCCATGAGATTAGTTTTGGCCAATGATTTTGAGTCAAAGAGATATGTGTCACTTTCATGCCAAAATATTGAATAGTTGATGTGAGATTCCCCAGTGCTTTCTTTTTCCCTTTGGTATGGTGACTAACAATGTTATGATGGCTATGCTGTCAGTCTGGGATTTTTAGTGACTATGATGATCAGAGACACCCCTGATCATCTGTACTGAACCTGTAGAATGAGTGAAAAATAAACTTTAGTCGTTTTAAATTAGGTTTGGGAATTGATTTTTGCTGCATGACAATATAGCCTATTCTGATTGATACCAGTTCTTTTTTTCATACTTATTCTCTCTGAGGTCAAGTCATATCAGTTCTGGGGAGAATGCAAAATATTATTGTTATTTAAAAACATTGATGATAGGGTGGTTGGAAAAAGAGAAAGTAGTTAATACATTTTAAAAATATATTGGAGGGCTTCCCTGGTGGCGCAGTGGTTGAGAGTCTGCCTGCCGGTGCAGGGGACACGGGTTCGTGCCCCGGTCCGGGAAGATCCCACATGCCGCGGAGCGGCTGAGCCCTTGAGCCATGGCTGCTGAGCCTGCGCGTCTGGAACCTGTGCTCCGCAACGGGAGAGGCCACAACAGTGAGAGGCCCGCGTACCGAAAAAAAAGAATATATATATATATATATAGGAAAGATCTCATAGAAGGCATATAATAATCATAATAGTGATAATAATGACAGATAATACTGAGTGAAACTTACCATGTGATAGGAGCTGTGCTAAATACTTCACATACATTATGTTATTTTTCACAACTTTATAAGAAATTATTATTATCATCATCATCACTTTATAGATTAAAAAACTGAGGCACATACAGTTTAAATGACTTGTACAAAGACACACATAAAGACATTTCAAAAGTTTAAAACTGAAAATCAGGCCCCATGGGTCTAAAATAGGAAGAAAACTTCACAAAGTTTGTAGAAGATTACAGACGTTGCTCTGATTGTATTCTCTAAACAATTTTGTATTCAGATTAGACCTTCTGCAGAAAAGATGGAAAATTAAATTCAAAAAGCCTATTCAAGAACATTCAGATTCATTACATAATTACCACTGAAATTGCACAGCACCTCATAAAAAAAGGAGTTTTGCTACTAAGATTTCAAAGAAAGCACAAGTATATGTGCAAATTCAGCATTTTAATGGTGTTCTTTTTAAAAAAAGATTTTTTTTTTTTGGAAAACATTACATCAATGGGACAAGTTCTTATGTCTGTGTTATACCTGGTCTTTAAATGTACAAAATATCACATCCAACCTCTGCTTCCGTAAACATTTTAATATGACCAATATCATTTTTATTCATGTATTTCATAACTTGCTGATATAACAAGGCAGATTCTTTTAAAGTGTAAGCAAATTCATAAAGTGTAGTTATTTCAGAAATGCCATTAACTTATTTCAGACCATTATCATTACAGTTTGAATTTTATACTGTTAATAATAGGGAACCATTGAAAGACAGAGGCCTAAATTAAGGCAAAGGTACTTTGGACAGAAAGGAGTAGACATATTTGATATGCATTGGGAGGTAGAATGGATAAGACTTAGGATACAGAACAGGGAAGATTGAATTGAAGGAGGAGGGAAAGATTGGCATGGAGTATGTTCCTACCCACATATGATAAACCTAACAGAACACCATTATGGGAATTTTGAGACAACAAAATAATAGCATAAGAATATCTGGTACATATAGGGACAGATGGTGTATACCTGAAAGGGTTGGGGACTGATGACATAAGGTAGGAGCAGAGTGCTAAGAGAGAAATGGGAAGCTGTTTCCACAGGTTTTCAGAGGGTCAGCTTTATTGTTAGTTCTCATGTGGAGAAATTTGCTTGTCAGCAGATAGGTTTTACTACACAGAGGTAGCACAATTCATCTTTAAACAGGAGGTTCCTCTTAATTTCTTGTCCCTGTCAGTTATTAAATAGCCCATTCACACTGATTGTCCTTCCTAGTCTAACATTTCTCTAGATTCTCTGTCAGTCTCAGTTGCATGGCTTCCTGGTTAGACATCTTTTTGTCTACCATCTATCCGATTACCCAGTTTCACTCACATACCTCTACTCTCTGCTCCCTTCCCTTTTTTGTTGCTGTGATGAAACAAGCTAGTTGGATTAATTCATACTGGTCATGACCCAAATATTGCCTGGACTGCTGAAATCTGAAAATAAGTTTTATATTTATGCTATAAAATAAAATGTGTATTCCAAACACAGCAGGTTACATTTTTTACATTTTCTCCCCAAAAGAAGGCTTTTTAATGCCTTCCTTGTAATGCGAGTGCTTTTTTTCTCTGCTGTAAAATTCCTTCTCCTCACTTTCCTAAAGAACTCCTGCTCACCTCTCAATAGCCAATTCCATTGTCACCTCTTCCTTGAAACCTGTTTTGGCTTTCGCTAGGCAGAATGATTAGTTCTTAATCTGTGCTTATAACATCCTGTGCAGTTATCTAAATAATTTATAATCCAGAAAACTGCCTGGTACATGCCCAATTAAACTATCTCCCTCTCTCTCTCTCTCTCTCTCTCTCTCTCTCTCTCTCATCTCACACACACACACACACACACACACACACACACACACAATTATGTGCCCAATTCAACGGTGCACAGCACAGAAAGAAAAAAAATAACTTCTATAATTCATTCAGCTTAGTCAGGAATCCAGCCTCGCTTTATTGTCATTTATTCATCTGAGATATATAAATTTTGAGGCACTGGGAACCTCATTCTTAGCCAGATTTTCTCCATCCTCTCTCTCCACCTTCTGAACCTGGCCCATATTAGTATGTGTTAAACTTCATTTCATGCATGTGTATTTATGGTACAGTCAAAATTAATAGACATTCATCTTCATATGCCAGTTCTACAAATCTATTGGTTTACATATCCATGCAAAATTCACAAGACACTCTCTTAACACATAACTTAATTCATTTCCCATATCGTGTTTTATTATTTGCCTACATCAGAAAGCCTATGTCGCTAAATAACTTACTCTGTGAAATTAGAATACATTTTTCTTTAACTGTCTGTTTGCCTCTGTCCTCTCCTCAAAATAATATTCAGCATCTGCTCTATCCTCTGGGTAAATCAACAGGCAAACTGACAAAACAAGACAAAAGTTAAATAGTGATGAAAGTGATGTTCTTAGTGTTTTCATATAGAAAGACACATTGTTATGGAAACTGTTTTTCTTTGTTTCTCTTCATAACAAAAATCATTTCAACAATATGGGATATTGTATGTCTTGGCATCATGAGGAAAAGGGCAGGTGTGTGTTTTTGAAAGTCAGATATTGAAAGGAGAAAAATGTGTTAGCATACTCCTCTGACTAGTTAGCTGTCCCATTTGGCATGAGTGTGTTATGCTAAACAGTTTCATAATGTTATTTGGTAAAATTATGTAAGAGAAATATCTAGCTTGAAGAGCATTAGGATTTATATTGCTTAATGGAAGGCTTCTTTTTTAAATGTATTAGGATAGAACTTAGAGAAGACAACTTAGAAATAAAGAACTTAGAAGTGATTATGTAATATAGTATGTGTCTAACTTTGTGTGGCATACCACACTATGGGTCAGTTCATTCACCACCAAATATCTGAAAGAAAACTGAAAACAAAAATAATTCATCTAGATTTTGATGTCAGGTAGGAAACACTTGCTATTTTTAAGGCACACATGATTTTCAATATTGCTTTCCAACTTACAGTCCTTGTTCCCTATGACAGAGAGCAATTAACATTGTCACTAGTAGCTTTTCCTCTCTGGGAACCACTCCCCGCTGCTGTAAGTTCAACATGTTCTCCAACTCTGTCTAGCCTTCTTTTCCTAGGAGAGTTAGATTTCTAGATATAAATTATAGGGTAAAGAAAGTCCCTACAGTGCACTCTGCACATTGAAGAACAAAGTTCCCATTGTAAAGCCTTAAGTTCAATGATGCATTCCTGTAGAGACCAAATGTTTTTGAAGGTAAAAAAGACAATTCTCTAATTCCACATGAAATAAGCATTTCAAAAAGGGGTGAAGCTCTTTCAGGTATCAGAGTGTCAGAGAAAATGTGGAGTCAACAGAGGAAAGGTGGAGTCAAACGAATGGTCTTGGCACTCTGAGAATAAAAATGTATCAGATCAGTATCAATCATTTGGAGAACCTTCTCCATAATAGAGTATTCAGGGCTACTAGACCACCTTTGCTTGACACTGTCTGAGCCATGGAACCAGAACTCTATGTCTCATTTGCCTGACCTTATTCTCAGCCTACCTTGGCCATTTCCCTCCAACCATCAACAACTTCTGAATTAACTCAGCTATCTCAATCAGTGCCCTTCCTGACTAGCCAGCTCAAGGTTTAAGGTAGTGAGGCTCTCTATCTGATCTGCCCTTGAATTATTCTTTGCTGATTTCTAGACTCCTGTTTTCAACTACTTCTATCCTGAGATCCCTGAACTGGGAAACCAATCCCTAGGCTGTTACCACATGGCCCATCATTTCAGCAGCAAGCCACCATATTCTGTCTCTCATACCTTGATCTAAATAAAACAAAGAGACAACAAACAACAATACCAACAAAATCATTGATGCTAATACATTGGATAATTTGCACCTAAAAGGAACTTTTCCTGTGCTAAACTTCTGAATTACATTTTCTGTTATTGATACCTGAAGAAGATTCTAACAACATTCTGCACACATGTATTACTTTTGGGTTTTGAATAATCAAAAGATACCTTTTGTGACTGGACATTACCTTTCTATTAAAGAAAACACTAAAAGTTGAAGTAGAGTGGTAGACAAACAGAGGCTTTACTTCTGCAACACTATGTGGTGCCCTTTCAAGTGTGTAAATATTTTTGTCAGCAGTGTCTTGAAACAAATATGGTCATGTACTTTCACAGTGCTATAGTTTTGGCCACACAAGCATACCTTAATTGTGCCTTTTTAAAAAGATATAATTCACATAACATAAAATACCATTGTAAATTGTAGGATTCAGTGGTTTAGTATATTAAAAATGTATAGCTATCACCACCATCTAATTACAGAACATTTTCCACATCCAAAAAAGAAATATCTTGCCCATTATCAGTGACTCCCTTCCCTATCTTCCCCCTTCCAAGCCCACGAAAACCACTAGTCTACTTTCTATCCATATGGATTTGTCTTTTTCAAATATTTCATATAAAAATATTCATACAATATGTGACATTTTGAGTCCAGTTTCTTTCACTTGAAATAATGTTTTCAAGGTTCATTCATGCTATAGCACATATCAATACTTTTTTTCCCTTTTTATGGCAGAATAATATACCATTGTGTAGATATACCACATTTGTTTATCTAGTCATCATTGGATGGACATTTAGATTGTTTCCGTGTTTTGGCAGTTTTCAATAATGCTTCTATGAACATTCACGTACAAGTATGTGTGAACACATTTTTAATTCTCTTGGGTATATATATATATATATATATATATATATATATATATATACTGGGGAGCTGGGTCACATGATATGTTTGTGTTTAACTTTTAGAGGAATTGCTGAACATTATTACATAGTGGCTGAAACATTTCACAATGACACCAGAAATGTATGAGGATTCCAACTTCTTCACATCCTTGCCAAAACTTGTTTTCAGTTTTTAAAATTGTAGCCATCCTACTAGGCATGAAGTGATATCTCATTCTAGTTTTGATTTACATATCCCTGATGACTAGTGATGAGAATCTTTTCCTGTGCTTATTGTCCATTTGTATAAATTCTTTGGAGAAATGTCTATTAAATCCTTTGCCCCCTTTACAATTTAATTGTCTTTTTATTGTTGAGTTGTAAGAGTTCTTTATTCATTCTGGATGGTAGTCCCTTATCAGATATATAATTTTCACATTTTTTCTCCCATTCTATGGGTCATCTTTTCAATTTTTTCAAAGTGTATTTGGATGCATAAAAGTTTTTAATTTTGATTAAGTCTAATTTATCAATCTTTTTGTTTTTTTGCTTATGCTCTAGGTGTCATATCTTAGAAAGCATTGCCTAATACAGGGTAAAGAAGATTTACTGCTTTATTTCCCCACAAGTTTTATAGTTTTACCTCTTACATTTATGCCTATGATCCATTTTGAGTTGATTTTTATGTATCATGTGAAGAGAGCAAAGTCATACTTTTCCATGTGAATATCCAATTATTCCAATAACATTTGTTGGAAAGACTAAATCTTTCCCCATTGAATGGTCTTGGCACCCTTTTTGAAAATCAGTTAACCCAGATAAATGAACTTATTTCTGAACTTGTAATTATATTCCATTGATCTGTATGCCTCTCCTTATGCCAGTACCACACTGTCTTGATTGCTGTAGCTTTGTAGTAAGTTTCAAAATTGGGAAATATGAGTCCTCCACTTTTGCTGTCCTTTTTCCAGATTTTTTTTTGTTATAGTGGATCACTTGCATTTCCGTATGAACTTAAGTATCAATTTGTTAATTTTTGAAAAATAGCAATTGGAATTTAGATAGAGATTACATTGACTCTGTAGACCAATTTGGGGAACATTGCCAGCTTAATATTAAGTCTTCCAAACCAGGAACACAGATTATCTTTATATTAACTTAGGTTTTCTCTAATTTATTTCAATAATGTTTTGTAGTTTTCTTCTTCTATGACTCTCATATCACATATTTTGGTTTTCTTAGTGAGGTCTCATAAGTCTCTTAAACTTTCTTCACTCTTTTTCATTCTTTGTTTTCTTTTTGTTCCTATTATTGGATAATTTCCAATGACCTATCTTTGAGTTCACTGATCCTTTCTTTTGCTTGATCTAGTTTACTGTTGAGCCCCTCTAGTGAATTTGTCAGTTCAGTTATTGTATTCTTTAGCTCCAAGATTTCTGTTTATTACTTTTGAAATACTTTCTGTCACTTTGTTGAAATTCTCACTTTGTTCCTGCATGTGCTCCTGATTTTGTTGAGCATCTTTATGATGGTTATTTTGAATTCTATGTGAGGTAAATCATGTATCTCCATTTCATTAGGGTTGGGTTCTAGAGAATTATCTTGTCCGTTTGTTTAGAACGTATTTCCAGTAGCCCCTGTAGTGAGGGGCTACTACAAATACCTTCATACTACTTCAAACTTCTGTATTTGTTCTCAGTGGTGCTTAGGTATCTAGAGTATGCTCAGTTTCATCAGCAGTCTGAGACAGGTGAAACAGAACCAGTGCCTTTGGCAGCCCCCAGTAATTTGGAACATTGGATATGCAGTCCAACTCTTTCTCTCCCCAAAGAGAAGCTGGGAGCTAGGTGTTTCCTCTCGATCATATGGTACTGTGCCAAGGATAGGGATTATGGTAAGAGTATATTTTCCTACTGGCTTTGATGTGACTAGTTTCATGCTTGCCCAGGGTGTAGAAACTTCTCAACTAGGTTCTGGACTTCTCACAAAAGGAATTTGTTCATTTATTGTTGTTTCAGTGTGCCTATGAGGGAAAGTGGGGTCTAGTGTTTCTACCATTTTGACATCACCCACCATTTATTCTTTTTTAATGTAGACATTTACAGCTATACATTTCCCTGGAAGCATAGTTCTCTCTGATTCCCATTTGTTTTAGTATGTTATGATTTCATATTTATACTTCTCTAAGTTCTTTTTTTTCTAATTTTACATGTAATTTATTTTACCCATTTGTTATTTAGGAATGTGTTGTTACATTTCCACATATTTATGAATTTCCAAAATTTCCTTCTGTTATTGATTTCTAATTGCATTCTGTTCTGGTTGAAGAACATACTTCGTGTGATTCCAATCTTTTAAAATTTATTGTGACTTTTTTATGACCTGACATATGGTCTATCCATATGTTACATAGTAAACTGCTCCATGAACAATTAAGAATACTGTGTATTCTGCTGTTTGTGGGTAGAGAGTTCTATAGATGTCTGTTAGGGCTAGGTTGGTTGATTTATAGTGTTCAAATCTTATATTTCCTTGTTGATCTTCTGATTATTTTTTCTATCCATTATTGAAAGTACATTATTGATGTGCCCAACAATTATTGTTAAACTTCATTTATGTTAGTTTTTACTTCATGTATTTTGGGGCTCTATAGTTAGGTTCACGCATGTTTAGAATTGTGTGTTTTTTTGGCCTTTTTTTGATTATAAAATGTCCCTTTTGTTTCTAATAACAAATTTTGTCTTAAATTCTACTTTAAACTAATTTTTATTAGAGTATAGTTGATTTACAATGTTGTGTTAATTTCTGCTGTACAGCAAAGTGAATCAGTTATACATATACATATATCCACTCTTTTTTAGATTCTTTTCCCTTATAGGTCATTACAGAGTATTGAGTATAGTTCCCTGTGCTATACAGTAGGTCCTTATTAGTTATCTATTCTGTATATAGTAGTGTGTATATGTCAACCCCAATCTCCCAATTCATCCCACTCCCCCTTTCCCCCTTGATAACCATAAGTTTGTTTTCTACATCTGTGACTCTATTTCTGTTTTGCAAATAAGTTCATTTGTACCATTTTTTAAGATTCCACATATAAGTGATATCATATGATATTTGTCTTTGTCTGACTTACTTCACTCAGTATGACAATCTGTAGGTCCATCCATGTCAGTACAAATGGCGTTATTTTGTTCTTTCTTTATGACTGAGTAATATTCTATTGTATATATCTACCACATCTTGATATTTGTATAGCCACTCCACCTCTATTTCGGGTACTGTTATCAAAACATATATTTTTCCATCCATTGTTAACAGGGTGCAGAGGTGGTATGACTGCTTGGATTGTGGGAACACTGGTGGTACCAAATGTGCAGGGAAGCTGGTGGCCACGGGCACAAGAAATATGGCCCTAGTGAGGGCCTCTTCTGGCACCCAGTGTAAGGCACGTGAGGGCCAGCACTGGCTGGGGTTTTTCTGGCACCCAACAGCAGGCACGTGAGGGCCAGCCCTGAGAGGGTTTCTTTTATTGTCATTGGTAGGCAAGAGAGAGGTTACAATAGTGGCTCCTCCCCCTGCATGTGACTCAGCAGCAGCACCCTGCCTCCATCGCAGTCCAGTCTTCCTCCACAGGCACTCCCTGCTGCTGATTTCCTCCCTCCCATCCCCCCAGTCTATCTCCCCACAGCCAACAGCAGCCCCCACTCTGGACCTGTTCTTCAATCCCCACGCACTAGCTCCCAGCCCCCTTGCACATCTGTGAACACACGTCGCAGTCCAGGGCACGTAGGGCTGTTGTACAGACCAACTGTGTATTTCTCACTCTGTCCCATCTGCCACAGATCAGCCGTTTCACCCTCTTCCAACAGCCTCAAATGCTTCCCTTCTGTCCCAAACGATTTCCCTGTCAGAGCGGGGTTTCCCCGAATTTGGGAATCTCTCCTCTGCTTCAGCTCCCTTGCCCCGGGGTGCAGGTCCCATCCCTCTTCCTCTCCTCCTCCTTTTCCCTTCTTTTTTTTCCGTCCTACCCAGTTATGCAGGGATCTTTATAGTCCTTTCTGGTGTCCAATCTTTTGCTAGTTTTCAGCCAGTGTTCTGTGAGAATTGTTGCATCTATAGATGTATTCTTGATACATCCATGGAGAGATAAACTGCACATCCACCTACTCGGCTATCTTAAATCCTCTCTCTTTCCATCTTGATTTAATTCACTAATACTGTGTATTAAGTCTTCCAGGTATTCATATTTAATTTCACCTTCTTTGTTAAATATTTTCCATTAGAAAGCTAAACAAATAGACTATTTCATTAGTAGTGGACTTTCACATTTTCTTCATAGAGTCACTGCCATTTATTATATACTAGTGTTTGAAATGAATTTAGGTAGTAGTTTCTCAGACTTAATTTTAGAATTTCAATTTACAGTTGTTTATAATGCAGGAGTTATGCATTAAAAATAGTGACTGTATAAACAACTTTTAAAATTTATTATTTTACTCTCTAGATCAATAATTCCTTCCAGATTTCAAATAAAGTGAAATGTAAAAAGATTTGAGATTAACATCTATATTTTTAATTTCTTGGGATGAATTTTGCTCTTCTACTATCTTTTTCATATTCTGAAGATGATTAGTCTGGATGATATTAAGATTTTAGGGCCAAAATAAAGTGGTCCAAAAATTTTGTGTAGGTTATTTATATAATAAACCATGCAGCTTGCTTGGCACAAGAATAAAAACAAAGCAAGTAACTGTATTCCTATTGCTCTCAAAATAAATGTTTTTATTTGCTTATTTGTTTATTTTGCTCTTCTTTCCACTTTTCTTAATATTATGGATTTATACCCAAGAGGCTACACATTTTGAAGAAGTTTCAGTTTATAATTTTATTAATTAATATTTTACCCAGTGAGTTTAACTAGAAAATATTACATGCGATTTAAGTAGAAAGACAGTAGTACCGTTGTAAATTATGTTTTTTTGAGAAGTTAAGATCATATATTTAATTTACAGAAGATTGGAGCTGGTAATATAGAATGGATTTGCCACAAATGGAATTAATTAATGGTGTAGTGAGAATGGAATAATCTGGTTGTGCAGTCATGAATCTCTTTTTAGACAAAGATACATTTGAAAAGCAGACGCTTTTATTTGTGTATGTATGGACAAATTTGTATTCTCAATAGGATATAAATTTCATTCATTTTATTTTTTAAGAAGTTCTAACATAACATTAGTATAGATAAAAACAATATTTTCCAGTCATTGGTTATGTAAGTGTTATCTTCATTCATATTTTCCATTTACTTCCCTATATTTAGTATTGTTTATCCATTAAAAATTGACTCAATTTTAAAGCTATGTATTTAGGCTATTTATATTCTTTCTAATAATTTTAATTTTTATATATGTTTATTACAAAAATGTTTGCCTATGTATGTCCTACAATACTCTCACGTATTACCAGTGTTAATGGACCACTTAGTCCTTTAAATGGAGACACTGTTAGCAGTCAACTACTCTCCCTCCATCTTGGTTAAGTTCACAAGCCCTGTGCTATCTGTTGAGAAACATCAAGTAAAATACTCTGTAGAGGGAACTAGGGTGTAATCATTTTATAATCTTAGAGCTGGAAAGGTTTTTTGAGATCAATGAGACCAGTGATTTTTTAAAGTTTGTTTGTTAAAGTTGTAAAGCTTGTTCATCAAATCTTCTACAAACCTCAGTATATAAAAGCAATAACACCTGAGTTGTTTGAGCTGAAACTGGTTATTTATTGAGTAGCTACAATGTGTTAGGTACTATGCTCAACATTTTACAAATGTCATCCCATTTAATCGTACAAGTTCCCAATGAGGCAGGCACTATTATTTGAAGAAACTGAAGTTTTGAGTGAGTACTGTGCCTCAGTTCAATGCCAGTCATTTTCTTATTTGCTCCACTGTATTGCATTTTATTACACACTGATATTAGTACCTAAGAGAGTGCATAAACGACTTTACTATCTGAATCACAACCAAAGGAAAGCTAAGAAAATATTCTTCCATGATTTGCAGGAAGATGAGCCCACTTGGACCTGAATATTTTCCACTTAGGAGAGCCTAGAATTGATGAGGGAAATCAGTCTAGGCAAAACCTTGGAGCCAGCTGGCAATACTACTGCTTATGAAACCAAAGCCATAGTTGCCAGTTTCTATGTATTAATGCACCCAGCTGGCTTTTTCTGCAAGTCGTAACTTCTTTGAGTCGTGAATGCCTTAAGGAGATCAATGATGTCAGTTCTGATATACCCATGTAACACGTCAGGTAGAGAATTGGACTGAGCATTTGTCAATGTTGATTTTCTGTCCTGCCACCTTTTGTCTCTTGAGATTTCAGAATAATATCACCATTTGAATAGTTTGAGGAAAAACCTTTCACAATTTGATCTTTGTTCCCCTTCAGTATGACACAAAGTGGTGTTGAGAAAAAAGAAGCCACAGAATACATTCATTCAAATAGATACCCCTTTCTACACACAGCAAGGAGTATAGTCAAGCACAGTCATACATGCAAGATGATGTGAAGAGTAGTCTAGGAGCCTCTCAGCCCTAAATGAATGTCCCCATCCAAATGCCATTATGACTTAAATTCCACCATTAGAGATTTATTCCTTTGAAACTTTTCATTTTATATTTCTTTGAATATGTCAGTGAATCTGATAATAATCAATGAAATGCTTTATTAACTTTTCTCCTTATATTTATACAGGTTAAAAGAGGCAAACTCTATATAGAAAGGGAAGGCTAGGTATACCAAATACAAACTGCTTTTATTAAAATTTTAGGTATAGCTGATTCTATATCTTAAACTATTTGATTCATTTCTCCCATGTTCATAACAATTTTTTCTACTCTATCCATCGTTTTTTTTGCCCAACTAAAATTGAAGTGACTAGATCTTCCTTTCCAGCTCTTAAAAGAATTTTAAAAATCAAGATGAACACAATATTAGAACTATTCTAATTTGCTAAGTTCAGTTGTTTTCTTGACAAAATATTTTACACTTTCAAAAAGCATCAAGTGAACCAGTATTTACGTAAAACAAAACAACTAAAAAAATTGAAATATGACCAAATCAAATTTTCATTAAATAGAACCAATTCACACACTAGTATATTTTCCTAAATTCAGAGCATTTATGAAATTTAATGTCCTGAGCATAAACAGTTCAATGATTAAAAATACTTCTCAGTTGTCTTTTCCCTCTTCATCCAATTTAATGATTAAGATTTTCTTAAGGATGCTTTTAATGGTCAACTTCAGAATAATTGTTTGGATCCATTATGTCAGTGATACAATTTGATTATGACAAAACCCACAAACTTTTGAAAAATTATCTATACAAGGGCCAAAATTTAAGATCTTTATCTAGTGTAGTTTTAAAGGATTATTCTCTGATTAAAGTATATTCTTAGAAAAAAAGATGATTTAAAAATTTAACTTCTCCCAGTCTTTCTAAAAAAAGAAATAAATAAAAATAAAAATTTAACTTCTTTTAGGAAGAGGAAAACAAATTTTTTCATGCATGGAGATTTTGTGCATGATTCAGCTCATTCAAAATTTATTTACTTGCCATACAATGATAAAATAAGCAAAAATTTGGACAGAAATAATAGTCATACATTCAAGGTTTAGTGGAATGTCTGAATTTATCAGTCTTCTCAGTGACCTAGGATCAACATCTATAAAGGTATTTTTTAATTCCATTAAGTGATTATTAATAAATATTTCTGTTAATGTGGAAAATGGAAATTCTACATAGACCGGCTTTCTATGTTCTATCATTTGACCTGGTTTAATTGTTTTAGATATATTAGTGCATTACCCATCCCACTTCCTTTATTAGCATATCTTTGTAACTACTATGAAATGTTATTTAAAAATGATCAAAGTTGAACAGTAGTTTTGCCTGCAGCTTGAAAGATTTATTTAACAAAGGGTTATTTAACAAAGGGGGATTATGTAGATTTCAAGTGATTATCAAAATATGAGTCAGCTTCATTTTACCTTCAAGAAGAAAAACAAAAAATAATAAAGGAATAAAAGAATCAGAGAATTGGTCAATATAGCAACTGTTGTGATAAAAAAAATTAGAGATAGAAAAGTGGGTCAAAGTTTTCAGATATTATTTATAGATTTCTAAAAACAGCAGGAAGTAGTGCTTAAAACCAACAAAAACTCAAATAACGCTCTCTTTTAGCTCACCATAAAAACAGTATTACAAATAATCTCTTATAAATAAGATATATAGCTAAAATAATATTACTCAAAACTATAATTTTCCTATAAATAGCCCTATAAACCATACTTAGGATATTATGCCATTTAATCATTTACACTCAGGAGGAAGCTAATATAATCACCTAGGACGCCCTCCCCCCAAAAAAAATCTTAGCTGACAATTTCTTTGTCTTCAGTGTTATATAGTGAATTGTATATCTAAATGGCAATACTGACCTTAAACCTCTGGTTACAAAATTCTGAGTAACCTTTGACATAGGCGTGAGTTTTTCACTGATGCTCAAAAGGGAAAAAAATGCCAGAGAAACATTTTAAAATGTAATTGTGCTAATTTAGCTGTTTATGAATGGCAAAGCTATATGTTTCTAATAATTACCATGGAAAACAAATGTATATAATTTATTAGAGCATAACATAATGTTAAAGGTTAATGAGATTTATTATTTTGTAAAATATGTAAAATTAAAGAGAATAAAAAGTTAGTTAAAATTAATGCTATTTACCAGTACATACCAGATGCCACTTGTTAACCCTGAAGTGGTTTGGTGATTTGTAGATCAGTTGTCTAAAAATAGACTGGCTCTCTGGATAACTGACATTTTGGAGATTCATTTTAGTTTTTGATCTTCTGTGATTAAGATGGTGAGAAATATCTGATTTCATCCTAATAATGTTGAGTCAGGGTGCCACACTGGCAAGCCAATGGATTACAGAGGATAGAGACCTCATAGGAAAAAAATGCGGGTTTGAAATGAAAGTTCAAAGTGATGCAGAAGTTTCACCTTTTAATATTCACCTTAAGTGAGGATCTCAGCTACCTTGGAAAAAATAGGACTTATAGACAATACTGGAGTATTGTCTAGTATACTAGGAATTTTTACCATGTATAGTTCCTTTTGTCATCTCTACAAGATTTATAGAACTCTTTAAAAGTGCTTACAGTGAAACATAAGAGTTTTAAAACAAAACTTGTTTTATGGTGGTCAGTCTTCATTAATGTTCAATGTGTGTTTTCTGTTTGTTGGTTGCAGTGTTTTACGTAAGTGCGATAAATCAAGCTTATTTTGTTTTTCAAATCTAGTATATTTTTTTCCAATTCTTTAAAGAGAACTGTATTGACTCACTATGTTGGTGGAATTGGCAATATTTCCTTGCAACTGTATTAATTTTTGCTTCATAAAATGTGAGGCTCTGCTATTGGGTAACAGAAGGGTAACACAATGTGCCACCCTAAAATATGCCACTTTGGCATGTGGTGCTGAAGGCAGTCAAGACCCAGTAGACTCAAGAAGAGCTTTTTACCTCCCATTTAACATCCCAGAACCTATTAGTGTATAGGGAAAATTAAAAATACTTATTCTTTTCTTAATTTACATACTATTGTTTTTCAGTATTTTAGTTCTCCTTTGCTCCAGTGACTTATTGGAGGTGTCCCTTAATTCCAACAACAAAAACTACATTTTACTCAGAATCTAGAAATTTTGTGGCAGAGTAGCTTGTCCTGGGCCATACTATACAAAAAAAAGGTATTGAGAAAACAGGAGTTAGGAGTTAGTAATTCAAGTCATTTTATTGACAAATACATTTTTAAATAAATAAGTTCAAAGTAGTTTTCTTGAAAATAAATGACCTTTGTATTCAAAGTAAATGCAGATCAGAAAACATAGAAAAAGAAGTCATATGACCTTATTGATTTCTCTTTACTTATTTAGTTTTCCTTTAAAACAAGTGTAATAGATCTGGTAAGTTATGGACTAATATCCACAGTAATTGCTAGAAATTAATTAATAGAGACTTACTTGACATTTGGATGTGAGGAGAGATTTTTTTCCCTAAATGTGGCTTTTACATATTTTGGCATTTGACGTATGATTCATATTTCACTTATGCAAACATTAAATCTATCATTAGGGATGAATAAGTTATGTGACATTAAATAAGGATTGCCTTCTAATTTCTATACCTATTCCTAAATTCCTTCACCTGACAATTCTTTGCTCAAGTAAATTGATACGTAAGGAAAATAATTAAGAAGTTTTCATTTTACTTAAGTTCTAAAAAATGATTTATTCAGTCTTCTTCAGTATTGTGTCACTATGTCACAACTTAAGCATGAGTATACTAATATTGAAATTAATTGCATTTTAACACAAGTAACCTTCATGTTCTTTATGTCTAATTTCTTAGCTTTAAAATAAATTGGTTTACTGAGTAATGATTGACCTCAACATACTGATTTTTGCCATATCCCCAATTTTGCTTTTTAAAAGTCAAATCCTTCTTTGGTGAGATTTAATTGCTTTATATTTAGTTTGTAGGTGGGAAAACAATATAGTTGATATGCACAAAGGGATATTGCTTCCTTGAATATTCATTCATACTTATGTATGTGCAGAGGTGGATGACATTCTGTCGAAATAGGTAATCATGAGTATCATTAGGTAAGAAGATGAGATATTCACTGACGTGTCTCCTCTTTAAGTCCAGGAATAAGAAAAACCAAGGCCTTTGGGAAATATCTAAGATTAGGTTTATATCCTGAAAGCAATAAGGAGCTATTGATGGGTTTTAAGCATAAGGCTGATGTGGTAATATTTATGTTTTATAATATTATTGGCTTAGACTTCTGGTTTCTGGTCCAGCGTGTAAGGGGTTTGGATGTCAGTTCTCTCATTCACACAGCAAGAAAAACCCTGAACACACTGAAAATCAGCAACTCTTCTTAGATCCATCAGAAAGCTGAGGTCTCAGGGCAAATGCAGCCCCCAAAATTGAAGAAATAGTGGAAAAAGAGAATCACAATTTATCAGAGTAGAAGCTCAGAAGCAGAAAACTCCATGGGAACTGGTGCCAGGGTAGGAAAACCTAATCTGTAACTGATGAATTGCTGGAGGCTCAGTATGGACTAATTTGAAAGTTCAAAACTGCAGGGAAGTGCAGTCTTAGGGGAGCCCCCATACTTTTCGTGACTGTTTGAACATCAGAGGAAAATCCCTTTGTGCCTCCATCAGGGAGAGGGGAAATACAGCCATTTTAAGATATGCCCAGAGCATTCAGTTCTTCTTAATAAGGCCCACCCTCAATAGAAACCTAGGTCAGAGCCTAACCTACTTGAGTTTTACCAGGGCCTTAACAATCTGGCGGAAGGGAAATACCCAACTCCAATACTTTCTAGCCTTCCTGTCACTCCTAAGGGGGCAGGGGCAAACAAAACTGAGATATACGTGGAAAGTCATAGGCTAGGGCCAAAGACTCATTAGAAGGCTGAGACCTAGTCATAGGAATATAGAACACCTCACCTCCCCCACACCTCATCAGCACATCAATAGGTATCCTATATAATAACAGAAGAATACAACTGAAAAAAAAGGTGCATCTCAGGCAATATTTAAGAAGTCTCTAGGGAAACCCCAGAACAACAGGGAAGACAATAACAAGGACACCAGTGGAAATTTTAGTCTCTGATACCTATTGAAATCCTTGGTGTATATACAAAGGTCTTGAAGAGATATTTGTACACCTATGTTGATAGCACTATTAGTCATAATAAGGAAAAGGCGGAAGCAACCTAAGTGTCCATTGTTGGATGAATGGATAAACAGAATGTGATATATACATACAATAGAATATTATTCAGCCTTAAAAATGAAGGAAATTCTGATACATGTTGCATCATGGACAAACCTTGAGGACATTATAGTAAGTGAACTAGGCCAGCCACAAAAAGACAAATACTGTATGATTTCACTTATATCCACCTATATGAAATATCTAGAGTAGTCAAATTCACAGAAACATAAAGTAGAAAGGTGGTTGCCAGGGTCTCGGGACAGGATGGAATGAGGAATCGTATTTTAATGGGTATAGAGTTTCAGTTTTGCAAGATGAAAAGTTCTAGAGAGTGATTGCACAACAATGTGAATATAGTTAACACTACTGAATTAAACACTTAAAATCATTAAATTCATTAATTTTATGTTACACATATTTTATCACAATTAAAAAGTCATTTTAATTGACATGAATGTCTATGTAGAAAACTGCAAAGAATTGACTCAAAATAATTTCACTGAACTTATAAATGACTAGCAAATTTGAAGGATACAAGATTAATATATAAAAGTCAATTGCTTTCTTATATACCAACAGTTAGCAATTTGAATTAGAAATTAAAAGCATAGTACAATTTATCTTTGACCCCCCCAAAATGAAATCCTTAGTTATAAATCTAACAAAATATGTATAATGAGGAAAACTACAAAACTCTGATGAAAGAAATCAGATGATTCTAAATGAATGAGAGATATTCCATATGCATAGATAGGAAGAGTTCATGTTAACAAGATCTCTGTTCTTCTCACCTTGATTTATAGATTTAATGAAGTCTCAATCCAAATCCCAGCCAGCCATTTTGTGTATTTTGACAAACTGATCCTAAAGTTTATATGGAAAGCAAAAAACCTGGAATAACCAACACAATATTTAAGAAGAACAAAGTTGGAGTACTGACACTAATTGACTTCAAGGCTTATCATAATGCTACGATAATGAAAATGTTTGAAACTGGTGAAAGAATAGACAAATGGATCGATGGAATGGAATAGAGAGCCCAGAAATAGAACCACATAAATATAGTCAGCTGATCTTTGACAAAGAAGAAAAGGCAATTTAATGGAGAAAGTATAGTCTTTTCAATAATTTCTGATGGAACAACTGGACATCCACATGGAAAGGAAGGAAGGAAGTAAGACAGAAAGTAGGTTAATTAATTAATTTAGACAGACTTTACACCATTCACAAAAATTAACTCAAAATGAATCTGAAAATTAAATGTAAAATGCAGAGGTATAAACCTCCTGGAAAATAACATAGGAGAAACTCTAGGTGACCTAGGGTTTAGTGATGACTTCTTAGATACAACACCAAAAACATGGTCCATAACAAAATTTGATAATTTTTTAATTGAGTATAGTTGATTTACAATATTAGTTTCAGGTGTAAAACATAGCAATTAAATTAACAGATTATAGTCCATTTAAAGTTATTATGATAAGTTGGATCCTGGCAGCAGCTGCAGCAGCTCTTGTCTTTTCTGGCTCTCCTTGCTCTCTCCTTTTTGCTTCTGGAAACATAGCCTCCAGTGTGGCTGTCTCTGAAGGGGTCATCAAAATGTTCAATGACATGAAGATGTGTAAGTTGTCAACACCAGAGGAGGTGAAGAAGGACAAGAAGGTGGTGCTCTTCTGCCTGAGCGAGGACAAGAAGAACATCATCCTGGAGGAGGGCAAGGAGATCCTGGTAGGTGATGTGGGCCAGACTGTAGACGACCCCTATGCCACCTTTGTTAAGATGCTGCTGGACAAAGCCTGCCACTACGTCCTCTATGAGGCAATCTATGAGACCAAGGAGAGCAAGAAGGAGGACCTGGTATTCATCTTCTGGACCCCTGAATGTGCACCCCTTAAGAGCAAAATGATGTATGGCAGCTCCAAGGACGCCATTAAGAAGAAGATGACGGAGATCAAGATGAATTACAAGGAAACTTGTAAGGAGGTCAAGGACCCCTGCACCCTGGCAGAGAAGCAGGGGAGCAGCGCTGTCCTCTCCCTGGAGGGCAAGCCTTTGTGAGCTCCCTCCAGCCCCCTACCTGGAGCATCTGGCAGCCCCAGACCTGACTGTGGGGGTTGCAGGCTGCCCCCTTCCTGCCAGACCTGAGGGGCTGGGGGGATCCCAGCAGGAGGAGGGCAGTCCCTTCACCCCAGTTGCCAAACAGCAACCCCACCTCCTGGATCTTCCTCCTTCTCCCTCCATCCCTGACAGTTCTGGCCTTCCCAAACAGCTTTTGATCTTCTGATTCCTCTTGGGTTGAAACAGATCAAGTGCTCCCCAGGGACCCCTATTTGGGGGGGCTGTATTTTTTTGACAACAACCCAACTTCCCACCTGTTCCTCCCCTTTCCCACGCTGCTAACGTCTAACCACAATAGTGACTCTGTGCTTGTCTGTTTAGTTCTGTGTATAAATGGAATGTTGTGGAGATGGCCCCTCCCTGCACCACTTGGTTCCCCTTCCCTTTTTCCCCTGGTCACAGCCACTCATGGAAGCAGGACCAGTAAGGGACCTTCAATTAAAAACACACACATACACACACAACAATAAAAATCAATCAATAAATAAAGTTATTATGTAATATTGACTATATTCCCTGTGACGTACAATATATACTTGTAGCTTACTTATTTTATACATAGTAGTTTGTACATCTTGCCCCTCCCTCCTTCCCTCTTCCCCTGGTAGCCACTAGTTTGTTTTCTATATCTGTGAGTCTGTTTCTGTTTTGTCATATTCATTTGTTTTATTTTTTAGACTCCATATATAAGTGATAACATAGAGTGTTTCTCTTTCTCTGACTTATTTCACTAAGCATAATACCCTCTAGGTCCATCCATGTTGTTGTAAATGCCAAAATTTTATTATTTTTATGGCTGAGTAATATTTCATTGTATATATACACTGCATGTTCTTTATCCATTCATCTGTTAATGGACACTTAGGTTGCTTCCACATCTTGGCTATTGTAAATAATGTTGCTATGAACATTGGGGTGCATATATCTTTTCAAATTAGTGTTTTCGTTTTCTTTGGATATATACCCAGGCATGAAATTAGAGGATCCTATGGTAGATCTATTTTTGACTTTTTGAGGAACCTCCATACTGATTTTCAAAATGGCTTCACCAGTTTACATTCCCATCAACAGTGTACAAGCCTTCCCTTTTCTCCACATCCTCACCAATATTTGTTACTTGTGTTCTTTTTGATGATAACCATTCTGACAAGTGTGAGCTGATATCTCGTGGATTTCATTTGCATTTCTCTGATAATTAGCTATGTTGCACAGCTTTTCATGTGCCTATTAGCCATCTCTACAGCTTCTTTGGGAAACTGTCAATTCAGGTCTTCTGCCCATTTTTTAATTGAGTTTTTTGTTATATTGAGCTGTTTACACATTTTGCATATTAACTCCTTATCAGACATGTCAGTTGAAAATATCTGTTCCCATTTAATAGAGTGTCTTTTTCTTTTCTTAATGGTTTCCTTCCCTGTGCAAAAGCTTTTAAGTTTGATATTGTCCCATTTGTTTACTTTTGCTTTTGTTTCCCTTGCCTGAGGATACAGATCCAAAAAATATTGCTAAGACATATGTCAAAGAGTGTACTGCCTATGTTTTCTTCTAGGAGTTTTATGGTTTCAGGTCTTAAATTTAGGTGTTTAATACATTTTAAGTTTATTTTTGTATATGGCGTGAAAAAAATGTAATTTCATTCTTTTACATGTAGCTTCCCAGTTTTTCCAGCACCACTTATTGAAGAGACTGTCTTTTCACCATTATATAATCTTGCCTCCTTTTTCATAGATTAAATTGACCATAAGTGTGTGGGTTTATTTCTGGGCTCTGTATTTTGTTCCATTGATGTATGTATATGTTTTTGTGCCAGTACCATACTGTTTTCATTAACGTACCTTTCTAGTATAGTCTAAAGTCAGTGAGTGTGCTACCTCCAATTTTGTTTTTCTTTTCCAAGATTTCTTTGGATATTCAGGGTCTTTTGTGTTTCCATACAAATTAAAAATGTTTTTGTTGTAGTTCTATGAAAAATGTCATTGGTATTTTGACAGAGATTTCATTGAATCTGTAGATTGCTTTGTGTAGTATGGTCATTTTAACAATATTAATTCTTCCAATCCAAAAACATAATATACTTTTCCATCTGTTTGTGTTGTCATTAATTTTATTCATCCATGTCATAGTTTTTCAAGTACAGACTTTTACCTCCTTAGGTAGATTTATTCCTAGGTATTTTCTTTTTGTTGTGATGGTAAATGGGATTGTTTCCTTCATTTCACTTTCTGATAGTTCATTGTTAGTGTATAGAATAGAAAGACACTTATTTTTATTAAATTTGTATCCTGTGACTTTACCAAATTCATTGATAGGCTCTAGTAGATTTTTGGTGGTATATTTAGGATTTTCTTTGTGTAGTATCATGTCATCTGCAAGCAGTGAAAATTTTACTTCTTTCTTTCCAGTTTGGAATCATTTTATTTTTCTCTTGTCTGATTGCTGTGGATAAGTCTTCCGATACTATGTAGAATAAAAGTGACAAGAATGGGCATCCTTGTCTTGTTCCTAATCTTAGAGGAAATGCTTTGAGATTTTCAGTGTTGAGTATGATGTCAGTTGTGGGCTTATCATAAATGTCCTTTATAATGTTGGGGTATATTCCCTCTATACCTATGTTGTTGAGAGTTTTTATCATAAATGGATGTTGAATTTTGTCAAAAGATTTTTCTGCATCTATTGGGATGATCACATGATTTTTTATTCAATTCATTAATGGGGTGTATCACATTGATTGATTTGCAGATATAAAACCATACATGCATACCTGAGATAAATCCTACTTGATCATGGTATATGATCCTTTTAATGTATTGTTGAATTCAATTTGCTAATATTTTGGTGAGGATTTTTACATCTATGCTCATCAGTGATATTGGACTGAATTTTTCTTTTTTAGTTATATCTTTGTCCTGGGTATCAAGGTGTTTCTGTGCTTGTAGAATGAGTTTGGATGTGTTCCTTTTTCTGCAATTTTTTGGAATAATTTTAGAAGAATAGGTGTAAACTTTGTTTGGTAGAATTCATCTCTGTATGAATCAGGTCCTTCGCTTTTGTTTGTTGGGAGTTTTGTTTTGTTTTGTTTTGTTTTGCTTTGTTTTTATGGATTCAATTTCATTACTGGTCATTGGCCTGTTCATGTTTTCTATTTCTTTCTGGTTCAGTCTTGGGAGACTGTACACTTATAGCAATTTGTCCATTTCTTCCAGGTTGTCCATTTTATTGGCATATAGTTGTTCACAGTAATTTCTTATGATCGTTTGTATCTCTGTGTTGTAAACCGTAACTTCTTTTTCATTCCTGGTATTATTGATTTGAGACCCCTCTCTTTTTCTTCTTGGTGAGTCTAGCTAAAGTTGTATCAATTGTGTTTATCTTTTCAAACAATCAATTCTTATTTTCATTTGTCTTTTCCCTTGTTTTTTTAAGTTTCTATTTCATTTATTTCTACTCTGATCTTTATGATTTTTTTTACTTCTATTAACTTTGGATTTTGTTTGTTCTAATTTTTCTAGTTCATTTAGGTGTAAGGTCAGGTTGTTTACTTGCAATTTTTTTTGGTTTCCTGAAGTAAGCTTGTATTACTATAAACTTCCCTCTTAGAACTGCTTTTCCTGCATCTCATAGAATTTGGTCACTGGGTTTTTGTTTTCATTTGTCTCCAGGTATTTTCTCATCTCCTATTTGATTTCTTCAGTGATCCATTGGTTGTTTAGTGGCATATTATTTAGCTTCTATATGTTTGTGTTTTTTTTTTTATTGGGGTATACTTGTTTTATAATGTTGTGTTAGTTTCTACTGTACAGCAAAGTAGAGTTCCCTGTGTTATACAGCAGGTTGATATACAAAATAGATACCTAATGTGTTTGTGGTTTTTTTTCTGGTTTCATAGAATTGTGTTTGGAAAAGATGCTTGATATGTTTTCCATTTTCTTAAATTTACAGAGACTTTTGTGCCCTAGCATGTGATCTATACTGGAGAATGTTCCATGTGCACTTGAAAAGAATGTGTATTCTGCTGGTTTTGGATGGAATGTTTTATATATATATACAGTAAGTCCCCTACTTACGAACCTTTAAGTTGCGAACTTTCAAAGTTGTGAACGTGCATTCATATGTCCAATCACATAAGTTAGTTCATGTGTCCGGTGTACATTGTCACATGCTTGCATCCTCTACAAGTGGTTATGGTTTTGTGTACTTTAGAGTACATTAGTACAGTATCTTTATTTCAAGCCCAGGATGTCTGGAAGCAAGTGTAAAAGCAGCAGTGATGTAGTTGGTACTGCTAAGAAGCGCCAGGAATTGGAGGTCCAGAGGAAGGACGAAGAGAGACAAGAGGAAGAAGAAGTAACTGAAGAATGAAAAAGTTTCATGATGCAGGAAATGGCAAGAGGATTTTCTTTATTTGAGGAGGCACTGTTAGTTTTTGAGGCACAGGACACAAGTGTAGAATAGTGCACGAAGGTTGCAGCAGCCATTCAGAATGCAATCCAGTTCTACCGTGTCATCTATTACAAGAAAAAAAGAGCTATTACCCAGATATCACTGGATTGTTTTCTCAAGAGGATAGATAGAATTGAATCCAGCAAGGAACCAGAACCTGTGTCATCAATGTCAGGTATGAGTGAAATTGCAGCTTGCCCTCTGTCTCTTATTGCTGATGATCCTTCAGCTCTACTATCTCCCACCTCCTCTCCTTCCTCCAGTCAGTAACTCTTCTTGCCGGTTCACTCAATGCCAACCCCTGTATGCCAGCTGTTATACTGTACTACTGTACTTTTCAAAGTACTGCACTGTAAGATTAAAAATATTTTTTTTTGTATTTGTTTTTTATGTATTATTTTCATGAAAAATATTATAAACCTTTTATATACAGTACTATATAGCTGATTGTGTTAGTTGGGTACCTAGGCTAACTTTGTTGGACTTACAAACAAATTGGACTTACAAACACACTCTCTGAATGGAACTTGCTTGAATGTAGGGGACTTACTGTATATAAAGTCTATTTGATCTAATGTGTCATTTAAGAGCAGTGTTTCCTTATTGAATTTCTGTCTAAATGATCTGTTCATTGATGTACTGGGGTGTTAAAGTCCCCTACTATTATTGTGTTCTGTCAATTTCTCCCTTTATATCTGTTAATATTGGCTTTATGTATTTAGGTGTGTCTATGTTCAGTGCATATATATTTACAATTGTTATATCTTCTTGGACTGATCCCTTGATCATTATGTAATGTCTTTCTTTGTCTCTTGTAAGAGTCTTTGTTTTAAAGTCTATTTTGTTTGTTGTAAGAATTGCCTCCCTGTCTTTCTTTTGATTTCCATTTGCATAGAATACCTTTTTCCATCCCCTCACTTTCAGTCTGCATGTGTCTTTAGATATGAAGTGAGTCTCTTGTAGGCAGCATATATATGGGTCTTGTTTTTGTATCCATTCAGCCAGTCTATGTCTTTTGATTGGAGCATTTAGTCTATTTACATTTAAAGTAATTATTTATAAGTATGTATAAATACTTATTACCATTTTGTTAATTGTTTTGGGGTTGTTTTTCTACTTTGTTTTTCTTCTTTTGTTCTCTTCCCTTGAGATTTGATGACTATCTTTAGTCATATATTTAGGTTACCTTTAGTGATATGTTTGGATTCCTTTCTCTTTTTGTGTTTGTGTATCTATTATAGATTTTGGTGTGGTTACTGTGAGTTTTACATATATAAGTGTGTGAGTGTGTGTGTGTGTATAGTTATTTTAAGTTGCTGATCTCTTAATTTCAAATGCATTTCAACAAGCCTGCATTTTTCCTCCCCTCCCCCCCCAAGTTTACTGTTTTTGTCATCATATTTTACATCATTTTGTTTTCTGTATCCCTTAACTACTTTTTGCAGATATAGATGATTTTTACTACTTTTTTTCTTTTAATCTTTCTACTAGCTTTGCACATGGTTGATTTACTTCCTTTACTGTATATTTGCTTTTACCAATGAGCTTTTTCCTTTCATACTTTTCATGTTTCTAGTTGTGGCCTGTTCTTTTTTGCTTAGAGAAGTCCCTTTTACATTTCTTGTAAAGCTGGTTTGGTGTTGCTGAACTCTTTTAGCTTTTGCTTGTCTGTAAAACTTTTGATCTCTTCATTAAATCTGAATGAAAGCCTTGCTGATAGATTATTCTTGTAGGTTTTTCCCTTTCAACACTTTAAATATATCATGCCACTCCCTTCTGGCCTGCAGGGTTTCTGCTCAAAAGTCAGCTGACAGCCTTATGGGAATTCCTTTGTATGTAACTTGTTGCTCTTCCCTTGCTGTTTTAATATTCTCTTTATCATTTGTCATTTTAATTACAGTGTCTTGATGTGGTCATCTTTAGGATGATCCTTTTTGTCCTTCCTGGATTGAGATGTCTGTTTCCTTTCCCAGATAGGGGACTTTTTAGCTATTATGTATTCAAATATGTTTTCTGTCCTTTTCTTTCTCTCTTCTCCTTCTGGGACCCCTACAATGTGAATATTAGTGTGCTTGATGTTGTCCCAGAGGTCTATTAAACTGTCCTCTTTTCTTTTTATTTTTTCTGTTCAGCTTTAGTGATTTCCACTACTCTGTCTTCCAGCTCACTGATCCATTCCTCTGTATCATTTAATCTACTATTGATTCTTTCTAGTGTATATTTCATTTCAGTTATTGTATTCTTTAGCTTTGTTTGGTTCTTCTTTATATCTTCTAACTCTTTTAAAAATTCCTCTCTGTGTTCATGCATTCTCCTGAGTTCTTTGATCATCTTTACAATCATTACCTTGAACACCTATTGGATAGATTGACCTTTTCCACTTCACCTAGTTCTTCTGAAGTTTTATCTTGTTTCTTCATTTGTAACATGTTCCTCTATTTCCTCATTTTGTCTGATTTGCTGTTTTTATTTCTATGTATTTGGTAGGTTGGTTATTTTTCCTAACCTTGGCGAAGTAGCTTTTTGTAGGATATGTCCTATGCATGCTAACAGCACATTCTCCTCTGGTCACCAGAGCGATATGTTTTAGTTGTGCATTCTGTGTGGGCTGTGTGGGTCCTTCTGTTGTGGACTGATTATGTGTGCAATCTGGTAGGTGTGGCTGGCCCCTGGACCAGTTGGTTGCCAGGCTCTGCCTTGTGTAGAGGCTGCTGGCTGCTCATTGTTGGGCTGGGTCAAAAAGCATTTGGCTATGGAACTCTAGGGGTCCTGGGGTTAGTGCTGGCTCACTGGTGGGCAGAGCCACATTCTGGTGTGAGTGATTGTGAGCGCAGGATTCTTGGATCTAGCTTCAGCCTACTCTTGGGTAGAGCCAGCTCCTGACATGGATGGCTGCAGGCTCTGGAGTGTCCCTAGGCTGGTGCTGTTGAATGGGGCTGAGGCTCACAGGTCCTGGGGCTAGTGATGGTTAATTGGTTTTTGGAACTCTGGGAACTGGTCCCACGGTCTATGGCTACAGGGCTCTTTGTGTCCAGAATCTGTTGTCAGCCCACTGGTTTGAGGGGGCTGGTTCCTGGAGATGCTGACTGAGGGTCTCAAGGTGTTCCAGAGCTGGTGTTTGTATGTTGGTGGGAAGGACCAGGACCTGGGAGATTCTGAGCTTGGTGCTGGCCTCCTGGTGTGTTGGCTGGGTCCTAACAAGTCAGGCTATGGGGCTGTGTGGTCCTGGGGCTGGTGTCTGCCTGCTAGTGGGTGGGGTTGGGGCTCAGGGGATTCTAGGGCTGATTCCTGCTCCTCAGTGGATGAAGCCAGGTCCTTGGCTAATACCAGCCCACTGGCAGGCAGAGCCAGGTCTTGGAGTCTCTGGCTTCAGGACCCAGGGATTCCGGGGCTTTTGTTGGACTGATTGAGGTTGGGGCTGAAGCCCAGGAAGTTCTGAGGCTAGTGCTGGTTCACTGTTGGGTGAAGCCTGGTCCTGGGATCTCTGGCTGCAGGGCCCTGGGTATCCTGGAGTTGGTGTTGGCCTGCTGGTGGATGGGCCCAGCTCTTGACACAGCTGGCTGTGGAGTTCAGTGTGTCCTAAAACTTGTGTCAGCAAACTGGTGGGAGGTACCAGATCCTGGAGTAGCTAATTGAAGGGCCCAGGTGTCTCAGAGCTGGTCTTTGTCTGCTGGTGGATTGGACTGGTTCCTGACAAGGCAGGCTGTGGTGCTGCAGTGGTCCTGGGGCTCATGTCCACCTGCTGGTGGGCATGGCCAGAACACAGGGGCCCTGGAGCTTGTAACTACCCACTGGTGTGTGAAGCTGGTCTCAGGGCTAGTATCAGCCCTCTGATGGGTGGGGCTGAGGCCTAGGAGCTTCAGGGGCTAGTGTCAGCTCACTGGTAGGTGGAGCCAGTACCAGGGTCTCTGGCTGAAGGACTCTCAGTTTCCCAGAGTTGGTGTTGTGGCCCACTGATTGGGCAGGGCTGGGACCCATGGTGTACTGGCGTTGGTGCCTGCCCACTGGTTGGTGGAGCTGGGTCCTGGAGTTAGTGCCTGCACACAGGTGTCTGGGGCTGGGTCCTGGGTCCTCTGGTGGACAGAGCCATGTCCCAGGGTGGCTGTGGGTGCAGGGAGTTTTAAGGCAGCCTCCCTGCTAGTTGGTGGAGCCATGTCCCTGCCCAGCTTATTGCTTGGCCTAAGGTGTACCAGTACTAGCGCCAACAGGCCAGTAGGCAGGGCTGGGTCCAAGTGCTAAGCTAGAGGAAAGATCCAAAATGATGCTTTCCAGTACCAGTGTCCATGTGGTAGAATGAGCTCCCAAGAATGGCTGTCACTAGTGTCTATGTCACCAGGGTGAGCTCCAATTGCCTCCTGCCTCTTCAGGAACCTCTCCAAGATCAGAAGGTAGGTCTGACACAGGCTTCTTTCAAATTACTGCTTCTCCTCTGAGTCCTAGAGTGTGTGGGATTTTATGTGCACCCTTTAAGAGTGGAGTGTCTTTTTCCCTCCAACCCTCTGGGTCTCCCCAAAATAAGCCCCACTGGCCTTCAAAGTCAAATGTTCTGGGGGTCATCTTCCTGGTGCAGTATCCTTGGGCTGGGGAGACTGATGTGGGGCTCAGACCTGTTGCTCCTTGGGAAGAACCTCTGCAATTAAAATTATCCTCCATTTGTGGGTCCTCCACCCAGGGGTATGGGTCTTGACTATTCTGCCACTCCACACATCCTACCTGTCTTGTTGTGGTTCCTTCTTTATATCTTTAGTTGTAGATCTTTTCTACTGGATTCTACTCTTTCTCATCAGTACTTGCTTTGTAAATAGTTGCAATTTTGGGTTGCCCATGAGAGGAGGTAACCTCAGGGTCTTCCTAATATGCCATCTTGGCCAAGCCAAAAATTTGATAACTTGAACTTCATTAAAATTAGAAACTTCTGCTTGCAAAACACACTGTTAAGACAATGCAAAGACAAGCCACAAAATGGGAGAAAATCTTTGCAAAACACATATCACATAAAGAACTGGTGTCCAAAAACCACGAAGAAATTTTAGTGTTAGTGATTCCAAGCTTTTCACAAAGATGCCTTTCTAAACACAAATTTTATTGTAGTATAATTGCTTTACAATGTTGTGATAGTTTCTGCTGTACAGTGAAGTGAATCAGCTATACATATACATAAATCCCCTCCCTCTTGGACCTCCCTCGCCCCCCATCCCCCCAATCTAGGTCATCACAGAGCACTGAGCTGAGTGAGCTCCCTGTGCTATACAGCAGGTTCCCACTAACTATCTATTTTACACATGGTAGTGTATTTATGTCAAACCTAATCACCCAGTTCATCCCACCCTCACCTTCCCCCCATGTCCCACATACATTCTCTATGACTGCCTTTCTATTTCTGCCTTGCAATTAGGTTCATCTGTACTACTTTTCTAAATTCCACATATATGTGCTAATATACAATATTCGTTTTTCTCTCTCTGACTTAATTCACTCTGTATGGCAGACTCTAGGTCCATCCACATCTCTACAAATGACCCAATTTCATTTCTTTTTATGGTTGAGTAATATTCCATTATATATATGCACCACATCTTCTTTATCTATTCATCTGTTGATGGACATTTAGGTTATTTCCATGTCCTGGCTATTGTAAATAGAGCTGCAATGAACCCTGGGTTACATGTGTCTTTTGGAATTATGGTTTTCTCAGGGTATATACCTAGTAGTGGGATTGCTGGGTCATATGGTAGTTCTATTTTTAGTTTTTTAAGGAACCGCCATATTTTCATCACAGTGGCTGTATAAATTTATATTCCCATCAACAATGTATGAGGGTTCCAGTTTCAGCACACCCTCTCCAGAATTTATTGTTTGTAGATTTTTTGATGATGGCCATTCTGACCGTTGTGAGGGGATACCTCATTGTAATTTTGATTTGCATTTCTCTAATAATTAGTGCTGTTGAGCATCTTTTCATGTGCCTCTTGGCCATCTGTATGTCTTTGCTGAAATGTCTATTTAGGTCTTCTGCCCATTTTTTCATTGGGTTGTTTGTTTTTTTGATATTGAGCTGCATGAGCTGTTTGTATATTTTGGAGATTAACCCTTTGTCACTTGCTTCATTTGCAACTATTTTCTCTCATTCTGAGGGTTGTCTTCTCATCTTGTTTATGGTTTCCTTTGCTGTGCAAAAACTTTGAAGTTTCATTAGGTCCCATTTGTTTATTTTTGTTTTTATTTCCATTTCTCTAGTAGGTGGGTCAAAAAGGATCTCCCTGTGATTTATGTCATAGAGTGTTCCGCCTATGTTTTCCTCTAAGAATTTGATAGTGTCTGGCCTTACATTTAGGTCTTTAATCCATTTTGAGTTTATTTTTGTGTATGGTGTTATGGAGTGTTCTAATTTCATTCTTTTACATGTAGTTATCCAGTTTTCCCAGCACCATTTATTGAAAAGGCAGTCTTGTCTCTACTGTATATTCTTGCCTCCTTTGTCATAGATTAGGTGACCATAGGTGCATGGGTTTATCTCTGGGCTTTCTTTCCTGTACCATTGATCTATATTTCTGTTTTTGTGCCAGTACCATACTGTCCTGCTACTGGAGCTTTGTAGTATAGTCTGAAGTCAGGGAGCCTGATCCTCTAGCTCCATTTGTCTTTCTCAAGATTGCTTTGGCTATGTGGTGTCTTCTGTGTTTTCATACAAATTGTATAAATTTTTGTTCTTATTCTGGGAAAATGCCGTTGGTAATTTGATAGGGATTGCATTAAATCTATAAAATGCTTTGGATAGTATAGTCATTTTTGCAATATTGATTATTCCACTCCAGGAGCAAGGTATATCTCTCCAACTGTTTGTGTCATCTTGGATTTCTTTCATCACTGTTTTATAGTTTTCTGAGTGCAGATCTTTTGCCTCATTAGGTAGGTTGATTCCTAGGTATTTTAGTCTTTTTTTTTGTTGCAGTGCTGAATGGGATTGTTTCCTTAAATTCCTTTTTTGATCTTTTGTTGTTAGTGTGTAGGAATGCAAGAGATTTCTATGCATTAATTTTGTATCCTGCAACCTTACCAAATTCATCGCTTAATTCCATTAGTTTTCTGGTGGCATCTTTAGGATTTTCTATGTATAGTATTATATCATCTGCAAATAGTGACGGTTTTACTTCTTCTTTTCCAATTTGTATTCCTTTTATTTATTTTTCTTCTCTGATTGCTGTGGCTAGGACTTCAAATACTATGTTGAATAATAGTGGTGAGAGTGGATATCCTTGTCTTGTTCCTGATCTTAGGAGAAATGCTTTCCAATTTTTCACCATTGAGAATGATGTTTGCTGTGGGTTTGTCATATATGGCCTTTATTATGTTGAGGTAGGTTCCCTCTGTGCCCACTTTCTGGAGAGTTTTTATCATTAATGGATGTTGAATTTGTCGAAAGGTTTTTCTGCATCTATTGAGATGAACATGTGGTTTTTATTTTTTAATTTGTTAATATGATCTATCACATTGATTGATTTCCATATATTGAAGAACACTTGCATCCTGGTATAAATCACACTTGATCATGGTGTATCATACTTTTTTAAAAAATATTTCTTATTTATTTTTTTAACATCTTTATTGGAGTATAATTGCTTTACAATGGTGTGTTGCTTTCTGCTATAGAACAAAGTGAATCAGCTATACATATACATATATCCCCATATCTCCTCCCTCTTGCGTCTCCCCCCCACCCTCCCTATCCTACCCCTCTAGGTGGTCAAAAAACACGGAGCCAATCTCCCTGTGCTATGCAGCTCCTTCCCACTAGCTATCCATTTTACATTAGTAACATATATAAGTCCATGCAACTCTCTCACTTCATCCCAGCTTATCCTTCCCACTCCCCATGTACTCAGGTCCATTCTCTACATCTGTGTCTTTATTCCTGTCCAGCACCTAGGTTCTTCATAACCATATTTTTAAAAATTCCATATATATGTGTTAGCATATGGTATTTGTTTTCCTCTTTCTGACTTACTTCAGTCTACATGACAGACTCTAGGTCCATCCACCTCACTGCAAATATCTCAATTTCATTTCATTTTATGGCTAATATTCCATTTTATATACGTGCCACATCTTCTTTATCCATTTATCTGTCGATGGACACTTAAGTTGCTTCCATATCCTGGCTGTTTTAAATAGAGCTGCAATGAACATTGTGGTACATGACTCTTTTTGAATTATGTTTTTCTCAGAGTATATGCCCAGTAGTGAGATTTCTGTGTCGTATGGTAATTTTATTTTTAGTTTTTCAAGGAACTTACATACTGTTCTCCATAGTGGCTGTATCAATTTACATTCCCACCAACAGGGCAAGAGGGTTCCCTTTTCTCCACACCCTATCCAGTATTTATTGTTTGTAAATTTCTTAATGATGGCAATTCTGACTGGTGTGAGATGATATCTCATAGTAGTTTTGATTTTCATTTCTCTAATGATTAATGATGTTGAGCATTCTTTCATGTGTTTGTTGGAAATCTGTATATCTTCTTTGGAGAAATGTCTATTTAGGTCTTCTGCCCATTTTTGGATTGGGTCGTTTGTTTTTTGTTATTGAGCTGCATGAGCTGCTTATAAATTTTGGAGATTAATCCTTTGTCGGTTGCTTCATTTGCAACTATTTTCTCCCATTCTGAGGGTTGTCTTCTCATCTTGTTTATGGTTTCCTTTGCTGTGCAAAAAACTTTGAAGTTTCATTAGGTCCCATTTGTTTATTTTTATTTCCATTTCTCTAGTAGGTGGATCAAAAAGGATCTCCCTGTGATTTATGTCATAGAGTGTTCTGCCTATGTTTTCCGCTAAGAATTTGATAGTGTCTGGCCTTACATTTAGGTCTTTAATCCATTTTGAGTTTATTTTTGTGTATGGTGTTAGGGAGTGTTTTAATTTCATTCTTTTACATGTAACTGTCCAGTTTTCCCAGCACTACTTACTAAAGATGCTGTCTTTTCTGCATTGTATAATCTTGCCTCCTTATAAAAAGTATGGTAACCATATGTTCATGGGTTTATCTCTGGGCTTTCTATCCTGTTCCATTGATCTATATTTCTGTTTTGGGCCTGTACCATACTGCCTTCATTACTGTAGCTTTGTGGTATAATTTGATGTTGGGAGACCGTTCCTCCAAGTCCATTTTTCTTTCTCAAGATTGCTTTGGCTATTCAGGGTCTTTTGTGCATTCATACGAATTGTAAAATTTTTGTTCTAATTCTGTGAAGAATGCCATTGGTAGCTCGATAGGGACTGCATTGAATCTGTAGATTGCTTTGAGTAGTAGAGTCATTTTCACAATGTTGATTCTTCCAATCCAAGAACATGGTATATCTCTCCATCTCTTTGTATCATCTTTAATTTCTTTCATCAGTGTCTTATAGTTTTCTGCATACAGGTCTTGTGTCTCCTTAGGGAGGTTTATTCCTAGGTACTTTATGCTTTCTGTTGCAATGGTAAATGGGAGTGTTTCCTTAATTTCGCTTTCAGATTTTTCATATCCGGTGTAGAGGAATGCGAGAGATTTCTGTGCATTAATTTTGCATCTTGCTACTGTTCCAAATTCATTGATAAGCTCTAGTAATTTTCTGGTAGCATCTTTAGGATTCTCTATGTATATTATCTGCAGAGAGTGACAGCGTTACTTCTTCTTTTCCCATTTGGATTCCTTTCTTTTTCTTCTCTGATTGCTGTGTCTAAGCCTTACAAAACGTTGTTGAATAAAAGTTGTGAGAGTGGGCAACCTTGTTTTCTTCCTGATCTTAGTGGAAGTGGTTTCTCTTTTTCACCATTGAGAATCATGTTGACTGTGTGTTTGTCATATATCGCCTTTATTATGTTAAAGTATGTTCCCTCTATGCCTCCATTTTGGAGGGTTTTTATCATAAATGGGTGTTGAATTTTGTCAAAAGTTTTTTTTGCATCTATTGGGATGATCATATGGATATTATCCTTCAATTTGTTAATATGGTGTATCGCATTGATTGATTTTCATATATTGAAGAATCCTTGCATTCCTGGGATAAACCCCACTTGATCATAGTGTATGATCCTTTTAATGTGCAGTTGGATCCTGTTTGCTAGTATTTTATTGAGGATATTTGAATCTATGTTCATCAGTGATATTGGCCTGTAGTTTTCTTTCTTTGTGACATCTTTGTCTGGTTTTGATATCAGGGTGATGGTGGCCTTATAGAATGAGTTTGGAAGCGTTCCTTCCTCTGCTATATTTTGGAAGAGTTTGAGATTAGGTGTTAGCACTTCTCCAAATGTTTCACAGAATTCGCCTGTGAAGCCACATGTTCCTTGGCTTTTGCTTGTTGGAAGACTTTTAATCACAGTTTCAATTTCAGTGGTTGTGATTGGTCTGTTTATATTTTCTATTTCTCCCTGGTTCAGTCCTGGAAGGTTGTGTTTTTCTAAGCATTTGTCCATTTCTTCCAGGTTGTCCATTTTATTGGCATATAGTTACTTGTAGTAATCTCTCATGATCCTTTGTATTTCTGAAGTGTCAGCAGTATGGAGGTTCCTTAAAAAGCTAAAAATATAACTACCATACCACCCAGCAGTCCCACTACTGGGCATATACCCTGATAAAACCTTAATTCAGAAAGAGTCATGTACCAAAATATTCATTGCAGCTCTATTTACAATAGCCAGGACATGGAAGCCACGTAAGTTTCCATCAACAGATGAATGAATAAAGAAGATGTGGCACGTATAGACAATGGAATATTACTCAGCCATAAAAAGAAATGAAGTTGAGTTATTTGTCGTGAGGTGGATGGACCTAGAGTCTGTCATACAGAGTGAAGTAAGTCAGAAAGTGAAAAACAAACACCGTATGCTAACACATATATATGGAATCTAAAATAAAAAAAATGGTCATGAAGAAGCTAGGGACATGATGGATATAAAGACACAGACCTACTAGGGAATGGACTTGATACTATGGGGAGGGGGGAGGGTAAGCTGGGACAAAGTGAGAGAGTGGCATGGACATATATACACTACCAAAAGTAAAATAGATAGCTAGTGGGAAGCAGCCACATAGCTCAGGGAGATCAGCTCGGTGCTTTGTGACCACGTAGAGGGGTGGGATATGTAGGGTGAGAGGGAGGGAGACACAAGAGCAAAGAGATATGGGTACATATGTATATGTATAACTGATTCACTTTGTTATAAAGCAGAAACTAACACACCATTGTAAAGCAATTATACTCCAATAAATATGTTTAAAAAATAAATCTCTGGGAATTGATCAAGTGGCATGCAGCTAGAAAAACAAAATTTGTTCAAGAAAATCTACTAAAATTCAGTAAGAATAGTGAGACTTTCTGGCATTTGAGCCATGAGCAGTTCCCTATTCCTAGGTCAGCCTGTTTGAAGTTCCACTCTGGGTGGGTTTGGGTAAGAAGACAGTTCATCCTCTACCCTAACCTCTTCATTAAGGGCTATCTATATGTATTGGTTGAATTGTGTCCCCCAAAATGATATATTCTAGTCCTAGTCCCTGCTACCTTTACAAGTTACCTTGTTTGGACTTAGTCTTTGCAGGTGTAATTAAGTTAAGAGAAGGTCCACCTGGATTAGGGTGGGCCTTATATCATCACTGGTGTTATCATATGAGAGACAGGAAAATTTGTTGCACAGAAACTCAGAGGAAACACAGGGAAGGAGGACATGTGGTGAAAAAAGCAGTGATTGGAGTGATGCAGTTACAAGCCAAGTAATGCCAAAGAGTTCTGGCAACCATCAGAAACAAAGAAAAGACAAGGAAGGAATCTTTCCAGAGCCTTCAGAGGGAGCATGGCCCTACCATTATGTTGATTTCATTACTTTTGGCCTCGGTAACTGGTTTTAAGCCACTCAGTCTGTTGTATTTTGTTATGGCAGCCCTAGGAAATTAATACCACATATCTCACCAGGAGGGGCAGGCTTCCAGTTGCTCTAAGCCCCTCCAAGGTAAATAGATTAAATTTCTGGTGAATACAGCCAAGAGGTTGGTGTCTCAGTTCCTCCACCCAGACCATGCCCTAAGGATAGAGGCTCTACTCCAGTCATGAAAGGTTGAGAATATAGGGGCCCTGATCACCCTCACTCCACCTCAAGTTAAACTCAATAACAAAAGACAACCCATTAAAGTGGCCAAAGGATATGAACAGACAGTTCTTCAAAGAAGATATACAACTAACCAATAAGCATATAAAAAGATGCTCAACATCATTAGCCATGAGAGAAATGCAAATCTAAACCACAAGGAGATACCACATCACACACACTAGGGTGGTTTTAATAAAAAAGACAGAGGATAACAAGTATTAGTAAGAATGTGGAGAAATTAGAACCCTCATACACTGACAGTATGGATGTAAAATGTTGCAGCCACTTTCAGAAACAGTCTGGCAGTTCCTCAAAATTTTAAACATCAAGTTACTTATGAGTCAGCAATTCCACTCCTAAAGATTTGAAGAAAGTTGTTCAAATAAATGTTTGTACATATGTGTTCATATTGGCAGTATTCACAATAGCAAAAAGGTGGAAGCAGCTCAAATATCCATCAAGTGATGAATGAATAAACAAGTTGTGGTATATCCATACAGTGGAATATTATTTGACCATAAAAGTGGATTAAGTAGTATACATGTTACAACATGGCTAAAACATGAACACATTATGCTAAGTGAAAGAAGCTTGACACAATAGGTCATGTATTGCATGATACTATATACGTGAAATGTCCAAAATAGGCAAATCCACTGAGATAGAAAGTAGATTAGTGGTTGCATAGGGCTAGGGAGAATGAGAGTATTGTTAGGTGATGGCTATGTGGTGTGGGCTTTCTGTGAGGCAATTGAATATATTCTAAATCTGACTGTTGTGATGACGTAAAACTCTTTCAGGATACTACAAGCCATCAAACTATATCTTAATAAAGCTCTTAAAAGGCTATCTGTTATTAGTAGTGACTGTTGGGTTTAAGAATGAAAATAAAATTATCTATTGTAATATTTGGGTGATCAAGATTAATATATATGTGTATCAGTCTTCATCAATGATATATATGTATATATACATCAATCTTGATCACGTAAATATTATAATATATATTTACTTGGTGTTACAGGTCATTTTACTTTATTGTATTGTATTGTATTGTATTGTATTTTTCATTCCACAAATATTTATTGAGCACTTAAAATATAATGTTTGGTCACTTTTCTCCAACCACTTTATCACTATCACCCCAATTTTTTTTCCTGAGGATATATTACTTTCACAGTAAATAAAATAAAGTTTCTTAGAAGGATATTTGTTTTGCAAAGAATGAAGTGCTGGCTAGAAGAAATGAAAATAGGGTTCTTAACTAATTTACTATGCTATGTTAAGAACCAAAGGAAATTAATATTGGAAAGGGGAGAAGAAATATCCCTTTTTTCCATTGTATTTTTTGACATACAAAAAGCTGTATATAAATAATGTGTACAATTTCGTGAGCTTGGAGATAAGTGCACACTCATGAAACCATCACAATAATTTATGCCATAAACATATCCATCACCTCGAAAAGTTTCTTCCTATCATTTTATTTATTATTATTATTATTATTATTGCTTTTTGTGATAAGAACACTTAACAAAAGATTTACCCTCTTAGAAAAATTTTAAGTATATAATACAATATTTTTTAATATCTTTATTGGAGCATAATTGCTTTACAATGGTGTGTTAGTTTCTGCTTTATAACATAGTGAATCAGCTATACATTTACATATATCCCAAGATCTCCTCCCTCTTGCATCTCCTTCCCACCCTCCCTATCCCACCCCTCTAGATGGTCACAAAGCACCGAGCTGATCTCCCCATGCTATGCAGCTGCTTCCCACTAGCCAACCATTTTACATTTGATACTGTATATATATCAATGCTACTCTCTCATTTTGTCCCAGCTTCCCCCTCCCCCACTGTGTCCTCAAGTCCATTCTCTACGTCTGTGTCTTTATTTCTGCCCTGCCACTAGGTTCATCAGTACTGTTTTTTTAGATTACATATATGTGCATTAGCCTCTTTGACAAAGGAGGCAAGACTATACAATGGAGAAAAGACAGCCCCTTCAGTAAGTGGTGCTGGGAAAACTGGATAGCTACATGTAAAAGGATCAAATTAGAACACTTCCTAACACCATACACAAGAATAAACTTAAAATGAATTAAAGACCTAAATGTAAGGCTAGACACAATTGTACAATATTAAATATTGGTACTATGCTGTTTACCTTATATAACAGAAACTGTGTACTTATATATACACAGTACATTTCTGTTACCTTATATAACAGAAACTGTGTACTCTAATAACTCCCCATTTCCCCCTCTTATTTTATATTATATTTTGACATATCTATTTTATTTATTTCTAATGATGAATATTTGGCATACAGTGAAATTCATACATCTTAATTGTTCAAGTCTGAGTTTTGATGAATGTATATTCCCATGTATCCACCAACAAAAGCAAGATGTAGAACATTTCTATCACATCAAATATTCCCTCATATGGTCCAGTCCATCTCTACCATCTCAAGACAACTACTTTCTGATTTCTATCACTATAGATTAGTTTTTGCCTCTTCTTGACCTTCAGATAAATGGAACTATATACTATGTTTTTGTGTTTGACTGCTTTAGCTTAATATAATATTTTTGCGATTCATTTATGTTGCAGTGTTTTTGTCAGTAGATTCTTTTTTTTTTTTTTTGCAGCATGCGGCCTCTCACTGTTGTGGCCTCTCCCGCTGTGCAGCACAGGCTCCGGATGCATAGGCCCAGTGACCATGGCTCACGGGCCCAGCCGCTCCGTGGCATGCAGGATCTTCCCAGACCGGGGCATGAACCCGTGTCCCCTGCATTGGCAGGCGGACTCTCAACCACTGTACCACCAAGGAAGCCCAGTAGTTTCTTTTTGATATCAAAATTTGTCTATCCATTCTCCTGTTGATAGACACTATTTTTTTCTAGGTTTGTGTGCTATTGTGAACCAGGCTGATATAATTACACAAAACTTTTCTTTTTGAATTGGTATTTTCATTGCTCTTAGATAAAAAAAGAAACAAGGAGTGGAATTACTGGGTTTTAGGATATATATATACACACACACATACACACACACACACACATATATATATATATATATATATGAAACTGTCAAACAGCTTTCCAAAGTTGTAGCATTTTGTATGTCAGCCAGCAAGCAGTATATTAGAATTCCTATTTTCCCATATCCTCACCAGTTTAGTATTGTCTCTTTTCTTTAATTTTAGTTATTCTGGTGCATGTTGATAGTATCTTATTATGATAATTGATTTCCACTTTTCACAGTGAATAATGGTATTAAGCATCTTTTAATGTGTTTATTGGCTATTTGTATATTCTGTCAACTGTTCAAGTCTTTTACCTATTGTACATTGCATTGTATGTCTTTTTATAATTTATTTGTAGACATTTTTATATATTCTGGATAAGATTGGTATTTAAATATGGGATATCAGGTATAGTAATCCTTTATTAAACTCTTGTGATGTAATAAACTATTCAGGCTAAGTACATAAGGATATAACAATAATTAACTATTTTTAAAAAAATAAACTGGTGAGCTAATGTCTTATAAGCACACCAGCTGAAATTTTCATTCTTTCCAATGTAGATCCAGTTATAGGTTATTTCCCCCCTCTGAATTAATCTTAAGCTTATAGGAGTGATATTTCTATACAGGAGAACAGTAAAGCAATTTTCTCTAAAACTTGTTAGTTGCCTCGTTCTCCTCAGTCCTCCAATATCTTTCTATTGTTTTAGGCCTCAAAATAGTCTTATGTGTTAACCAAGAGGTAATCCCATCCTGAATTTAGGAGAATTTATCATTATTGATGATTTCATAACTTATTTCCTCGTAAAATGTTTCATTAGCAGCTTTATAATGACTATATGCCATTGGAAGTAACATGACCATTTTATGAACTCAGCATAAAATTGCTAGAAACTCAGTTTTAAGAGGAAAATTGTTATAGCTAGAAATAACCCTGGCAAATAAACTGTTAGAGAAAATTAAATTCCACTGGATGCAGACAATTTAAGTTAACAGTATACTTGTCAGGAGGTCTCATCATCCTAGGGTAGAACATGAACCTACAATTTCCCGGTGTACTTTTTAAATATCTGGCGAATACATTTGAAAACCATGTTATTTATTCTAGATAATAACAATTTAAATTGCTACAGCCTTCTTCATCTTTCTCAAGTACAGTACTATTTTACAGGTGAAAAAGAATATTCTTTTTGAGGGAAAAAAATAGCCACTGGCAAAGAGATTGAACTAGCTTAGAAGAGGATCAAAAAAAAAAGAAATAGGAAAAGACATTATTACAAAATTGATTATAAACCTCCAGAATAATCTGTGTTGGTAGAAAAAAACCATAAATATAAAGGACTGCTAATGAAATACAGGAATGTCTGAATACTTGCATTTTTCCCCTCTGATGTATTGCAATAGAATGGACAAATAATCAAGGACCTTTATTTCCTTTTCTGCTTTTTTCATATGGAGGGTAATGTGGAGTTTCTTTCTTTCCCAGGGCCCTCCTTGCTTTCCACCTTCTTTCCAGTTCTTCTCAGGGTTACTTGATGACAGTCTTCTGTCTATCTGGAATGGAGATGAAAATAACTGAGGAGCAGTCAGGTAGTTCATAAAGTCTGAATCACTACTTTCACTAAGAACATGTAAAGTGCCGAGTGTTGAATTAATTACCCCAGGAAATGATTTGTATAGGCACTAGAGACTACAAAGATGATGACTAGAAGCCCAGTGCTTTCTATCAACTCTTAGGGTAGGTTGACCCATGAGTTACTGAATGCAGTCTTCTTGGTGTAATATCTAGTTCAGGACTGCAAGAGTGTTCCCCCTGTATAGCAAACAGTAAACTATACTATAGCAAACTATACTATGGCAAACAGTAAACTGTAAACCCCACCCACATGTGTTGCAACAAGACATTTCATGGATCATTGTTGCTAAAATCTTGTAAATAAACATGTATTTTCTGACTCTATAAAATCTCATCATAATACAATAACCAGTTTTTCAACATTGGATCTTCATGTCATATCAGTGCAAAGTAGTCTGGAATATAGTTCCTCAGGGAAGAGTAAAATTTTTCATTTGTGGACATTTAATTTTTATTTTGAAAGCATTATGACTTTTGGAATATTTAATATTTTTTCATGCAATAAAGTTGACTCCCAAGATAGTGAAAAAGTAAATACTTTAGTCACTCACAACATTAACCTCCCCCACATATGTATTTAAAGCTTCCAAAATAATCCTAAGAACCATATATATATCCAAATATAAGGACGCTACTGTGTTTTCAGGGCTTCCTCATGCTTTTTTAATTTCAATTTATAATAATAATAATAAATCATTTTGAATGTCTTTCATCTGTATCATAAAATATTCATTTAAAAGCTCTTGATCATCAAATGTTTCCATGTTAATTGTAGATATCGATTTGTAGTTAAACATTTCATATCTGAAAGAATAGAGGCTAAGCATGATCTGGATTTGCAAAATCTAGAGAGATCATGGACCATTTACCTACCATGGAAGGGCTATTGGGCTCCATCTAGTGGATAAAAGAGGTAAGTTTTCCATGCTTAAGGAGTTAGAGGCATGTGCAAGTATATTATTGACACCACCCAACAATTCAGAAAACTAGTGATCCAAATGGTCAGAGTGACTAGACTTACATATAGACACAATTATAGCCTGATGTGTTAGAGAAATATAACCTGTTTCTTGTAATATAGAGCATTTAAGGGTTTACATAGCTCCAGTAACTACCTTTAATCCTGGATCTTATAATTTATGAAAGGAGACAGAAATCATAAGCCATGCACACTGTCATTTTCATTTGATAACATTATGGAAAAATGTACTAGGAATTAGGAAATTTGAGAAAGATTAATAATAAAAATTTAAGTATTTGAGAATGCCCAGAGAAGAGAAATATAATTTGAAAGCTAAACAAATACTACAGTAGTTCAAAATTCAACAGGTACTAGTTATATGACTTCCTGCACCTAATATAACCTACTGATATCTAATTAAAAGAAGATATCTGGAAAACATCTCACAAAAGTAGAAAAATCAGATATTACCACTTGACCAAGAGGAAGAAGTCAAATGATGTGCTCTTCTGGGCAGTGCAAAACCTTGGGGCCAGTTATGTTAACTCTTATTTTGCAATCTTCAACCATTTGTATATTATTTGTATGGCATTACATAGATGTCATAAGTTGCTATTTTACTGTTTCTGGATATTTCCCTCACTTTCTTTACCATATTCATGTGTGCTCCTGTGTATCTCCCTACCTTAAATACCTATCACATTATCTTACCTGTCAAAATTATACCCATTCTCTAAAAAACAATTTCAAATGCTACCCCTTCTCTTAGGGTTTTTCTAATCTCCTGTAGCTGGTAAAAATGGCCACATATATGTTGGCACTCCTCCCATTGAGAGATGTGTTCTGTGTGCCCTCCTCTTTAATTGGTCTGAGCTCTGTGACTACTTCGACTAATAATATAATATGATAGAAATAACACTGCCAGTTTCTACATACAAGCCTTAAGAGGTCAGCAGTTTCCACTCTGAGGTTTGGATTGGTACCTCTGAGGTAAGCCTACTGCCATGGAAGATGTCTGATTGCCCTAAGACAACCATGCTATATGGAAGCCAAAATTACCCACGTGGGTGGGTTGAGTAGAAAGTGAGAGATACTTGGCTAGTATTTCCTATTCCAGCCATACCATTTCAGGTACCAGACATGTGAATGAAGAAACCATATAGGACATTATAGTCTCAGATGGCAAGACAGAGAGAACAGAAAAACCCAGCCAAAAGCCAGAGTTGAGGTCCAGACATATGTTACCTGTTGAGTTACCCAGATACATCTAGCCATCTGAGGAACCTTCAACTATTTAAGCCACATTAGCTGAGGCCTCAGTCATTATGCAACACAGAAGACACTGTGTATGGTGTTAGAGAGTGTTCTAATTTCATTCTTTTACATGTAGTTGTCCAGTTTTCCCCACCCCATTTATTGAAGAGACTGTCTTTTCTCCATTGCATATTCTTGCCTTCTTTGTCATAGATTAGGTGACCATAGATGCGTGAGTTTATCTCTGGGCTTTCTATCCTGTTACATTGATCTGTATTTCTGTTTTTGTGCAAATACCATACTGTCTTGATTACTGTAGCTTTGTAGTATAGTCTGAAGTCAGGGAGTCTGATTCCTCCAGCTCCATTTTTTTTTCTCTCAAGATTGCTTTGGCTATTCAGGGTCTTTTTTGTCTCCATACAAATTTTAAGATTTTTTGTTCTAGTTCTGTAAAAAATGCCATTGGTGATTTGATAGGGTTTGCATTGAAACTGTAGATTGCTTTGGGTAGTATAGTCATTTTCACAATGTTGATTCTTCCAATCCAACAGCATGGTATATCTTTCCATCTGTTTGTGTAGTCTTTGATCTTTTTCATCAGCATCTTATAGTTTTCAGAGTACAGGTCTTTTGTCTCCTTGGGTAGGTTTATTCCTAGGTATTTTATTCTTTTTGATGCAATGGTAAATGGGATTGTTTTTTTAATGTCTCTTTCTGATCTTTTGTTGTTAGTGTATAGAAATGCAAAAGATTACTGTGTATTAATTTTGTACCCTGCAACTTTACCAAATTCATTGATGAGCTCTAGTAGTTTTCTGGTAGCATCTTTAGGATTTTCTATGTATAGTATCATGTTATCTTTAAACAGTGAGAGTTTTACTTCCTCTTTTCCCATTTGGATTCCTTTTATTTCTTTTTTTTCTCTGATAGCCATGGCTAGAACTTCCAAAACTATGTTGAATAAGAGTGGCAAGAGTGGACACCCTTGTCTTGTTCCTGATCTTAGAGGAAGTGTTTTCAGTTTTTCACCATTAACAATCATGTTTGCTGGGGGTTGTCATACATGGCCTTTATTATGTTGAGGTAGGTTCCCTCTATGCCCACTTTCTGGAGAGTTTTTATCATAAATGGGTGTTGAATTTTGTCAAGAGCTTTTTCTGCATGTTTTGAGATGATCATATGGTTTTATTGCTTAATTTGTTAATATGGTGTATCACATTGATTAATTTGTGTATATTGAAGAATCCTTGTGTTCCTGGAATAAATTCTACTTGATCATGCTGTATGATCCATTTAATGTGCTGTTGGATTTGTTTGCTGGTATTTTGTTGAGGATTTTTGTGTCTTTGTCCATCAGTGATATTGGCCTGTAATTTTCTTTTTCTTTTTCTTTTCTTTTTTTTGCGATATCTTTGTCTGGTTTTGGTATCAGTGTGATGGTGGTCTCGTTGAGCTTGGGAATCCTCCTCCCTCTGTGATTTTTGGGAAGAGTTTGAGAAAGATAGGTGTTAGCTCTTCTCTAAATGTTTGATAGAATTCGCCTGTGAAGCCATCTGGTCCTGGACTTTTGTTTGTTGGAAGATTTTAAATCACAGTTTCAATTTCATTACTTGTGATTGTTCTGTTCATATTTTCTATTTCTTCCTGATTCAGTCTTGAAAACTTGTACTTCTCTAAGAATTTGTCCATTTCTTCCCAGTTGTCCACTTTATTGGCATATAGTTCTCGTAGTTGTCTCTTATGATCCTTTGTATTTCGGCAGTGTCACTTGTAACTTAAAATCAATTCTAATTTTATTGATTTAAGTCCTCTCCCTTTTTTTCTTGATGAGTCTGGGTAAAGGTTTATTGATTTTGTTTATATTCTCAAAGAAGCAGCTTTTCATTTCATTGATCTTGCTATTGTTTTCTTCATTCCTATTTCATTTATTTCTGCTCTGATCTTTATGATTTCTTTCCTTCTACTAACTTTGGTTTTGTTTGTTCTTTCTCTAGTTCCTTTAGCTGTAAGGTTAGGTTATTTATTTGAGATTTTTCTTGCTTCTTGAGGTAGGATTGTATTGCTATAAACTTTCCTCTTAGAACTGCTTTTGCTGCATCCTATAGATTTTGGGACAATGTGTTTTCATTGTCATTTGTTTCTGCGTATTTTTTAATTTTCTCTTTGATTTCTTCAGTGATCCATTGGTTATTTGGTAGCATATTGTTTAGCTTCCTTGTGTTTGTTACAGTTCTTTTTTGTAATTGATTTCTAATCTCATAGCATTGTGGTCAGAAAATGTGCTCAATACAATTTCAATTTTCTTAAATTTACCAAGGCTTGATTTGTGACACAAGATGTAATCTATCCTGGAGAATTTTCCACGTGCACTTGAGAAGAAAGTGTATTCTTCTGCTTTCAGATGCAATGTCCTATAAATATCAATTATGTGGCACTTCTTAATTGGAACATCCCACTAATCAGATGTGATCTACCTTGTTTTTGAGAATTAATAGTAAGCACTATATGTTTAACTCTTGGAATTTATCATATTCTGCCTGTACTATATTTGTAAATTTGTCTTAAGTTCTCTAATTTGGTTGTAAACTCTTTAATGGTAAACAGTTGTATTTGTCCAAACAGCTAGCTTAATATCCCTTACACAAAGGGGAGTATTCAAAATATATCTGTTGAGATAAATTTCCTAATTCTTAGTTCTCAATAGATTCTATAGTTTCAGTAGTTATAGAAAAATATCATGGGGCCTATGTTTTCAACCAAATAACAATGTTAACTAAAAGGTGCAGATAAAACAGAGATTAATAATACTACCCGTCTTTCCAAGCTATACTGTAGAGAAAAGGAAAGATTAAATTCTTTGCATAGGGATTCAACTTTAATTTGAAGCATTATTTTTTAGTAAATATCACTGAATAGGCAAAACTAAAATGGGAAGCTCTGACCTGAGTTACAAGGCATATGAGAAAAAAAAATCTTAAAGTCAAGGAGTCCAGATCTTAGCCTAGATGAACACTATCCAAAGGTTGGTTCTTCAGGTTGGTGTGTGATGTGTTAACAAGCAGTGAATCAAAGTGCTAAAATGACAGGCAAAATTGCTTGCCTCAGAGAACACTGATAATCTGTTGAAACTGATGATATTCAAAGTAGCAAATTCAAAAGCAATTTCAATATGCTGCTAAGTAAACATAAAAATACATTTTATGATAATGTAGCATAGGCCAAGGTTTATTTATTGGATAATCAAAACCCCAGCAGCCAATTTTCCCACCCTGCAAATGTAACATCTTCTCAATATAAAAAAAAAAATCCTTTTTGAGTCCATGAAGTAATGATTACTAGTCTCAAAAAAGAATTTTTATGTTATATATTTATTTGTTTTTGTAGCTTTTTAAGATACGTATTCAAGTACCATAAGACAGTTCCAAAACATTTCTTTCTTCCTTGTCAAAACAAGGTATGTCTGTTTCTAAGCCTCTTTTTCTTTTTATCATAAGACATTATAAGAAAATAGCAATTTATTGCAAAATTATGCCAAGTATTAATCTACTTTAAAAAATTATACATTGAAAACATATTCTTTAGGTCTCTCCTTGGTTAACAGTTCTAAATTTTATTGCCTATATCACAATTATTTATATTTTTCATTACTCCTCTAGTTGATTATACATTAAACATTAATTCCTTCAAAAATCATTGATTACTATGTGTCAGGCCCATAAACTAGACTCTGTGAACAGAAAGATTAATAGCATTACAGGAGAAATACACCCCCCACCCTGGAGTTTCCATAAGGAGGGATTTTTAACTAAACACATTTTGGGGCTCTTTCCTCACCTTTAATCACTGTAGCTGGGAAGCAGAGATGGCTGGCTTGATGGCTAAATTTGGAAATAATAACTAGGAATGCATAAGCTGTACCCTTCTTTTGCTGTGTGCAGGTGAGTTGTCCCCCAGAGTTGCCAGTTCTCCTCGACTCTGCCTCAATTCTTACCTAAGCAATGCTTTCATGGAGTGTAGGCATGTCTGGCCCTGGAGTGACTGTGATGGGATGAGTAAATCTGCCTAATTTTAGGGTTCATTTAGTATGTCCATTTGTCTCTTGAGTATGTGACATCTTCCAACTTAGCCACCAGTAATAAAAGAAATAGTTTGGCCACCAATTTTACCATTTGTTTGATTCTATTTTCAGAACCTCAGTAGAGAATATGACTGCTCTTTAGGAGGGGGGGCTCTCTCCAGGATTCCAACAATAAGAAATGGTTCTTGTCTTTGTAATTGAATTGGATAGACATACCCAAAAAATTATAAAACAGGTGGTAAGTACACTGAGATATATATATATAATTAAAGTGTGTTATGTGTGTGGAGGCCTGGGGTACAGCATGCATAACATCCTAAGAGAGAACCATCAAGGTTTATGTATAATTACAAGTTTGATGCTGCTTGAAATTAACAGTGTGAGGTAGGGAATGGTATGAGATAAGCCCTAGGCAGGGCCTTGTATGCTATGTCAAGAAGTTTGATCTTTATTTTGACAGGGATGATAAAATACTGAAAGTTTTAAGCATGGGAGTGACCTGATCAGATTTATCCGTGGCACCTCTTGGTGGTATATATAATGAATTGGATATGGAGAAGAGTAGAGACAAAGAGACCATTTGGGAAGCTGTTGACATTAGTGTAGGAAAAAAATAATAAGTATTTGGATTAATAAATAATAGTAGTAATAAGACAAAAAGAGTAAATGATTTAGAAAATGCTTATGAAGTAAAATAAACATGATTTGATCTTTGAACAACTGTGGTGATGATAGGGAATGAGAAATCTAGGGTGATACTCTGTTCTCTAAGTTGAGTAAATACATTTATTACAGTGTCATCAACTACAAAAAATTAAAGCGGAGGAAATACTTGGGGTGATGATAATGAGCTTTAATTTTGGAAATGTTAGAAGTTGATGTGTTTATGGGAAATCTACGCTTGAAATGTCTCCAGATTCCTAGATAAATAATTCCAAAGCTTTGAGAGGAAGTTATAGTTAGAAACTTATATGTGGGAGTTATCAACTGAAAGATAAGGAATAAATAAAATCAAATCTAAGTGTGTAGTATAAGACAAGTATTGGATCAAAGATGAGACTCTCATTAATACCATCATTTAATTGGTGGATGTTTGAAGATGAGCCCATGAGGGAGACAGACAAAAAGTAATCAAGAGAACACAGTGTCATGGAAACCAAGGGAGTAGAGGGTTTAAAAAATATAGGACCAATAAACAGTGAAGAATATAGTAGAGCAATCTAGTAAAGTAAAAACTGAAAAATATCTCTTGGGTTTTATAATTTAGAGGTCATTGAAAGCTTAATGAAAGTACTTTTGACTGGAATGTTTTGGACAAAAGCCAGATTAAAGAGAAATGAGAGAATGGGAGGTGAAGAAGGAAAGAAGAGTGAATATAAATAACAATTCTGAGAAGTTTTCATGAGAATAGAAGAGTGATTGGAAGGTAGCTAGAGAGAGCAAGTATTAAAAGTATTATTTTTTCTTATAAGATATCTTAGCACTTTTATATAAAGATGGACAGGAAATCTAGAAGTCATAGAGATTAATGATACAGGGAATATAGTGTAATCGATGGCATGGATTAAGGTCCTAGAGGAGACGAGTTAGGGGATCAGATCAAAGGCACAAAATGGAGTGACCTTGAACAGAAGAAAGGATATCTTTGAGACTGTGGTGGGAGGTTGAAATGGATTGTGATAGATGGTTGCAAATTTTTACATATTCTTGAAACCTAGGTCATCTGATGAAAGTGAGGGTTGAGGATACATTTGAGGCTTGAGGAGAGTTGAAATTTTGCAAAGGCGTTTTCAAGAAATAAGTAATTTACTAACTGTAGCATATGTACATCTATTGTTTTTGCTTCCCATAATTTCCCTCTGGTTATTAATTCCTCCCCCACCTCAATTCTGACTTCGTGCTTTGGCCAAATTTGTAATGTAGGTTTAAGCCAGTAACTTCATTGATTAGTTTAGAAATTGTCATAGATCCCAATTTAAGTCAATCAGAACAGATATTCAGACTTTGTGGTGTCCAGAGAGAAAGGTGTGTTTGTCCTCAGGGACACATCAAAGAGTTGCACAGCCTGTACATTGCCCATCTTCAGAGGCTCTGTTTGTATTGACTACAACATGAATGGTGCCACCTGGAGTTTTGCAGCATGACCCATCCATTGTTTTTGGATGTGGCAGCCATTGTGCCATCACCAGGAGAGAACTTGTCTGAGAATGAAACAACACAGAGAATGCCCGGTTCAGAGAAAGACACAAATCAGCCACCAATGACATTATTCAAGTTTCTGCTTTAAGTCACTCTGAGGCTCCAGTTTATCCCAGGATTTTTCATCCGTTGGACATTAATATAAAAATCCACTCCTTTATTTTCATATACCACTGGGATTCAAGTTCCCAGCTCTTGCACAGCTACACATTTTATTTATTTAAATTTTAATTACATAACTTTATTTAATTTTTAAATTAACATGTACTAAAATTGATTTTAATTGATGTACAGATCTAGAATCTTTAATGCATGAATCTATTCATGCAACAGTCACCACCATCAGGACACAAAACAATTTCATTACTACAAACAAATTCCCTCATGCTATACCTTTGTATTCTGCCCTAAAACCTGGGAAGCACTGATTTATCTTTCACCACTGTAGTCTGGTCTTTTTGGGAAAATATCATACTAATATAATCATACAATATGTGAACTTTGAGACTGGCTATTTTTACTCACCATAATAACTCTGAGACCTAAGTTGTTGAGTGTATCAAAAGTTTGCTTGTTTTTTATTGTTGAGGGTATTCTTTGTATAGAGGCACCAAAATTTGTTTGTTCAGCCACCCTTTGCAAGATATTTGGGTTGTTTATAGTTTTGAACAATTATGATCTATTCATAGATCATAAACATCCATTAAAGATTTTTGTGTGAAAACAAATTTTCATTTCTCTAGGGTAAATAAGTAGGAGTTGGATTGCTGGGTCATTTGGTAAATGTATATTTAACTTTATAAGAAATTGTGGAACTGTTTTCCACAGTGGCTATACCATGTTGTATTCATACCAACAGTGCATGGGTATTCTACTTGTTCCAGATCCTCATCAGCCATTGGTACTGTCAGTATTTTTGTTTTAATTTTAGCCATTTTAATGTGTATATTGATGTGCTTTTAATTCACATTTCATTAATGGATATTTATATTAGACAACTTTCATGTGCTTATTTGTCATTAATATATCTTCTTTGATGAAGTGCCTATTCAAGCCATTTGCCCATTTTTAAATTGGATTGCTTGCTTTCTTAATACTGAGATTTTACTTTTAACAGCTTTACTGAGTTATAGTTTATGAATCTTAAAATATACTCATTTTAGGTATATGATTTAATGATTTTTAGTAAGTTTTTAGTTATGTAACCATCAACACAAGTTTAATTTTAGAACATTTCCATTACCTCAAAAAGAAACCTCACTTCCAATTATTTTCTCTAATAGCTTCTAACATATATATATGTTATAATTCTTCTAATATATATATATTTATATATTTATTTATTTATATTCTTCTAAAATATATATATATTTATTTGTTAACGAGGTGTGTATATATTTTCCCTACTAGAAAATAAGCCCCAGTGAGAAGAAGGACTATGTCTTGATTTCTACTGGATTTACCAGTATCTCTAAAAGTGTATTGACACATATAAATCACTCAATAAATACTGGTTAAATGCATAACTGAACAATATACATGGCAAGATGAAACACATGCAAAAACACAACCCAAAAATAAAACACCATGAGTTGTCAAGTATTATATGGCCACAGTATACCTATCTATCTGAACTGTCATTTCATAAATGTTATAACATCATGAGGAGGCAAAGGAAAGATCTTACTTTTTATTTATTAAAGTTATTGTCTCCTCTGGGGAAAAAATGTTCCAAAAATACACACTAATATATAAATGAAGATATATGTTTTAAAGTATTTTGGAAACTGTATCTTTCAAATACTGGTCATTACTTTTATGTTAGATTAGCAGTACAATAATTGTCACAATGTATACATAGTAAAAATAAATGTTAGCTGTTTTATCTCTTGGATGTTTCTTATTTTGCATGCCTTTATTATAGCACTTATCATGTAGTGTTGTAAATATTAGCTGGGCACCATTTAAGAATACAGATATAGTCTTTAATATTCATGACTATTGAATTTAGTAATTTTGCATTATCTTATGTAAGTACTTCTTTGGGACCTCTGAGACCCAATAATCCTAAAAGAAAGTGTCATTTAACAAAACATTGCCCAACTTCCCCCATCACTCTCAATATACATTTGAGACCAACTTAGAATTGTGTCATTTGTCTAAGTGAAGAAAGCTGCTGAATTGCCCAAACTATTGTTGACTTAATAAGAGGCTATACGTTTATGGAAATCATTCTTTTTAAAATGGAGGGTCTATGGAGTATCTTCCACTCGTCATAAATTGGAGCAAGGGCACAGTCACCAATGTGTTGAAGTTCAAAAACTCTTCATCTAGTTTGAATCTTAGGTTATTATGTATTTTCTAGGTTAATCTTTGATGATAATAGTTATCATTTGTAGATCCTATAAAATAAATATATATTTATATCACTAAGATTTCTCCATGTTGTCAAATGGAATCTGATTAGTAAGGCCCAATACTGCCTCTCCAAAACTACTAAAATGAAATCTATACAGACTCAGATAAATGTGAAAAGTCAACAACACTTAAAGGTAATACCGACAGTCCTTATGATGCCATATTTGGGGAAGATTTTCCAGTACCATCATTCTTTTTTTTAGCTGAACCAAGAATAACCTTCAGTGGATGACACATTTTGTTGCTTGAAATTGTGTAGAGCTTGAAAACCTAGCAGAAATAATTTTTCCTTCCTTGTAACTTGAGCCTTGGGTCAAAAATGTAGAATTGTCCCATCTAGAAAATTGCATTTTCCACCCTTCAAGTCAAAAGTAACAGTTTTTTGTTTTTCTTTTTTGGTACGCAGGCCTCTCACTGTTGTGGCCTCTCCCATTGCAGAGCACAGGCTCCTGACGCGCAGGCTCAGCAGCCATGGCTCATGGGCCCAGCCGCTCTGCGGCATGTGGGATCTTCCCGGATCTTCCCGGACCGGGGCATGAACCCGTGTCCCCTGCATCGGCAGGCAGACTCTCAACCACTGTACCACCAGGGAAGCCCGAAAGTAACAGGTTTTGAGTTGGCCATAAGATGGTCCTATCTCCTTCCCACTCTAAAAAGCACTTCTCCATCAGGGTAAATAATGGAAGGAACTGAGATAGCAGGTTGCTTTCTGAGTGGTTTATTCCCATCAAGTTAAGTGCCAAAACTAGATGAGAGACTGATAAAAATCTGGTAACAGTGCATGTTTGAGATGAAAGTTTTTCACACATTATGTTGAGTCAGTGTCAGAGAAATGGGCAGTGCATGGAGAGGAATGTTAATGTTTAATTCAGCAGAAATGTACCAGATTGCTGGGAAACACTGGGAATTGGCTTAGGACTTCCTAGATTACCTGATCAAATGTATTTAAAACATATGGAAATTCAGTAAAATGTTTGAATAGAAAATAAATGTATACATAATATTTTTGCTGTATAGCATCACTTGCCATTTAGAAAAGCATAATTTATTCATTCAACAAGTAGTTATTGAATGTTATCTACATGGCACTGTGAAGATTCTAAAGAAAAATATTCCATGTAAAATGGAAAATATATAAGCAGCTTAAAATGAACTGAATAAGGAATGTAAAAACCCATATGAAGAAAACTAGAAAAACAAAACAAAACAAAACAAAAAAACTCTGCTGAATGAAAAATATAGACTTAAGTATAGGGCAAGGTATTTTGTTTCCTTTTATAGGAAGAATAATATGTAAAGATGTGGTAGGCAGAATCATGCCTCCTGCATCCCCAATTATGTCCATATCCTGATTGCTGGAACCTGTGGATATATTACCTTACATAGCAAAGGAGAGTAAATGCTGAGGATGGAATTAGGATCATTAATCATCAGACTTTAAAAGTTGGAGATTATCCTGGATTATTTGGGTGGCCCTAATGTAATCACATGAGCTCTTATTGAATATAAGAAGGTGGAAGTAGAGAGCCATAATGACAATCTAGAAGCTGGAAATTACCCTCAGCATACAGCCAGCAAGAAAATGGGACCCCAGTCCAAAAATCACAAGGACCTTAATTCTGCTGTCAACCCAAATGAGCAAGGAAATGAATCCTCCCCTAGAGCATCCAGAGAGGAATGCAACCCTGCCAAAACCTTGATTTTAGCCCAGTGACATACACTTCAGACTTCTGACCTATGGAACTATAAGGTAATATATTTGTGTTGTTTTATGATGCTAAATTTGTGATAATTAGCAGCAGCCATAGAAAACTAATACAAAAGATATGAATTCTTTCCAAATTAATTTACAGCATTTAAGCTACTATTCTAACCAAATACCAAGGGGATTTTTTTTTTCAATTTTACAATGTCATCCTAAAATCTAATCTAAATAATCTAAAAGAATGTATTAGAGCAAGCATAGTCTAAATATTTTGAAAAATAAAAGTAATAAAGACAGTGTATATTAAAAACTCTTAAATGTATTAAAATTCTATAATAATTAAGACAATTTGGAAGTAGCACTGGGACTCAGCAAATTAATAGAAAATAATTGAGTGTGCATGATTTTATCTTTATATACTAATAATCATAATATATGAAAATTCTGTACAAATCAATAAATGAAAGATGAATACATCAATAGACTATTAGTAATTGACACAAACATAAATATATAAAAAATTCTTAGTCTTAATAAGAACAATGAAAATTAAAATTATATATCTTATCTATCAATTTATCAAGATTTTAAAGTACTTATATTTTTTAATTTTGGTAAACATACATATCATAAAGTTTACCATTTTAAACATTTTTAAGAGTATAATTCAGTCGCCTTTGCATATTCCCGATATTGTGCAGCGCTTACCACTATCCATTTCCAGAATGTTTTCATCATCCCAAACTGAAAATCTGTACCCCTTAAACAATACCCATCTTCACAGCTCCTGGTCACCTCTATTCTACTTTCTGTCTCTATGAATTTGCCTATTCTAGATATCTCATATAAGTAGAATTATACAATATGTGTCCTTTTGTGCCTGGCTTATTTTACTTAGCATATTGTCTTCAAGGTTCATACATGTTGTGACATATCAGAATTTTATTCCTTTTTAAGGCTGAATAATATTCCACTGTATATATATATATATATATATATATATATATATATATATATAGGCCACATTTTGTTTTTCCATTCATTTGTCAATGGACATTTGGGTTATTTCCACCTTTTAGGTATTGTGAATAATGCTATTACATTAGTGTGTAAGTATCTGAATCCCAGCTTTAAATATTTTCAGTATATACCTAGAAGTGGAATTGCTGATCATATGGTAATTCTATGTTTAAATATTTGAGGAACCACCATGTTGTTTTCTACAACAGCTGTGTCATTTTACATTCCAACCAGCAATGCCAAAGTTTCCAACACGTTTTACTTTCCATTTTTCAAAATAATAGCCATCATAATGTATGTGAAGTGCTATCTCATCTGGATTTGATTTGCATTTCCCTAATGATTGGTGATGTAGAGCAGCAGTTTTAGCTCTTAGTTTAGGTCTTTGATCCATTTTAAGTTAAATATTATATATGATATAATATAAGGGTCCAACTTCATTTGTTTGCACATGGATATTGTTTTCACAGTACCATTTGTTGAAAAGACAGTCCTTTCCCTATTGAACAGTTTTGGCACCCTTGTCAAAAATCAGTTGGCTATATATGTGAGGGTTTATTTCTGGGATCTCTATTCTATTTAATTGATCAATATGTCTGTCCCTATGCCAGTACCACACTATTTTGATAACTGTAGCTTTGTAGTAAGTTTTGAAATCAGGAAACGTGAGTCTTCCAACTTTGTTTTTCATTTTTAAGATTGTTTTGATTATTCAGTGTTCCCTGAGTTCCACATGAATTTTAGGATGCATTTTTCAGTTCCAAAAAATGCTATTGGAATTTTTATAGAGATTGCATTGAATCTGTAGATCACTCTAGGCAGTATTTTTATCTCGTTTTCTTAATTTCCTTTTTGAATTGTTCATTGTTAATGTGTAGAAATGTAACTGATTTTTACATGTTGATTTTGTATCCTGCAACTTTGCTGAATTTCTTTATTAGCATTATATAATTTTATTGTGGAATCATTATGTTTTTTTACATATAGGATCATATGATCTGAAAAAAGGGAGAATTTTATTTCTTCCTTTCTAATTTAGATGACCTTGTTTCTTTTTGCTGTCCAATTGTTCTGGCTAGAAGTTCCAGTGCTATGTTGGATAGAAATGGCTAAGCAGGCATCCTGGTCTTGTTCCTGATCTTAGGAGAAAAGATTTTAACCTTTCACTATTGAGTATGATGTTAGCTGTGGATTTTTCATACATGGACTTTATCATGATAAAGAAGTTTCCTTTCATTCCTAGCTTATTGAGTGTTTTTATCAAGAAAGGCTGATGAATTTTGTTAAATGTTTTTTGACATCAATTGAGATGATCATGTAGTTTTCTCCCTCATTCATTCTATTAATGTGGTAAATTATATTGATTGATTTTTATATGTGGAACCATCCTTGCATTAGGGAAATATACCCCACATGGTCATGGTGTATAACCCTTTTAGTATGCTGCTGTATTCATTGGTAATACATTGTTGAGGATATTTGCATCAATATTCATAAGAGATATTGTTCTGTAGCTTTCTTTTCTTGGAGTGTCTTTGTCTGATTTTGGTATCAGGGCAATTCTGACCTCATGGAATGGATTAGGAAGTGTTCTCTTCAATTGTTTTTGAAGAGTTTGAGGAAGAATAGTATTTATTGCTCTTTAAATGTTTGGTAGAACTCACCAGTGAAGCCATCTTGTTCTAGATTTTTTTTCATTGGGAGGTTTTTGATTACTGATTTCATCTCCATACTTGTCTACACAGATTTTCCTTTTTCATGATTTAGTTTTGGTAAATTATGTGTTTCAGGAAGATTTCTGTTTCATCTAGACTATCCAATATGTTAGCATACAAATGTTCATAGTATTCTCTTATAATCCTTTTTATTTCTATAAAACCAGGAATAATGTCCCCACTTTCATTCTAGATTTGAGACTTCTCTTTTGTTTTAGCTTTATTCAGGTATGATTGATATAGAAGAAAATTGCACACATTTAATATATATTTTTTGTAAGTTTGGGCATATACATATACCCATGATACCATCACTGCAACCAAGATACTAAGTATATCCATCACTGCCAAAAACCTCCTTATATTCTTTGTGTTTTTATAAGAACACTTAACATGAGATCTATCCTCTTAATGTATTTTAAAGTGCACAATGCTGTATTGTTAACCATACATTCTAGGTTATACATCAGATCTCTGGAACTTATTCTTCTTGTACAACAGAAACTTTACCCTCATTGTAAAACAATTACCCATCTCTCCCTCCCTTCAGCCCCTGGCAACCACCATTCTATTCTCTGCTTCTGTAAGTTTGTTTAGATACCTCATATAAGTGGAATCATGCAGTATTTGTTGTTCTGTGACTGGCTTTTTTCACATAGCATAATGTCTTCTAGGTTCATCCATGTTGCTGCAAACGGCAGGATTTCCTTTTTTTCTAAGGCTGAAAATATTCTATTGTGTATATGTATGTGTGTGTGTATATACATCCATATATATATATATCCATATATATATATATATATATATATATATATATATATAGCATTTTCTTATCTTTTTCCATTGCTTAGTCAATGGACATTTGGGTTATTTACATATCTTGACTATTGTGAATAATGTTGCAATGAACACGGAGATATATATATATATATATCTTTGACATTCTGATTTCAATTCTTTTGTATATAAACCCAACAGTGGGCTTACTGGATCATAGGTAGTTCTGTTTTGAATTTTTTTAAGAACCTCCATACTGTCTTCCATAGTGGCTGCATCATTCTATATTCCCACCAACAGTGTATAAGTGTTCCAATTTCTTTGCCTCCTAACTAACACTTGTTATCCTTTTTTTTTCATAATAGTCATCCTAGCAGATGTGAGTTGATACCTCATTGTGGTTTTGATCTGCATTTTCACTTATGAGTAATGATGCTGAGCACCAAAAGTTTGTCAATTTTGTTGATCTTTTCCAGAAATCAATTTTGGTTTTATTTTTCTCTGTTGTTTTTCTCTTCTCTATTTTTTCTCTTTTCTAAGTGTTAGTATTTTCTTCCATCTACTAGTTTTCACTTTAGTTTGCTCTTTTTACTGTAGTTAGTTAAGATGTAAACTTAGGTTATTGACTTGAGATCTTCCTTCTATTTAATGTGTGCATTTATAGCTATAAGTTTTCCTCTTAACACTGCTTTTGCAGCATTTCATAAGTCTGATATGTTGTATTTTCATTTATCTCAGGGTATTTGCTAGTTGCCCTGTGATGTCCCCTTTGACCCATTGGCTGTTTTAAGAGTGTGTTGTTTAATTTCTACATAGTTTAAAATTTTCCCATTTTCCTTGTTATTGCTTTCTAGTTTCATTATATTGTGTTCAGAAAAATATAATTTATGCTTTCAATTCTTTTAGATTTATTAAGACTAGTTTTATGGCCTAATATGTGGTTTATTCTGGAGAATATTTCATGTGGACTTGAGAAAAATGTGTATTTTGTAGTTGTTGATTGAAGTATTTTGTATATGTCTGTTAGATCCATTTTATCTGTAGTGTTGTTCAAGTCCTCTATCTCCTTGATGATCTTCTGTCTGGTTGTTCTATCCATAAGTGAAAGTGGGATATTATAGTTTCCAATTATTACTGTGTTGCTATCTACTTCTCCTTTCAGTTCTTTCAGTTTGTTTCAGGTTTTAGTGCTCTAGTGTTTTGTGCATATATTTATAATTGTTATATCAACTTGGTGAATTAAAATCTATATCAATATATAATATCCTTCTTTGTCTCTTGTAATAGTTTTTGACTTAAACTCTATTTTTCATGATATTAATATAGCAAACCACCCATTCTCTCTTTTGGTTATTATTCATATGAAATATCATTTTCTCTACTTTCAACATGCTTGTATCTTTAGATCTACAGTGAGTTTCTTTTAGACAGCATATAGTTGTATGATTTTTTTTATCCATTCTGCCAACTTACCCCCTATATTATAGCCATTATTTTTCTATTTGTTTTCTTTATGTTTTATAACTTTCTGTTCCCAAATTAACTCAATTATAACCTTTTGTGTTTAGTTGATTCTTTGTATTGAAACTTTTTTGCTCTCTTCTCATTTCCTTGTATGTGTATTTTATAGATATTCTCTTTGTTCTTACAATGAGGATTATCTATAACATATTAATTTTATACTCTCCAATTTGAATTCATACCAACTTAACTTGAATAACATGAAGCAACTCTACTTCTATAAAGCTCCACCCCCTCTACATAATTGATATCACAAATTACATCTTTATCACATTGTGACCAATAACATAGATTTATAATTATTTTTATGCATTTTATTTTTAATCAGGTAGAAAATAAAAAGTGTTATAAACTAAGATTATAATATTAGATTTCATATTTGCCCAAATATTTACTGGATATCTTTATATCTTCAGATGGCTTCAAATTACTATTGATTGTCACTTCATTTCATCATAAAGGACTCCTTAATTTAACACTTCTTGTAGGGAAGATCTAGTGACAGTAAATGCTCTCAACCTTCATTTTTCTGGAAATTTCTTTCTCATGTTTGAAAGACAATTTTGCTGGATGTAGAATTCTCATTTAACAGATTTTTTTCAACATTTAAATATATCATCCTACTGCTTTCTGGCCTGCAAGGTTTCTGCTGAGAATCCAGTGATAATCTTATTGAGGATTTGTGATACATAATGAGTTGTTTCTCTTGTTGCTTTCAACATTCTCTATCTTTGTCTTTTGAAAGTTTGATTATAATATGTTTTGGTGTAGATCTCTTTGGAGTTATCTAATTTGGAGTTCTTTCCATATTTTCCATTTGTAGATTCATGTCTTTCCTCAAATTTAGGAAGCTTTCAACCATCATTTATTCAAATAATCTTTTTTCTCCTTTCGTTTACTCTTCTCTCTCTGGAGCTCTCATATTGCTAATGTTGATCAGCTTGATGATATCCCACAAGTTCCTTAGGCTTTCTTTATTTTTTAGTTTTGTTTTGGTTTGGTTTGTTTTTTGCTGCTTAGACTTGACAATTTCAATTGGTCTATCATTAAGTTCACTATCATTAATGGTCTATCATTAAGTTCTTTTCCTTGATCAAATCTGCTATTGAAACTCTCTAGTGAGTTTTTGTGTCAGTTATTGTACTTTTCAGCTCAAGAATTTCTATTTTATTCATTTTTATAATTTCTTTCTTTGTTAATATTCTCTGTTCACATATCAATTTCCAGATTTCCTTTAGTTGTTTGTGTTTTCTTTTAGCTCTTTGAGCATGTTAATACAGTTGTTTTAAATTCTTATCCTAGTAAATTCTATGTCTAGGCTTCTTCATTAATAATTTCTGTAATTTAATTTGTTCTTTTGACTGTACCACATTTCCTTTTTCTTTGTATCCCTTATGATTCATTGTTGAAAATTGGGTATTTAATTATTATAATGCAATAATTGTGGAAATTAGATAATTGTCCCACACTAGGGCTTGCCATGTTTGTTTTGTTGATTGTTGATGGCTGTAGTAGTCTGTTTTGAAACCATTCCACAACTATTTTTGCAAAGGCTATCTTGTCATATGTATGAAGACTCTGCTTCTTTAGCTCATATTCAGGTAGTATTTTGACAGATATTTCCTGGAATTCAAGGAGCTGAAACAGACAAAAATTCCAACCCACCTCCCCACCAAAAAAAGAGAGTGAGCAGCCTCTTTTCTCAGTCTTTCTAATTGCCTTTCTGCTGCAGCGCTTCTTTATCAATTAGCTATATTTGCTCTGAGCCTAGGAAACAGATGAAAGGTGAAGATCATCTCAAGAGTTTTCTGCATATGACTTATGTCTGGACATATATGTGGTTTTCAAATTTTTCCCATATGTGTTGCTGCTTTTTAATGTCCTAATTTCCCAAGGTGTCATATCTCAGATTATCTGGGCCTTAGATGGTCTGTTGTGTCTTCACTCAGAATCTCCTTCCCCAGGCATATGTTGGTATGTAGTCTCATTGTAGTTTTTATGAGATGAGTGTCCAGGCCTTCAGGTATCCCCAGACAGTTTAGAGTAGATACATGGTAATTTTCAAATAAGATATGCTATACTCCTGCCACTCAATACCAAGACCATTTTTCTTGATTGAATGTTTGCTTGGTTGCCATAAACCTTTGATTGTTTTTCAGAGCTTCCACAAAGTTTTTTCAGGTAGCTAATGGTTGATTTTTTATATATCTGTGGGTGAACAAGAGCTTGAAGCTTCCTACTCTGCCATTTTGCTAATCTGTACCTCCATACAAAGTTTCTTGCAAGTTAATACTCAGTAGTAGCTAAGGTTTGGTGACAATCAGGCATTCTCATAAACTGTTGATGGAAATGGAAATTAATATACTTTCTGGAAGGGAAGTTGGAAATATACATTAATTATTTTAAATGCTTATACTCCCTGACTCAGTAAGTGTGCTTCTAAGAAATGGAAAGTTGTTCATGATATAATGTTTTTAAGTAGAAAATGTGTGTGTAAAAGTGTCTACAGTATATAGTATACTTACAATTCATACATATTTATATATCTGTATCTTGTTATATCTGTTATATCTGTCTCTCACTCTTTCTTTTATTTATAGGGCCATTCAAAAGAGGTCTATGGACTGGTTCAGGTTTGAAAATGGGAGAGACTGATGACACAGATCAGCTTAAGTGGTTTTCCCTTTAATTGAATTACTGAAACTGTTAATAATATGTGCAAAGTGTACAGTAATTAAAGGACACAAATGGAAGAGTGACTCAGATGCCTGATGCCTCCCTAGCAACTCATGGAATCATGTACAAAAATCTGAAAGGGAAAGGAAAAAATGCTAGGGCTCACTGTCTTTCATAAAAGTAAGCAGAAGGACATGTCTAAATATTTAATAGTTTAACTATTTCCAAATAAGGCAAATAATTACTGAACCCACAGTTTCATGTATCTATTTTCTCTTTCTTATTGCATCCTCATGTCTATAGCAGGCCTGGCCAATGGCCTAATCACAATTACTTTAGAAACGTAAAAAATGTTGTTAGAAAAAAATGGTTTCAATGCTAAATATAGTTATTTCCCACCATAGTAAGAGGCTTTCCTCTGTCACATATTTTAACCTAAGTGTATGAACAGTCCACAATCATCATTCTACCTAAGTATAAAAAATATATTGATATTCTAACATAGATAATAGTATAACCTCAGGATACTGAATGAAGATGGGTCTTTTTAAGTTGAATTACATCTCTTTCTACCTAAAAGGAAAATCAAAGTGTCTGTAATTTCACTTGTTTTGTTCTTCCCTTTAGAAGCAGTGTTTTTTTCATCATATAAGAAAATCTCACTAGTAACATCATGAATAATGGATCTTGCAATACACTCATTCTATTTTTCTTTTTCAAAGTCTACTGAATGGAAAACAATATAAAAGAAGATGTCTGGAGTACTTTCTTGTTCACTTTGCTAAGAATAATTCTGACTTTTAACTCCTGGAAATAAAGGAGAAATTCTGTAAATTCCTGTCAAATTTCTAGCTCTTCCCAGTGATAGGAAGAGATGAATATGGTTTCATGGAGGATATTTTTTACTAATGTGAAGATCATAAAATTATGCAGCCTAGTAGAATTCTAGTAGATTCCAGTACTGTAAACATTTTGAACCATGTTTGATGAATTGACTATAAAATTAGTTAAACTTTGTTCAGATGAGCATGCATCAACATACTGAATTTATATATTTGTTATATATAAGTTGAAGGCTGAACTTTTATATAAGAATGAAATTGGAGTAAAATCATTTTGATTTAACTTTTCCTATTTGAATCCCACTGAGAACATCAAAAATAAAATTAAATAAAAGAAAACTCATTCTTCAGTGACATAAACATGGACAAGCCTCAAATTGCCTAAATCATAAGTTTAAGAAAATATAAAATACTGTGAAATTTGAGTGGAAAGAAGGATGATCATGAGCTACTCTTGAGGAACTCAAGAAAGAAAAGGAAGAGAAAACTAAAATATGCTCCTTCAGAGCTTAGGTAGTAAATAGATGTCCCTAAATATAAGTGTCAGTATCCTTAAGAGTTTAGCCAATGATCCTTGATTAGAGTGCCCGTATCTAAGACTACACCAATTCTCCTTAATCTTGCAAATTGAGAGGAGTAATGTCCTCTAAGCAGAATATTTAAGGCAGTGTTGAGAGGTAGAGAACATGACCACAGATCTGCATTGAAACTGCTGACTGCTTCTTTTATTCCCTTCATGCTCTCCAGATTATTTTTCAGAAAATAGATGATATAGAAAACTTTCTCCTTTCAAAGACAGTAAATAAGGAGTAATCTCAATGTGATTATCTGCATATTTCAGTTAAAAGCAAGGAAAAGCAGATATGCAAAATGTAGATACTGACTATAAATTAGAAAAAGAATTACCCGAGAAAACAGGAAACTTTAGGGCAAATAAATATCCATAGACTCAAGAAATTTTCTGGAGATGTAATCCTTTTGAAAGAAAAACAATTTAAAGGAATTCAAAGAAGATGCAAAAGCTGAAGAAAGATAATGGGACAATAGAAGGAGAAGGAAAGTGAATGAGCATAGTTTAAGAAGAAAAAATGGAAAAGAATAATAAAATCATTAGAACAAAGGAAATCACATTACAAGCCACACCACAATTATAAATACAGTTGAGAACACAATTATGGTAGTGAAATTTGGATATGTGAAAACCAAACTTAGTTTAGGAAAAAAACCCGATGTCTGTGATTAGAAACTAAAAAACATTGCTATAAAAGGCAAGCAATAGAGATCCAGCATATTCTCAATTGGTTTTCCTAAAGAGATTGCTGAGTAAATGGAATAGACAAACTATTCTAAAATATGCTAGAATGAAATTATCCTGATTTAGAGATTTGAATCTATAGATCTAAGGCTGCATCAGTTATTTGTTGGTGTATATGTTTTTTTAAAAGCAAATACAAAACCTCAACGCATACAAGTGTTCATTGCTCATGTATCTGGAGTGGTGAGCTAGGCAGCTCTGCTTATATTGGTTACTTTCACTCCCATGACTGAGGTTTTGCCTGATATTGGTTGATATAGGCTGTTCTTGACTGTGTAAGTAAGTGACTTGGTTTTGCTCTATGTCTCTCATCCTACATAAGGTTAGATAGGCATGTGCTTTTGGCTATGGCAGAGGTGCAAAAGACAGCAATTTCCAAAGTGCACATTTCAGGCCTCTGAGTGCATCATGTCAGTTAACATCCCATTAGCCAAGGCAAGTCACATTTCAGACCAAGATCAAGAGTGGGACAGATCAACCTTCCCACATGTAACTTCAAAGTTACATGGTAAAGGGTTTGGTTACAAGGAAAGGTGAAAAACTGGTGTCATAACTGCATTCTACCACATATTATTTCTAAGGAAAATTTATATATATATATATATATATATATATATATATATATATATATATATATATATATATATATATATATATATATTGGCCATGCAGTGCAGCATGCGGGATCTTAGTTCCCTGACCAGGGATTGAACCCACACCCACTGCAGTTGAAGCATGGAGTCCTACCCACTGGACTACCAGGGAACTCCCCAAAATTTATATATTTCAACATCAAGACATATCCAAGTGAAGTTATGAAATGTCAACAATAAAGAAGAGATAATTCAAAAGGTATACAGATATGATAAGCCACATACAAGGAGTTCAGTATATCAGAGAATATTAAGTTCTGAGGCAGTACTTTTCAATACAAATATAATGAAAGTCACATAAGTATTTTACTTTCTTAAGTTAATTTTTATTGGAGTACAGTTGCTTTACAATGTTCTGTTAGTTTCTGTTGTACAGCAAAGTGAATCAGTTACATGTATACATATATCCACACTTTTTAAGATTTCTTTCCTATTTAGGTCACCACAGAGCACTGAGTAGAGTTCCCTGTGCTATACAGTAGGTTCTCATTAGTTATCTCTTTTATATGTAGTAGTGTATATATATCAATCCCAATCTCCCAATTCATCCCACCTAGCCTTCCCCCTTGGTATCCATGTGTTTGTTCTCTACATCTGTGACTCTATTTCTACTTTGCCAATAAGTTCATCTGTAACATTTTTCTGGATTCCACATATAAGTGATATTATACAATATTTGTTTTTCTCTTTCTAAGTTCACTCTGCATGACAATCTCTAGGTCCAACCATATTGCTGCAAATGGCATTATTTCATTACTTTTTATGTCTGAGTAATATTCCATTGTATATACATACCACATCTTCTTTATCCATTCCTCTGTTGATGGACATTTAAGTTACTTCCATGTCCTGGCTATTATAAATAGTGTTACAATGAACACTGGGGTGCATGCATCCTTTCAAATTATGGTTTTCTCCAGATACATGCCTAGGAGTGGGATTGCTGGGTCATATGGCAGCTCTATTTGTAGTTTTTTAAAGGAAACTCCATACTGTTCTCCATAGTGGCTGTACCAATTTACATTCCCACTAACAGTGTAGGAGAGCCCCTTTTCTTCATACCCTCTCCAGCATTTATTGTTTGTAGATTTTTTAATGATGACCATTCTGACTGGTGTGAGGTGATACCTCATTGTAGTTTTGATTTGCATTTCTCTAATAACTAGTGATGTTGAGCATCTTTTCATGTGTTTGTTGGCCATCTGTATGTCTTCTTTGGAGAAATGTCTATTTAGATCTTCCCCCCATTTTTTGATTGGGCTATCTGCTTTTTTGATCTTGAGCTGCATGAGCTGTTTGTGTATTTTGGAGATTAATCCCTTGTCTGTTGCTTCATTTGCAAATATTTTCTCCCATTCTGAGGGTTGTATTTTTGTTTCATTTATGGGTTTTCTTTGCTGTGCAAAACCTTTTAAATTTAATTAAATCCCATTTGTTTATTTTTTTATTTTCATTACTCTAGGAGGTGGGTCAAAAAAGATCTTGCTGTGATTTATGTCAAAGAGTATTCTGCCTATGTTTTCCTCTAAGTTTTATAGTGTCTGGCCTTACATTTAGCCTTTAATCCATTTTGAGTTTATTTTTGTGTATGGTGTTAGGGAGTGTTCTAATTTCATTCTTTTATATGTAGCTGTCCAGTTTTCCCAGCACCACTTATTAAAGAGGCTGTCTTTCCTCCATTGTATATTTTTGCCTCCTTTGTCATAGATTAGGTGATCATAGGTGCATGGGTTTATCTCTGGGCTTTCTATCCTGTTTCATTGATTTATATTTCTGTTTTTGTGCCAGTGCCATACAGTCTTTTTTCTTTTAAATTAACTAATTTATGTTTTTTGGCTGTGTTGGGTCTTTGTTGCTGCACATGGGCTTTCTCTAATTCAGGTGAGTGGGGGCAACTCTTCATTGCAGTGCACGGGCTTCTCATAGTAGTGGCTTCTCTTTTTGCAGAGCACAGGCTCTAGGCACGTGGGCTTTAGTAGTTGTAGTACATGGGCTCAGTAGTTGTGGCTCGTGGGCTGTAGAGTGCAGGCTCAATAATTGTGGCACATGGGCTTAGTTCCTCCGTGACATGTGGGATCTTCCTGGACCAGGGATGGAACCCTTGTCCCTTGCATTGGCAGGCAGATTCTTAATCACTGCACCACCAGGGAAATTCCCATACAGTCTTGATTACTTTAGCCTTGTAATATTGTCTGAAGTCAGGGAGCCTGATTCCTCCAGCTCCGTTTTTCTTTCTCAAGATTGCTTTGGCTATTTGGGGTCGTTTGTGTTTCCATACAAAATGTAAATTATTTTGTTCTAATTCTGTGAAAAATGCCATTGGTAATTTGGTAAGGATTTCAGTGAATCTGTAGATTGCTTTGGGTAGTATAGTCGTTTTCACAGTATTGATTCTTCCGATCCAAAAATGTGGTATATATCTCCATCTGTTTGTGTCATCTTTGATTTCTTTCATCAAACCTCATAGTTTTATGAATACAGGTATTCTACTTCCTTAGTTAGGTTTGCTCATATATATTGATATTTTATTCTTTTTGTTGTGATGCTAAATGGGATTGTTTGCTTAATTTCTCTTTCTGACCTTTCATTTGTAATTTTACTTTTCTAGTAGCCATATTAAAAAAATAAGAAAAAAGTAACAGGTGAAATTTATTTTAATAATATCTTTTTTGCAAGCCACTATATATAAAATACTATTTCAACATGAAATCAATATAAGGATTATTAATTAAATATTTGACATACTAAGTCTTTGAAATATCCTGTGTATTTTGCACACATAGCACATCTCAATTGATTTAGTTACATTTCAAATGCTCCATAACCACATATGGTTAATGGCTACTGTATTGGAAGGAAGATGACATTCTTAAACATGCAAGAGCTAGAAAATTTAGTGCCCATGAGCTTTTGAAAAAAAACAAAAACAGGCAACAAAACTTCTCTACTTGATGACAAAATCTAGTCAGTGAAGAAAGTAATCCAGATTAAGAACTGAGGAATGGAAAAGCCATGATAAAAGTACTAACAGCATGCATTGAATCATTTCCATTTTTGATAGGACTAAAACAAAACAACTGTGGGGATAATGGTTCTTGAAGTGGTTACACAAATTATACAATCATTTTTATATTATCAAACAGTTTTACTAATAAAACTCAGATATTGGGGTAGGTACTTTGGGAGGAATGTGGGCTGGTTTTCTATTTAGTAGCAGGAAGTTAACAGATGCTATACCTAATAAAATGCATATGTACCAGGCACTGTTTAAAGTACTTGAGAGGAATAATCTTCTGCAATCCACACAATAATGTTAGGAGACAGGTATTACTATTTTTCTTATTTTAACAGTAAGGAAACCAAGACACATATAGGTTGAGTAACTTGCCACTTTGGTTAAGTGGTGGAGCTAAGTTTCAGACCTAGAAAATTTGATTTGAGTGTTTGTGCTCTTAATCAACTTGCTACGGTGCCTAATGTAGAAAAGTGTCATAAAATATATATGTATATACATTTATATACATATATATTTTATTTTACTATATATATATATATGACAGCAAAAATGGCTCAATAATTCCTTGTAATATTTAAAAAACTTTATAGAGTTCTTTTAACAATGTCTCATTTCAATGAAACATTTATCTGAAATGCAGTAATTATTTAATTTTTTCCTTACTCTTTTTCCTTCTAAAAATCAATGAAATTAAAATTAAGCTATCCATAAGTTTAGGAAATATTGACCTATCTTTCAAGTTTGAGGGTTTTTATGTCCTTGAAGGTGATTATGGTGTACAGAAAAAATTATTCACAAGTTCCATTAACTATAATATTAATATTCAGTTTATTAAAGTTACAAACTCAAAAAGCCAGTTATTCTTGAGGTTCCCATTTTCAGTTGGCAATATCATTATATTCATATATTTAGCTAATTGCAAAAAGTTAACTTTAAGGAAGATTTTTACAACTTAAACTTGCATAAATATTTTAAGCTGGATTTATAAATATATTTATTTTGTTTCCTTTAAGTACTCAACTAACTTAAACAAAATAGTCCTAGTATACTTGAATGTCTGATGAGTCTTGAATTTTCTTAGAGTTATCCTACAAATATTTGCTAAGAACTTATTATTGGGAGGGACCTTCAAGATAGCAGGGGAGTAAGACATGGAGATCACTTTCCTCTCCAATAATGCATCAAAAATACATCTACATGTGGAACAAATCCTACAAAACAGCACCTGAATGCTGGCAGAAGAACTCAGATTTCCCAAAGGGCAAGAAAATCCCCATGTACCTGGGTAGGGCAAAAAAAAAAAGAAAAAACAGAGACCAAAGAATAAGGATGGGAACTGCACCTCTGGGAGGGAGCACATCTTCACTGGTGGAGATGGGGGGTGGGTAGGGAGGAGGCTTTGGAACCATGGAGGGGAGTGAAGCAAAAGGGGTGCAGAGGGAAAAGCAGAGAAACTCCTGCACAGAGGACCAACGCCAACCAGCACTCAACAGCCTGAGAGGCTTATCTACTCACCTCTGGGGGTGTGGGGGCTGGGAGATGAGGCTCGGGATTTGGAGGTCAGATCCCAGGGAGAGGACTGGGGTTGGCTGTGTGAAAGCAGCCTGTGGGGGCTAGTGCACCACAGTTAGCCAGAAGGGAATCTGGAAAAATGTCTGGACCTTCCTAGGAGGCAAGAGACCATTGTTTCAGGGTGCACGAGGAGAGGAGATTCAGAGCACCGCCTAAACAAGCTACAGACCAGCTTGGACACTAGAGTTGGGCATGAAATGCTAAGGCTGCTGCTGCCACCACCAAAAAGCCTGTGTGCAAGCACAGGTCACTATCCACACACCCCAATATGGCAGCCTGTGCAGCCTGTCACTGCCTAGATCCCATGATCCAGGGACAACTTCCCCGGGAGAACACATGGCATGCCTCGGGCAGTTGCAGCATCACGTTGGCCTCTGCCACGGCAGGCTTACCCCACATTCCAATTATGACTATCTTACCCTCCACTCCCCTGAGCCTGAGTGAGCAAGACTGCCCTAATCTGTCACTGCTTTAACCCCATCTTGTCTGGGTGGGGAACAGATGCCAGAGGGTGACCTACATGCAGATGTGAGGACAAAACAAAAGCTGAACCCCAGGAGCCATGCAGAAAAAGAAGAGAAAGGGATATTTCTCCATGCAGCTTCAGAGCAGTGGATTAAATCCCTACAATCAACTTGATGTACACTACATGTGTGGAATACCTGAATAGACAATTAATCATCCAAAGTTGAGGTGGTGGACAATGGAAGCAAATATAGACTTGGGGTTTGCTGTCTGCAACTGATTTGTTTCCAATATTTATGTTTATCTTAGTTCAGTTTTCATCACTTGTTATCATTGGTGGATTTGCTTGTTGGTTTTGTTGCTCACTTTTTAAAAAAATATTTTATTTATTTCTCATTCTTTTATTTTAATAATTTTTAAATTTTTATTTGTTAATTTTATTTTATTTATTTTATTTTTCTTTCTATTTTTCTCCCTTTTCTTCTGAGATGTGTGGCTGAGAGGGTCTTGGCACTCCAGCCTGGTGTCAGGCCCGAGCCTCTGAGGTGGGAGAGCCGAGCTCAGGACATTGGATCACCAGAGACCTCCCAGTCCCATGTAATATCAATCACTGAAAGTTTTCCCAGAGATCTCTGTCTCAATGCAAAGACCCAGCTCCACCCAATGGCCAGCAACCTCCAGTGCTGGACGCCCCATGCCAAAGTACTAGCAAGACAGAAACAAGAACCCACCCATTAGCAGAGAGGCTGCCTAAAGTTATAAAAAGTTAACAGGCACCCCACAATACAGCACCGGACATGGCCCTGCTCACCAGTAAGAAAAGATCCAACCCCACCCACCAAAACACAGGCACCAGTCCCCTCCATCAGGAAGCCTACACAAGCCACAGAACCAACCTCACCCACTGAGAGCAGACACCAAAAACAATGGCAACTATGAACCTGCAGCCTGTGAAAAGGAGACCCCAAACACAGTAAGCTAAACAAAATGAGAAGACAGAGAAATATAAGCAGATAAAGGATCAAGGTAAAAACCCACAAGACCAAATAAATGAGAAGGAAATAGGTAGTCTACCTGAAAAAGGATTCAGAGTAATGACAGTAAAGATGATCCAAAATCTTGGAAATAGAATGGAGAAAATACAAGAAACATTTAAGAAGGAACTTGAAGAACTAAAGAGAAAACAAACAATGATGAACAACACAATAAATTAAATTAAAAATTCCCTAGAAAGAATCAATAGCAGAATACCTGAGGCAGAAGAACAGATAAGTGACCCTGAAGACACAATAGTGGAAATAACTACAGCAGAGCAGAATAAAGAAAAAAAGAATGAAAAGAATTGAGGGCAGTATCAGAGAACTCTGGGACAATATTAAATGCACCAATATTCGGATTATAGGGGTCCTAAAAGAAGAAGAGAAAAAGAAACGTTCTGAGAAAATATTTGAAGAGATTTTACTTGAAAACTTATTTAACATGGGACAGGAAATAGTCAAGTCCATGAAGCAAAGAGAGTCCCATACAGGATAAATCCAAGAAGAAATAGGCCCAGACACATATTAATCAAACTACCAAAAATTAAATACAAAGAAAAAATATTAAAAGCAGCAAGGGAAAAGCAACAAATAACATTCAAGGGAATCCTATAAGGTTAACAGCTGATCATTCAGCAGAAACACTGCAAGCCAGAGAGGAGTGGCAGGACATATTTAAAGTGATGAAAGGGGAAAACCTACAACCAAGATTACCCAGCAGGTATCTCATTCAAACTTGACAGAGAAATTAAAACCATTATAGACAAGCAAAAATTAAAAGAATTCAGCACCACCAAACCAGCTTTACAATACATGCTAAAGGAACTTCTCTAGGCAGGAAACACAAGAGAAGGAAAACAGCCACAATAACAAGCCCAAAACAATTAAGAAAATAGTAATAGGAACATACATATCTATAATTACCTTAAATGTAAATGGATTAAATGCTCCAGACAAACACATACATTGGCTGAATTGATACAAAAACAAGACCTGTATATATGCTGCCTACAAGAGACCCACTTCAGACCTAGGTACACATACAGACTGAAAGTGAGAGGATGGACAAAGATATTCCAATCAAATGGAAATCACAAGAAAGCTGGAGTAGCAATACTCATATCAGATAAAAAAAGACTTTAAAGTCTATTACAAGACAAAAGAAGGCCACTACATAATGATCAAGGGATCAATCCAAGAAGGTATAACAATTGTAAATATTTATGCACCCAACAAAGAGCACCTCAATATATAAGGTAAATGCTAATAGCCATAAAAGGGGAAATCAACAGTAACACAATCATAGTAGGGGATTTTAACGCCCCACCTTCACCAGTGGACAGATCATCCAAAATGAAAATAAATAAGGAAACACAAGCTTTGAATGACACATTAGACCAGAGCGATTTAATTGATATTTATAGGACATTCTATCAAAAAATGACAGAATACACTTTCTTCTCAAGTGCACAACGAACATTCTCTGAGATAGATCATATCTTGGGTCACAAATCAAGCCTTGGTAAATTTAAGAAAATTGAAATTGTATAAAGTATCTTTTCCAACCACAAGACTATGAGATCAGAAATCAATTATAGGAAAAAAAACCTGTAAAAACTAAAAACCCATGTAAGCTAAGCAATATGCTGCTAAATAACGAAGAGATCACTGAATAAATCTTAAAGGAAGTAAAAAGATACCTAAAAACAAATGACAGTGAAAACACAATGACCCAAAACCTATGGGATGCAGCAAAAGCAGTTCTAACAGAAGCTTATAGCAATACAATCTAACATCAAGAAAGAAGACAAATCTCAAATAAACAACATAACCTCACACCTAAAGGAATTAAAGAAAGAGGAACAAAAAGACCCCAAAGTTAGCAGACCAAAGAGATCATAAACATCAGATCAGAAATAAAAGCTGTTTCTTAGAAAAGATAAACAAAATTGATAAATCATTAGCCAGACTCATCAAGAAAAAAGGGAGAAGACCCAAATCAACTGAATTATAAATGAAAAAGGAGAAGTAAAAACTGACACTGCAGAAATACAAAGGATCATGAGAGATTACTACAAGCACCTATATGCCATTAAAATTGACAACCTGGAAGAAATGGACAAATTCTTAGAAAAGCACAACCTTCCAAGACTGAACAAGGAAGTAATAGAAACTATAAACAGCCCAATCACAAGCACTGAAATTGAAACTGTGATTAATAATCTTCCAACAAACAAAAGTCCAGGACCAGATGGCTTCACAGGAGAATTCTATCAGACATTTAGAGAAGAGCTAACAGATATTCTTCTTAAACTCTTCCAAAATATAGCAGAGGGAGGGGCACTCCCAAACCCATTCTACAAGGCCACCAACACCCTGATGCCCAAACCAGACAAAGATGTCACAAAGAAAGAAAACTACAGGCCAATATCACTGATGAACATAGATGCATATACCATCAACAAAATACTAGCAAACAGAATCGAATAGCACATGAAATGTACCATGCAACATGATCAAGTGGGGTTTATCCCAGGAATGCCAGGATTCTTCAGTATATGCAAATAAATCAATTTGATACATCATATTAAAAAACTGAAGGATAAAAACCATATGATAATCTCAATAGATGCAGAAAAATATCTTTCAACAAAATTCAACACCAATTTATGATAAAAGCTCTCCAGAAAGTAGGCATAAAGGGAAACTACCACAGCATAGTAAAGGCCATATATGACAAGCCCACAGCCAAAATCGTTTTGAATGGTGAAAAACTGAAACCATTTCCACCAAGATCAGGAAGAAGACAAGGTTGCCCACTCTCACCACTATTATTCAACATAGTTTTGGAAGTTTCAGCCACGGCAATCAGAGAAGAAAAAGAAATAAAAGGAATCCAAATTAGAAAGAAGTAAAACTGTCACTGTTTGCAGATGACATGATACTATACATAGAGAATCCTAAAGAAGCTACCAGAAAACTACTAGAGCTAATCAATGAATTTGGTAAACTAGCAGGATAGAAAATTAATGTACAGAAGTCTCTTGCATTCCTATAAGCTTACAATGAAAAATCTGAAAGAGAAATTAAGGGAACACTCCCATTTATCATTGCAACAAAAAGAAGAATTTACCTAGGAATAACCTACTTAAGGAGACAAAAGACCTGTATGCAGAAAACTATAAGACACTGATGAAAGAAATTAAAGATGTTAGAAACGGATGGAGAGATATACCATGTTCTTGGATTGGAAGAATTAACAGTGGGAAAATGACTATACAACCCTAAGCAATCTACAGATTCAGTTCAATACCTATCAAACTACCAATGGCATTTTTCACAGAACTAGAACATAAAATTTCACAATTTGTATGGTAACAGAAAAGAACATGAGGAGGCAAAGCAATCTTGAGAAAGAAAAATGGAGCTGGAGGAATCAGGCTCCCTGACTTCAGACTATACTACAAAGCTACAGTAATCAAGACAGTATGGTATTGGCACAAAAACAGAAATATAGATCAATGGAAGAGGTTAGAAATCCCAGAGATAAACCCATGCACCTATGATCACCTAATCTATGACAAAGGAGGCAAAAATATACAATGGAGGAAAGACAGCCTCTTCAATAAGTGGTGCTGGGAAAACTGGACAGCTACCTGTAAAAGAATGAAACTAGAACACTCCCTAACACCATACACAAAACAAACTCAAAATGGATTAAAGACCTAAATGTAAGTCCAGACACTATAAAACTTAGAGGAAAACATAGGCAGAACACTCTATGACATAAATCACAGCGAGATCCTTTTTGACCACCTCATAGAGAAATGGAAATAAAAACAAAATTAAACAAATGGGACCTAATGAAACTTAAAAGCATTTGCACAGTAAAGGAAACAAGAAACGAGACAAAAAAAACAACCCTCAGAATGGGAGAAAATATTTGCAAAGGAAGCAACTGATAAAGGATTAATCTCTAAAATATACAAACAGCTCATGCAGCTCAATATCAAAAAGAAATACAATCCAATCCAAAAATGGGCAGAAGGCCTAAAAATACATTTCTCCAAAGAAGATATACAGATTGCCAACAAACACATGAAAGGATGCTCAACATCGCTAGTCACTAGAGAAATGCAAATCAAAACTACAATGAGGTATCACCTCACACCAGTCAGAATGGCCATCATTAAAATTCTACAAACAACATATCCTGGAGAGAGTGTGGAGAAAAAGGGATCCTCTTGCACTGTTTGTGGGAATGTAGATTGATACAGCTCCTATGGAGAACATTATGGATGTTCCTTAAAAGACTAAAAATAGAACTACCGTATGACCCAGCAATCTCACTACTCTGCATATACCCTAAGAAAACCATAATTCAAAAAGAGACATGTACCACAGTGTTCATTGCAGCATTATTTACAATAGCCAAGACATTGACATAACCTAAGTGTCCATCAACAGATGAATGGATAAAGAAGATGTGGCACATATATACAATGGAATATTACTCAGTTGTAAAAAAGAAACGAAATTTAGTTATTTATAGTGAGGTGGATGGACCTAGAGTCTCTCATACAGAGTGAATCAAGTCAGGAAAACAAACACCATAGGCTAACACATATATATGGAATCTAAAAAAAAACTGGTTTTGATTAACCTAGGTGCCAGACAGGAATAAAGACACAGACGTAGAGAATGGACTTGAGGACACGGGGAGGGGAAAGGGTAAGCTCTGATGAAGAGTGAGAGTAGCCTTGACATATATACACTACCAAATGTAAAATAGATAGCTAGTGGGAAGCAGCTGCATAGCACAGGAGGTCAGCTCAGTGCTTTGTGACCATCTATTGGGTTGGGATAGGGAAGGTAGGAGCGAGACGCAAAAGGGAGGGTATATGGGGATATATGTATACATATAGCTGATTCACTTTTTCATACAGCAGAAACTAACACAACATTGTAAAGCAATTATACTCCAATAAAGATGTTTAAAAATAAAAGAACTTATTATTGGGAAGGTTCTCTTCTTGGCACTTAGATGGTAGCACTGGATGAAGTAGAAGGAAATCCCTGGCTTCATGGAATTTTCATTCTAAATGTTCCCAGTTTGTGTATCAGCTTAGGGAGATCTCAGTTTAAATTCACAAATATAAATCAATTTTTCATTGCATATTTTAGTTTAGAATTACAGATTGACGTTTTAATAGGCTAAATCCTTTTAAACAAATTATTGACACTTAAAATGCCAAAACATGAACATATTTGGTAAAAATATTAATACCATGAGTTTCATTCTCTTAAAAATTTCTATACTGAATTCTAAATCTCAGGCTCTAAAATATGCACAATTACTAAAAGAAAAAATAATTTGGCATCCTAAATGATTTTGGGAGATAACATCACGGATTGTAATGGTTAGTTTCATGTGTCAACTTGGCTAGGCTATGGTGCTGGTTGTTTGGTGAAACGGCAATTTAGATACTGCTGTAAAGGTATTTTTTACATGTGATTAACATTTAAATCAGTAGTATTTGAGTAAATCATTTTACACTCATTAATTGGGTCGGTCTCATCCAGTCAGCTGAAGACCTTGAGAGCAAAGACTGATCTTCCTTGAAGAGTAAGCAATTCTATCTCAAGATTGCAAGATAGAAGGAATCCTGCCTATATTTCCAGCTTGCTAGCCTGCCCTGAAGATTTTGGACTCAAGATTGTAACGTCATCTCTGACCTTAATCTCTAGCCTGCCAGCCTATCCCACAGGTTTAGGAGTTGCCTGCCTCTACAATCACATGAGCTAATTTCTTAAAATAAATTACATATGTGTGTGTATATATATATATATATATATATATATATACATATATAAAAAATATATATGTATGAATAATGAAATGGTGAACATGTTACATGAATGCCCAATTTAGATGTTAGTTTTTTATTTGATACTGAATGAAAATTAGAATACTAAAAATAGCTAGTCACCATCTTAAGCACTTTATATGCTTTACCTAATTTGATCAACCGTCAAACTACTTCTCCTAAAAATTTTAATAAGCTTCAGGTTCTTCCATCATCAGAATACTGTCCTTTGCTTAGCCCAGGACATGACGGATCAATGCAGTTATTAGCCACAGACATATGTCAGGATGCCACAAATGTTTTTACATGAACTAAATTGAATGGGACAGAAATCAATAATTATGTTAAGAAAATCAGACTCAGTACCTGAAGTACAGCACATGTTAGTGGAAGTTGACAGGTAAGGAGTGATATAAAAAGAACAAAATATTGTGAACAGAATGCATTCAACCACCAGGGAGGTTGTTTACTGTTCCAGTGACCAGTATATTCAATGGTGAATATAATATACTTGTACATCTCCCATTCTCCACTGTTATTATCTTCATTTTCACCTTAGAATGTATGCACAATATTTGCCTCATAGATCACTGTATGTAAGAAGAGATATCAAATCTCAAACTATAGAGTAGAAAAATATTTTTGCTTTGAGTTTTGCTACCATCCTGCCTTTGGATCCCACTAAAGCAATTATTGCATTATCTCCGTGAAAATTCCATAGTAATTTGTTGCTGGAAATATAAGTATTAAATGTAACTGATGTGCTGTGAGTGTTAACCTAATTGCCCAGCCAAACTCGTTGGCTGAAAGGCCAACAGATTCTCTGGTGGTATATATCAATCAATGCACCATTTACAACTGACCTTGTTCATGATATACTTTTGTCTTAAAAACCCCTTGTATTTGATCTTCTGACTGTGACTATGCTTTTTATACAAGATATTTGTGTTTTGTGCACAAAGCCTCATTTGTGTTTTTTGAGGCTTTGCAGACATCTTAGCTGTCTATCCTCTTTTACTGTTAAGAGTACTACCTAACTGGACTTCCTTAGCCATCTAAAGGCACCAAGTACATGCATCCATTTCTTTTTATTTATTCCCTGTCATCAAAATTAAGTTTGGTTTAGAGTGCCAGGTAGTCTCTATATTTGAACTCCTATAATAAGAGGGGGTAATCACAATGATTAACCTTTGGTTATGGACTAGTTGCGTATAATTGGAAAAAGTATCTGTATACTTTACTAAGGGTCTTAAAGTTGGGAAGACCAATCCTGGAATTTAATTTTTTTTTTCTTAAATACTATGGTGGGGTATCTTTGACATAATAAGCAATGTACTTCTAACTTGTAGCTTTGGTACTACCACTTTAAAAATCACACGACACTTCTCTCTTGGGAAAATAGTAAGCATCCTAACAGGAAACAGAATTTACTGTAGATGGTACAAATGAAGGGACTTTTACTGAAGGGACCATTAATGAAATGTGCAAAGGCTACAGGGATAAACAAGGAATATTACAACACTTATAAATAAGCAATTGTGGAAAACCACTAGCACTCCTAGGATCAAGTGGAGGAAATAATGTTATCAAAACCCAGTAAAATGTGTTGCAGTACAGGAGAGTTTCCCAGTGGGAAACTGCATTCAAGGCGGGAGATGCGGCTATTATCAGAGGCATTGTGCCAAAATAAGAGATGTATTAGTTACCTCAGGCTGTCATATCAAAATAACATACACTGAGTGGCTTAAGCAACATAAGTTTATTTCTCACATTTCTGGAGGCTGGGAAGTCCAATATTAAGGTGCCAGTTGATTGAGTTCCTGGCAAGGCTCTCTTCCTGGCTTGTAGATGGCCACCTTCTTAATGTGGGCTCACATAGCCTTTCCTCAGTGTGTGTGCTTAGGGAAAGAGAGAAGAGAGAGTAAAGGGAAATGAGAGAAGAGAGGAGAGGAAAAAAGAGATTTCTACCACTTTTTATAAGACCACAAGTCCTTTTGAATTAGGATTCCATTTTTATGACCTCATTTAACCTTAATTGCCTCCTAAAAGCCCTACATCCAAATATAGTCACACTTTGAGGATTAAGCCTTCAACATATGGATCTGGGGACTGGGTCACAGTTCAATCCATAGAAGCGAGGGAGCAGCTAAGAAAAATCAGGACCTCTTTCTCCCTCTGTCCTCCCATATCTTACCAGTTCCTACCATTACTCAAAGCCAACCACAGGCCAACTAGCAAGGGAATCTAAATAAGCAGTACACAAGCATCAGTATCTAAGGACACAAAACAGGCAAAGGACAGATTGCAAATATGGTGAGGAAGCAAGTGGAGAATTTACAACTCATAATCCATATGGCATCTTTACATCTGAAAAGGGAAGTTACAATATAAGCTTAGGTTATTATATTACTCAGGGAGAAAGGTGGTACATGACAGGGAGAGATGTTGCTGAGGCCCTGGAAAATGATACTGGATATGGTGAGCTAATATGGATCTGAGTAAAGAAATTACATTATGACCACTCAAACCAGCATTATCCAGGAGTTAATTGGAAACTGAACTAGCTACCATAAATCTGAATTGAAAACCAGTCAAGTCAACAAGAAGTTAGTTTCCTTAGGACCAAGGAGGCACCCTCGCACCTGCAGGACAACTTGTTCCAAACAGAGGGAGGAATAAGCTTCCTGGTAGAGCTGCAACTGCTGAGAAGCTGGCCTTGCTGCAGTTTCTCCCAGATGTTTTTTTAGATACACAACAGGAAAGCAGCATAGGTGACTACTCAGTAGCAGAGAGAAACAGTTGACTCCCGAATCCACAACCGTCACTCAATGAAAGCAAATACTCACAGACCCTAATGAATAGCAGTGGGAATTGCATTGCTGGAATTCTAAAAATAAAAGTATCAAAAAGCTTCTTTACAATGGAAGTAATGGCAAAACAGCACACCTAAGACCCCAAACCTGGAGAAAAGCAGTATATCCCTGACATGTAAGAAATGGATCATTCTGACATCAAGGGCTTCAAGACAGCTCCAATGACCTGTGTGCAGTTTTTGTGTTTTAAACATAAAAACGTCTCCACAAAGCCATGGGAACTCAGAGGAGGATATCCATTGGGCTGCATGTGATCATAGGAGAAGCATGAATAAAGACATAAAAATCAGGAAACATAATACAGAAAACTATAAACATTAAAGAAAAGATAGAAGTACTAAAGAATAAGAAATATAGTACATGTCAATTATCATTCCACCTGTGCCTGCCATTAACCACTGATTAAGCCATGTGGCTGACAGGATCTTGGTGCTCCTGCCAAGTGTCAGGCCTGTGCCTCTGAGGTGAGAAAGCTGAGTTCAGTCATTGGTCCACCAGAGACCTCCCAGGTCCATGTAATATCAAATGGCAAAAGCTCTCCCAGAGACTTCCATTGAAATTCTAGACCCAGCTCCACTCAACGACCAGCAAGCTACAGTGCTGGACACCCTATGCCAAAAAATTAGCAAGACAGGAACACAACTCCACCCATTATCAGAGAGGCTGCCTAAAATCATAATAAGGTCACAGCATCCCACAACACACCACTGGATATGGTCCTGCCCACCAGAAACATAAAATCCAGCCTCATCCACCAGAAAAGAGGCACCAGTCCCCTGAACCAGAAAACCTATGCAACCCACTTAACCAACCTTAGTCACTGGGGGCAGACACCAATAACAACAGGAACTACGAAGTTGTAGCCTGCAAAAAGGAGACCCCAAACAAAGTAAGTTAAGCAAAACAAGAAGACAGAGAAACACACAGAAGATGAACAAGCAAGGTAAAAACCCACCAAACCAAACAAATGAAGAGGAAATAGGCAGTCTACCTGAAAAAGAATTCAGAGTAATGATAGTAAATATGATCCAAAATCTTGGAAAAAGAATGGAGAAAATAAAAGAAACATTTAACAAGGACCTAGAAGACCTAAAGAGCAAACAAACAATGATAAACAACACAATAAATTAAATTAAAAATTCTTTAGAAGGAATCAATAGCAGAATAACTGAGGCAGAAGAATGGGTAAGTGACCTGGAGATAAAATAGTGGAAACAACTACTGCAGATCAGAATAAAGTAAAAAGAATGAAAAGAATTGAGGACAGTTTCAGAAACACCTGGGAAAACATTAAAAGTGCCAACATTTGAATTATAGGGGTCCCAGAAGGGGAAGAGATAAAGAAAGGGTCTGAGAAAATTTTTGAAAAGATTATAGTTGAAAATTTCTCTAATATGGGAAAGGAAATAGTCAATAGATTCCAGGAAGCACAGAAAGTCCCATACAGGATAAATCCAAGGAGAAACACGCCAAGACACATATCAAAAGTTAAACACATATCAAACTATCAAAAATTAAATGCAAAGAAAAAATATTAAAAGCAGCAAGAGAAAAACAACAAATAACATACAAGGGAATCCCCATAAGGTTAACAGCTAATCTTTCAGCAGAAACTCTGCAAGCCAGAGGGCAGTGGCAGGACATATTTAAAGTGATGAAAGGGAAAAACCTACAACCAATATTACTCTACCCAGCAAGGATCTCATTCAGATTTGACAAAGAAATTAAAACCTTTACAGACAAGCAAAAGTTAAGAGAATTCCTCACGACTAAACCAGCTTCACAACAAACACTAAAGGAACTTCTCTAGGCAGGAAAAACAAGAGAAGGAAAAGACCTACAATAACAAACACAAAACAATTAAGAAAATAGTAATACGAACATATATATAAATAGCTACCTTAAATGTAACTTGAATAAATGCTTCAACAAAAAGACATACACTGACTGAATGGATGCCAAAACAAACCCTGTATATATACTGTCTACAGGAGACTCACATAAGACATAGGGACACATACAGACTGAAAGTGAAGGTATGGAAAAAGATTCCATGCAAATGGGAACCAAAAGAAAACTGGAGTAGTGATTCTAATATCAGAAAAATAGACTTTAAAATAAAGACTACTAGAAGAGACAAAGAAGGACACTACATAATGATCAAGGGATCTATCCAAGAAGAAGATATAACGATGGCAAATATTTGTGCACCCAACATAGGAGCACCTCAATACATAAGGCAAATGCTAACAGCCATAAAAGAGGAAAACAACACAATCATAGGAGGGGACTTTAACACCCTATTACACCAAGTGGACAGATCATCCAAAATGAAAATAAATAAGGAAACACAAGCTTTAAATGACACATTAAACAAGATGGATTTAATTGATATTTATAAGACATTCCATTTAATTGATATTTATAAGTCATTCCATCCCAAAACAACAGAATACACTTTCTTCTCAAGTGCTCATGGAACATTCTCCAGGATATATCACATTTTGGGTCACAAATGAAGCCTTGGTAAATTGAAGAAATTTGAAATCATATCAAGTATCTTTTCTGAACTCAATGCTATGTGACTAGGTATCAATGAGAGGAAAATATCTGTAAAGAATACAAACACAGGGAGGCTAAACAATACACTACTTAATAACCAAGATGTTACTGAAGAAATCAAAGAGGAAATCCAAAAATACTTAGAAACAAATGACAATGAAAACACAACTACCTAAAACCTATGCGATGCAGCAAAAGCAGTTCTAAGAGGGAAGTCTATAGCAATACAATCCTACCTCAAGAAACAAAAAACATCTCAAATAAACAACCTAACCTTACACAAAAAGCAACTGGAGAAAGAAGAACATGAAAACTGCAAAGTTAGCAGAAGGAAAGAAATCATAAAAATCAAATCAGAAATAAATGTAAAAGAAATGAAGAAAACAATAGCAAAGATCAATAAAACTGTAGCTGGTTCTTTGAGAAGATAAACAAAATTGATAAATCATTAGCCAGACTCATCAAGAAAAAAGGGAGAAGACTCAAATCAATAGAATTAGAAATGAAAAAGGAGAAGTAACAACTGACAGTGCACAAATACAAAGGATCATGAGAGATTACTACAAGCAACTATATGACAATAAAATGGACAACCTGGAAGAAATGGACACATTCATAGAAAAACACAACCTTCCGGGACTGAACCAGGAAGAAATAGAAAATATAAGCAGTCCAATCATAAGCACTAAAATCGAAACTGTGATTTAAAATCTTCCACCAAACAGAAGGCCAGGACCAGATGGCTTCACAGGCGAATTCTATCAAACATTTAGAGAAGAGCTAACACCTATCTCTCTCAAACTCTTCCAGAATACAGCAGAGGGAGGAATACCCCCAAACTCATTCTATGAGGCCACCATCACCCTGATACCAAAACCAGACAAAGATGTTGGAAAGAAAGAAAACTACAGGCCAATATCACTGATGAACATACATGCAAAAATCCTCAAGAAAATTCTAGCAAACAGAATCTAACTGTATATTAAAAGGATCATACAGCATGATGAAATGGCTTTTATCCAGAAATGCAAGGATTCTTCAATATACACAAATCAATCAATGTGATACACCATAATAACAAACTGAAGGATAATAATCATATGATAATCTCAATAGATGCAGAATAAACTTTCGACAAAATTCAACACCGATTTATGATAAAAACCCTCTGGAAAGTAGGCATAGAGCCAACTTACCTCAACATAATAAAGGCTCTAAATGACAAACCCACAGCCAACATGATTCTGAATGGTTAAAAACTGAAATAATTTCCTCTAAGATCAGGAACAAGACAAAGTTGTCCACACTCACCACTCTTATTGAACATAGTTTTGGAAGTTTTAGTCACAGCAATCAGAGAAGAAAAAGAAATAAAAGGAATCCAAATTGGTAAGGAAGAAGAAAAGCTGTCATTGTTTGCAGATGACATGATACACTACATAGGGAATTCTAAAGAGGCTACCAGAAAACTACTAGATCTAATCAATGAATTTGGTAAAGTAGCAGGACACAGAATGAATGCACAGAAATCTCTTGCATTCCTTTACACTAAGATGAAAAATCTGAAAGAGAAATTAAGGAAACACTCCCATTTACCACTGTAACAAAAGGAATAAAATACCTAGGAATAAACCTACTGAAGGAGACAAAAGACCTGTATGCAGAAAATATAAGACACTTATGAAAGAAATTAAATATGATACAAACAGATGGAGAGATATACCATGTTCTTGGATTGGAAGAGCAAACATTGTGAAAATGACTCTACTACCCAAAGCAATCTACAGATTCAATGCAATCCCTATCAAACTACCAATGGCATTTTTCACAGAACTAGAACAAAATGTTTCACAATTTGTATGTAATCACAAAAGACCCAAATAGCCAAAGCAATATTGAGAAAGAAAAATGGAGCTGGATGAATCAGTGTCCTGGGTTTCAGACTATACTACAAAGCTCCAGTAATCAAGGCAGTATGATACTGGCACAAAAAGAGGAATATAGATCAATGGAACAGGATAGAAAACCCAGAGATATACCCACACACCTATGTTCACCTTATTTTTGATAAAGGAGGCAAAAATATACAGTGGACAAAAGACAGCCTTTTCAATAAATGGTGTGGGGAAAATTGGACAGCTACATATAAAAGAATGAAATTAGAACACTTCCTAACATGATACACAAAAGTAAACTGAAAATGGATTAAAGATTTAATATAAGGCCAGACATTATAAAACTCTTAGAGGAAAACATAGGCAGAACACTCCATGACATGAATCACAGCAAGATCCTTTATGACCCACCTCTTAGAGAAAAGGAAATAAAAGCAAAAATAAACAAATGGGACCTAATGAAACTTAAAAGCTTTTGCACAGCAAAGGAAAACATAAACAAGACAAAAGGACAACCCTCAGAATGGGAGAAAATATTTGCAAGTGAAGCAATGGACAAAGGACTAATCTGCAAAATATACAAGCAGCACATGCAGCTCAATATCCCAAAAACAAACAACCAAATCCAAAATGGGCAGAAGACCTAGACATTTCTCCAAAGAAGATATACAGATTGCCAACAAACACATGAAAGGATGCTCAACAACATTTATCATTAGAGAAATGCAAATCAAAACTACAATGAGGTATCACCTCACATCAGTCGGAATGGCCATCATCAAAAAATCTACAAACAATAAATGCTGGAGAGGGTGTGGAGGAAAGGGAACCCTTTTGCACTGTCAGTGGGAATGTAAATTGATACAGCCACTATGGAGAATAGTATGGAGGTTCCTTAAAAACCTAAAAATAGAACTACCATGTGACCCAGCAATCCCACTACTGGGTGTATAACCTAAGAAAACCATAATTCAAGAAGAGTCATGTACCACAATGCTCATTGCAGCTCTATTTAAAATAGCCAGAACATGGAAGCAACCTAAGTGTCCACTGACAGATGAATAGATAAAGAAGATTTGGCACATATATAAAATGGAATATTACTCAGCCATAAAAAGAAACAAAATCGAGTTATTTGTAGTGAGGTGGATGGACGTAGACTCTGTCATTCAGAGTGAAGTAATTTAGAAAGAGAAAAACAAATACTGTATGGTAACACATATATATGGAGTCTAAAAATAAATAAATAAATGGTTCTGAAGAATCTAGAGGCAGGACAGGAATAAAGATGCAGATATAGAGAATGGACTTGAGGACTCAGGGAGGGGGAATGGTAAGCTGGGATGAAGTGAGAGTGGTATGTACATATGTATGCTACCAAATGTAAAATAGATAGCTAGGAGGAAGCAGCCACATAGCACAGAGAGATTAGCTCTGTGCTTTGTGGCCCTGTAGAGGGGTGAGATAGGGAGGGTGGGAGGGATATGCAAGTGGGAGGAGATATGGGGATATACGTATATGTATAGCTGATTCACTTTGTTATAAATCAGAAACTAACACACCATTGTAAAGCCATTATACTCCATTAAAGATGTTAAAAAAGGAAAAAAAAATAAAACCAGTCAAGGATAGAATAAGAAAGAATTAAAAAGAAAGAAAGAAAGAAAGAGATTTAGCTCATGTATGAATAGGGATGTGAAATTCCAGAATAAAATATTAGCAAATTGAATCCAGAAGTAAATATAAAAACAATCCATTGCTACCAAGTGAGATTTAACTTATTAATGTAAGATGAGTTAATACTATCACTAAAATAATAAATAATAACAGGTTATAGAGGACCAATTCAAATGTTCATTGTAATAGATCCTGCAAATCACGTGCTAATATTCAATGGACATTCGTGACTTAACAGTTATTCTCTCGGGAGTAATGTCAGCAACATGCCGACATTTGTTACTAGGAGGAAGGTAATAATATGTTAGTAGGAGGAAGGAAAGTTAGTTGCTGAACTCCTGCTAACTTTGTGGGTTGCCCACCGAGGGGTATGAGACTTGACTATATCACAACTCTGCCCCTCCTACTTGTCTTCTTTACGTCTTTAGTGGTAGAAGATCTTTTCTGGTAGGTTCCAGAAAAGAAGATCTTTTCTGGTAGAAAAAATCTTTTTTATCAATGATTGTTCTGCAAATAGTTGTGATTTTTATGTGTTTGTGAGAGGAGGTGAGGTCAGGTTCTTTCTACTCTGCTGTCTTCTCAAATTAAAATTTGGGATTAAAAGTGCTGACATGATAAAATGAATGACTTAGAAAGGAGACATAACAGTCATAAACATGTATGCAACATCAACATAGCATACATGAAATGGAAATATTTTAAATGATTGGAAAACTATAAAAGTACTATCGTAGTGGAAGACTTTTAAGACACTCAAAATAAGACATGTCCATTAGGAAAAAATAAAAAAAAATAAGGAACTGAATGATGTAATTAATAAAGTCAATCTAATCCATATCTATAAAATTTTGTAAAATTTGAATGATTCTCATATATCCATTTTATTATATATCCATAAGTTGATTGGAAGAGGAATAAAAATATGCCACTTTAAAAGATGTGAACACCAGACCATTTCATAGTTGAGCTTCATGTAACCTATAAAAGACAGGTAATACAATGTTATCTAAGCCATTCAAGGCTATGAATGGAAAGAACCTCAATTCATGAAGCAAGTAGACCCTAGTGTTCTAACCTGATAAAGATAGTGCCAAAAGGAAACTATGCACTAACCTTATTTAATAATATAGATGCCAAAGTTCTAAATTAAATATTAGAATATTTGACATTTCAGTATAGGAAAAGTAAAATCTGTCCAAAGAAAATTTATTCTAGAAATATAAGAATCTCAACATCAAGATACCTAATAGCATATTTAATTATTTTAACAAGTTTAAGGGAAAATGTGATCATGTCAATAGATATATTTGATAAAATTCAGCATCCCTATTCCTTATAAAAATTGACATATAATAGAAAAAGAAAGGAAATAATTAAATCTGAGAAAAAGTATTCATCAAATACCAACAGCAGAAATAATTTTATGTGGTAAAATGCTGAAGCCATTTATATTAAAATAGTAGAATACTGTTATCATTATTATTTGAAAATAAATTATAATGCAACAGAAAAAAGAGGAAAATTAAATATTTGATACAAGTAATGGAAAAGAAAAAGAAAATATTATTTTCCTTCATCATGTATTATAGTAAATAAACTCCTAGTGTTTATAAGGGAATTTTGTAAATTAGCTGGGTAGTAGATAAATACCCAGAGTTCAGTGCTGTTTCTCTTTACTAGCAATAACCAAAGCTACATATGGAAATCAAAGAAATTCCAAATTTAAAAAAAACTATAAAATAATAACAAATTCTATGTGGACTTATAAATGCTTCAGTACAAGGAAGAAATCATGAAAGAAGAATAATAGGGTGGTTTAGCTTTAGGATTGAGGATAGGCAAGTTAGTGGAACAAAATAAGGAGCCCATAAATAAATCCGTGCATACATAGAAATTTAATCTATGAAAAGAAATGGTTTCATTTCAGTAGAAAAGAATGATTTGTTTAAATAAATTGCCTTGGTGCATCTGGAAGTAAATAAATTTGTACTCCTACCTTATAAGATATGCAATAATTAACACTGATGCATAAGTACTTAAGTTTAAAAAAATACACAAGAAATTATGCAGAATATTTAGGAAATTGTAGTGTAAAGTATGGATTGGGCAAATATTTCTAATGAAGAAAGTGAATCCAGCTTCCATACTAGTTGTCTTGGACGGCAATGTTGCCATGTGAAGATCCTTAATGGTTAAAGACCACATGAAAAATGAGGACAAACTGAGACCAGCATCAACCTCCTGATGTGTGATTGAGGCCATCTTGAATCTTCCAGGCCCAACTGAGTGCCAGATGATATGGGCAAAACCAGTAGAAGAACTGACCAGGTGATCCTAGCTCGACATGCTAACCAATAGAATGGGGAACAAATAAAATATAATTTTGTTAAAGCCAGTAAGTTTTGTGGCAGTGTTATAGTGAAAAATAACTAATATAATAGTCTTGATGGTTGTGGTAAATATTAAAGACAAAGTAAATTCTTCCCTAGTTTGCCTAAAATAATATTTATATGCTTGAAATACTCATTCATGTATTTTTTTAAAAACAGGGAATAAAATCCAGAAGTATAATTTAAAAAAAAAGTGAATCCAGAAGCTTTGAAAGAAAAGATGGACATATTTGACAATATAAAACAAAAAGCTTCTATGGCAAAGAATACATAAACAAAATCAAAGAGTACATAATATTTATCCGCTTTCTCAAATTTCTTTGTGTATCAGGCCTGTTTGTACTTACAATGTATATTACAGAAAAAGATATCAGTCATACATAAGAAGACAAATAGCTAGATAGAAAAATGGCAAAACATACAAATGGATGATTCATTTAAGTACAAATTGAAACTGACTAAAATGGGATAATATGCCTATGGGGAAATGCCTATGAATGCCACCAGAGAAATGCTAATTAAAATTGATATAGCATTTTTCACCCAAAATAGTGACAAAAATAAGAAAAGGTGTGCTAATGGAAATGTGGGTGAAATGTAACTTCCAGTTTTGCTGGTGTAATATGAATTGTTCAGGCCTTTAGGGAAAGTAATTTTGTCCTTGTGGAAATCTACAATAGATATAAAAGCACCACTATGTAAGGATATATGTAACACTGTAATACTAAAACAAACAACCAAGACCAACATCAACAACTAGAAAGAAAGGGGAATGGTTGAAGAAAATGTGGTTCATTCATATAATGGAATATCATGCAGATGTTAAGATACCAAGTTATATTTATACCAACCAACTTATAAGACCTTCCACAATGTAATTTTAAGTGAGAAAAATGAGATCTAGTGAAGTTTAAATGATTTATTTACATAAAATGAAGACAAATCCCATATATGCAAATATGTATTATAGGTTTATGTATAATTTTATGAAGATGGAGGAAAGTATTGAAGAGTGTATATCAGGCTATAAGAATTGATTATCTAGGGTTGGGGTGGAGTGATAAAGTGAGTTGGAGGAAAGTAAGGGGAGAAGGAAGAAGAGAAAGGAAAAAATAAGAGCAATAATTACAGGTGGAACTTTGAGTACATGGATAAGTATAAAGTGCAGTACTCAACAGAAAAAGGATAAGGACACAAGCCATCAACTATATGGAATGAATATAGTGTAAGACACACAGAGGAGGATTTAGAACATTTAGAACTATTCCCTTAAGCCCAATGGTTAAGAGTTATTATCTGTTCTCTAAGCAGAATGAATTGGGGACTGATGTCAAGACCTTTTATGCACCATTTGTGTTTAGTTTTGTATATTATAAATTGTATAACTTTCTCAGAGAAAAATAGTACTAGAAGAAAAAATGACTTAAATTCAATTAAATTTGACTAGTTATATTTCAGATATGTTAACACTGGGATAAAGGTGTCATTGTAATTTTTTTCATTTTGATGATATTGAATAGCACTAATAATTTTTCCCTTTTTTGAGATTGAATTAATAATTTTTTTGAATTAAAAAATTTATTGGAGTATAGTTGACTTACAATGTGTTAGTTTAGGTGTACAACAAAAGGATTCAGTTATACATATACATATATTCATTCTTTTTCAGATTCTTTTCTCATATAGGTTATCAGAGAACACTGAGTAGAGTTCCCTGTGTTATACAGTAGGTCATTGTTGCTTATCTATCTTATATATATGTAATATATATATATATTATCCATAGTAGTGTGTATGTTAATCCCAACCTCCTGATTTAACCCCCCACACACACATTTCCACTTTGGTAACCATAAGTTTGGTCTCGATATCTGTAAGTCTGTTTCTGTTTTGTAGAAAAGTTCACTTGTATCATTAAAAAAAATTAGATTCCAGATATGAGTGATATATGATATTTGTCTTTCTCTGTCTGACTTACTTCACTTCGTGTGATACTCTCTAGGTCCATCCATGTTGCTGCAAATGCCATTATTTCATTCTTTTTCATGGCTAATATCTCATTGTATATATTACCACATCTTCTTTATGCATTTTCTGTTGATGGACATTTAGGCTGCTTCCATGTCCTGGCTATTGTAAATAGTGCTGCCATGAACATTGGGGTGCATGTATCCTTTCAGATTGTGGTTTCCTCCAGATATATGCCCAAGAGTGGGATTGCTGGATCATGTGGTAGTTCTATTTTTACTTTTTTGAGGAACTTCCATATTGTTCTCCACAGTGGCTCTACCAATTTACATTCCCACCAACAGTTCAGGAGGGTTCCCTTTTCTCCATACCCTCTCCAGCATTTATTGTTTGTAGATTTTTTGATGATGGCCATTCTGACTGGTGTGAAGTGATACTTCATTGTAGTTTTGATTTGCATTTCTCTAATAATTAGTGACGTTGAGTATCACTTCATGTGTTTTTTGTCACCTGTATGTCTTCTTTGGAGAAATGTCTATTTAGATTTTCTGCCCATTTTTTGATTGGGTTGTTTGGTTTTTTAATATAGAGCTGCATGAGCTGTTTGTATATTTTGGAGATTAAGCCCTTGTCAGTCACTTCATTTGCAAGTATTTTCTCCCATTTTGTGGGTCATCTTTTCATCTTGTTTATGGTTTCCTTTGCTGTACAGAAACTTTTAAGATTAATTAGGTCTGATTTGTTTATTTTTGTTTTTATTTTCATGACTCTATGAGAAGATTTTGCTACAACTTATGTCAAAGGGTGTTCTGCCTATGTTTTCCTCTAAGAGTTCTATAGTGTCCTGTCTTACATTTAGGTCTTTGATCTATTTTAAGTTTGTTTTGTGTATGGTGTTGGGAAATGTTCTAATTTCATTCTTTTATATGTAGCTGTCCAGTTTTTCCAGCACTGCTTATTGAAGAGACTGTCTTTTCTCCATTGTATATGCTTGCCTCCTTTGTCTTAGATTAATTGACCATAGGTGTGTGGGTTTATTTCTGGGCTTTATATCCTGTTCCATTGATCTGTATTTCTGTCCTTGTGCTAGTACCATGTTTTGATTACTGTAGCTTCGTAGTTTAGTCTGAAGTCAGGGAGCCTGATTCCTCCAGCTCCGTTTTTCTGTCTCAAGATTGCTTTGGCTATTCAGGGTCTTTTGTGTTTCCATATAAACTTAAAATGTTTTGTTCTAGTTCTATGAAAAATGGCATTGGTGATTTGATAGGGATTGCATTGAATCTGTAGATTACCTTGGGTAGTATAGTCACTTTGACAATATCGATTCTTCCAATCCAAGAACATGGTATGTCTTTCCATCTGTTTCTGTCATCTTTGATTTCTTTCATCAGCATCTTATAGTTTTCAGACTACAGCTATTTATTCTCCTTAGGTAGGTTTATTCCTAGGTATTTTATTCTTTTTGATGCAATGGTAAACGGGGTCAACAAAATACTAGCTAACTCAATCCAACAACACATTGAAAGCGTCATACACCATGATCAAGTGGGATTTATCCCAGGGATGCAAGGATTCTTCAATACATGCAAATCAATCAGTGTGATACACCACAGTAACAAACTGAAGAATAAAAACCACATGATCATCTCAATAGATGCAGAAAAAGCTTTGGATAAAATTCACCACCCATTTGTGATTTAAAAAAAAAAAAAACTCTCCAGAAAGTGGGCATAGCGGGAACTTACCTCAACATAATAAAGGACATACATGACAAATCCATAACTAACATCATTCTCAATGGTGAAATGCTGAATGCATTCCCTCTAAGAGCAGGAGCAAGACAAGGATGTCCACTGCCACCACTTTTATTCAAACAGTTTTGGAAGTCTTAGCTATGCCAGAGTAGAAAAAGTAATAAAAGGAATCCAAATTGGAAAAGAAGAATTAAAACTGTCACTCTTTGCAGGTGACATGTTACTATATATAGAAAATCCTAAAGATGCTACCAGGAAACTACTAGAGCTCATCAATGAATTTGGTAAATTTGCAGAACACAAAATTAATACTCAGAAATCTCTTGCGTTCCTATACACTAACAATGAAATGTCAGATTTTTTTCACTTTTAAATATTTATTTTAAACCTTATATACAGCAGATTCCACATATTTTGGTGTACAGTTTTATGTATACCAATAAATGCATAGTTGTGTAATCACCTCCACAAAAAAAAAAAAAAACAGTTCCATCACTCCCCAGAAATTCCCTCATAGTATCCCTTTGTCACACCTTTCCCTCTAATCCCCAACTCCTTGTCACTGTTCTATTCTTCTTTCCCACATTGTTGCCTTTTAAAGAATACTGTATATGTGGAATCAAATAGTATATAGCCTTTTGAGTCAGATTTCTTTCACTTGGCAAAATGAATTTGAGATTCATCCAGATTGTGACATGTTTTAATAGTTTGCTGCATTAATAACTGCAATAAAGTATAAACATAAAATAATTATTAGCTTAATATATTGAATTGCCAAAGAAATTATTTATTCTATATTGATGTATAGTTGATTTTCAATATTATATTAGTTACAGGTGTACAACATAGTGGTTTGATATTTTTATAGATTATGCTCCATTTAAATTTGTTATAAAATATTGGCTATATTACCTGTGTGCTATACATTGCATCCTTCTATCTTATTTATTTTATACCTAGTTGTTTGTACATTTTAATCCTCTTCCCGTATCTTGTCTCTACCTCTACCACCTCACTGATGACCACAAGTTTGTCTACTGTATCTTTGAGTGTATTTCTGTTTTGTAATATTTATTTATTTGTCTTAATTCTTCAGATTTCACATATAAGTGAAGACATACATTATTTGTCTTTATCTGACTTCACTAAGAATAATACCATCCAGGTCCATTCATTTTGTTGCAAATGGCAAAAATTCATTCTTTTTTATGGCTGGGTAATATTCCATTGTGTGTGTGTGTGTGTGTGTGTGTGTGTGTGTGTGTGTATCATAGCTTCTTTATTCATACATCTGTTGATGGACATTTTAGGTTGTTTCCCTCTCTTAGCCATTGTAAATAATGTTGCTGTAAACATTGGGGTATACATATCTTTTCAAATTAGTGTTTTCATTTTACTCAGATGCATACTAAGGAGTGGAATTGCTGTATCACATGGTAGTTCTATTTTTAATTTTTTGAGGAAGCTCCAACTGTTTTCCATAATGGCTATACCATTTTTCATTCCCACCAATAGTGGACAAGGGTTCCCTTTTCTCCACATCATCACCACCATTGATTGTTTGTTGTCTTTTTGACAATAGCCATTCTGACAAATGTGAGGTGATATCTCATTGTGGATTTGATTAGCATTTCTCTGGAATAGATACCAGCTGATCATGGTGTATGACATTTTTATGTACTGTTGAATTCAGTTTGCTATTATATTGTTGAGGATTTTTGCATCTATATTCATCAGAGATATTAGCCTATAATTTTCTTTTTGTTTTGTAGTGTCTTAGATTTTAGTATCAGGTTATGGGTGGCCACATAGAATTAGATTGGGAATATTGGCTCTTCTATAATATCTTGAGAAGGATAGTTATTAACTCTGTTTTAAATGTTTGTAGATTTACCCTGTGAAGCCAACCAGTTCTGGGTTTTGTTTGCTAGGAGATTTTTTGTTTGTTTTTACTGATTCAATTTCAATGCTACTATCAGTTGGTTTAGATTATCTATTTCTTCTTGATTTAGTCTTGGAAGATTGTATGTTTCTAGGAATTTATCCATTTCTTCTAGGTTGTTCAACTTGTTGGTATATAACTTTGTAGTAGTCTCTTATGATTGTTTTTATTTCTATGATGTCAGTTGTAATTTCTTCTCTTTCTTTTTTTATTAATCAGCTTGGCTAAAGGCTTATCAATTTTGGTTATCTTTTCAGAAAACCAGATCTTGGTTTTTTGATCTTTTCTTTCTTTCTCTTTTCTTTTTTTTTTTTTTTGGTCTCTATTTTTTTCATTCTGATCATTATTTTCTCCTTCTGTCTACTGACTTTAGGCTTTGTTTCTTCCTCTACTTTGTTTAGATCGTAGGTAGGTTGTTTATCTGTGATTTTTCTTGTTTATAGAGGTAGGCCTATATCACTATAAACTTTCCTCTTAGAACTGCTTTTACTGAATCCCATAGATTTTTTTTTCTCCTATAGATTATGGAAATTTGTGTTTTTATTTCATCTGTCTCAAGTTTTTTTTCTGATTTACTCTTTGTTTTTTTATTGACCCGTTGTTTTCTGGCCTAGCCTATGGTCTGTACTAGATAACATTCCATGTGCACTTGAAAATAATGTGTATTCTGCTATTTTTGGGTGGAATATCTTGTAGATATGCTAAGTTATTACTGTATCTACAGTTTTATACTGGTGCTCATTTAAGTTCAAACACAACCTAAAAGATGTAAATTTTGTACCCCCCTCCCCCATGTTTTGTGTTTTTAATGCCATATTTTTCATGTTCATGTTTATCCTTTCACTTTTTATTGTAGTTAGAGATGATTTTATGATTTTTTTTTGCCTTTTGATCTTCATACTAGCTTATTTAAGTGGATAATCCTCAGCCTTTACTCTATATTTGCCTTTATTAGTGGGGTTTTTCCTTTCCTATAAATATTTACTTCTTGTAGCCACTTCTTTCCCATTCAGAGAAGACCCTTTAACATTTATTATTAGGTAGGTTTAGTATTGATGAAGTCTTAGCTTTTGCTTCTCTGAGAAGTTCTTATCTCTTCTTCAATTCTAAATGATAATCTTGCTAGGTAGAGTATCCTCAGTTGCAGGTTTTTCCCTTTCAGCACTTTGAATATACCATGCCCTTCCTTTCTGGCCTGCAAAGTTGCTGCAGAAAAATAAGCTGATAGCCTTATGGGGGTTCCCTTTTTTATGACTATATGTTTTTCTCTTTCTGCCTTTGTAATTTTCTTTTTAACTTTTGCCATTTTAATTATGATGTATCTTGGTGTGGGTGTGTTTGGGTTAATCTTGTTTGGGACCCTCTGTGCTTCCTGTTCCTAGATATCTGTTTTCTTCTTCAGGTTTGGGAAGTTTTCAGCTATAATTTCATCCAATATATTTTTAAGCCTTTTCTCTCTCTCTTCTCCCTCTGGGACCACTATAATGTGAATGTTAGTATGCTTGATGTTCTGGAAGAATCTTAAACTGCTCACATTTTAAAAATTTGTTTCTTCTTCTGCTGTTCTAATTGGGTGATTTCCATTATTCTATCTTCCAGATCACATATGCATTCTTCTGTATCACCTAGTCTGCTGTTAATTCCTTCTAGTGTACTTTAAAATTTCAGTTATTGTATTCTTCCTTTCTGACTGGTTCTTTTTTTTTTTGCATCATGGTTTATTACAAGATATTGAATATAGTTCCCTGTGCTATACATTAAATCCTTTTTGCTTATCTATTTTATATATAGTACTTTGTATCTGCTAATCCCAAACTCCTAATTTATCCCTTCCTTCCTCCTTTACTCTTTGGTAAGCATAAGTTTGTTTTCTAAGTCTGTGAGTCTGTTTTTGGTTTGTAAATAAGTTCATTTGTATCACGTTTTAGATTCCACATGCAAGTGATATCATATGATATTTGTCTTTCTGTTTCTGACTTCACTTAGTATGATAATGTCTAGGTCCATCCATGTTGCTGCAAGTAGCATTATTTCCTTATTATTTATGGCTGAGTAATATATATATATACCACATCTTCTTTATCCATTTGTTTGTCGATGGACACTTAGGTTGCTTCCATGTCTTGGCTATTGTAAATAGTGTTACTATGAACATTGGAGTGCATGCATTTTTTTAATTAAGAGTTTCCTCCAGATATATGTCAAAGAGTGGGATTGCAGGATCATATGGTAGCTCTATTTTTAGTTTTTTAAGGAACCTCCATACTGTTCTCCATAGTGGCTGTACCAATTTACATTCCCACCAGCAGTGTAGGATGGTTCTCATTTCTCCACACCCTCTCCAGCATTTATTAATTGTAGACTTTTTGATCATGGCCATTCTAACTGGTGTGAGGTGGTACCTTATTGTAGTTTCGATTTGCATTTCTCTAGTAATTAGCAATGTTGAGCATCTTTTCATGTGCCTATTAGTCATCTGTATGTCTTCTTTGGAGAAATGTCTTTTTAGGTCTTCTGCCCAATTTTTGATTGAATTGTATGAGCTGTTTATATATTTTGTAAATTTATCCTGTGTTGTTCACATTGTCTGCAAATATTTTCTCCCAGTCCATAGTTTTTTTCATTTTGTTTATGGCTTCCTTTACTGTGAAACCCCTTATGAGTTTGATGAGGTCCCATTTGTTTGTTTTTGCTTTTATTTTTATTGCCTTGGGAGACTGACCTAAGAAAACACTGGTATGATTTATGTCAGAGAATGTTTTGCCTATGCTCTATTCAAGGAATTTTATGGTGTCATGTCTTATGTTTAACCAAAAGATTCTTTATTATATTTTCTACTTCTTTGTTAGAATTATCACTGTGTTCATCTATTCTTTTCCCTAGTTTAGTTAGCATTTTATTATTAATGCTTTCAACTCTTTATCTGAAAAGTTATTTATCTCTTTCACTAATTGTTTTTTTTTCAGTGTCTTTTTATTCCTTTGTTTGAAATAAATTCCTCTGTGTTCTCATTTTGCTTATCTTTCTTTGTCTCTATGAAATTAGGTGAAACAGTTACCTGTTTTGGTCATTTTTTAGTTAATGTTTCCTAAGCCCTCCCTCTTTCTTAAAAATATTTTACTGGAATATAGTTGATTTAAAATGTTGCATTGTTTTCTGCTGTACAGCAAAGTGAATCAGTTATACATACACATATATACACTCCTTTTAAAATTCTTTTCCCATATAGGTCATTACAGAGTATTGAGAAGAGTTACCTGTGCTATACAGTAGGTCATTATTAGTTATCTATTTTATATATAATACTATGCATATGTCAATCCTAATCTCCCAATTTACCCCTCCCCCCTTTTCCACCCCTGGTAACCATAAGTTGTTTTCTACATCTGTGATTCTATTTCTGTTTTGTAAATAAGTTAATTTATTCTATTTTTTTATATTCCACATATAAGCAATATCATATGATATTTGTTTTTCTCTGTCTGACCTACTTTACTCAGTATGACAATCTCTAGGTCCAACCATGTTGTTGCAAATGACATTATTTCCTTCTTTTATATAGACGAGTAATATTTCATTGTATATACATACCAGATCTTCTTAATCCATTTTTCTGTTGATGGACATTTATGTTGCTTCCATGTCCTCGCTATTATAAATAGTGCTGCAATGAACATTAGGGTGCATGTATCTTTTTGAATTATGGTTTTCTCTGGGTATATTCCCAGTAGTGGGATTGCAGGATCATATGGTAGTTCTATTTTTACTTCTTTAAGGAACATCCATACACTTCTCCATAATGGTTTTACCAATTTACATTCCTACCAACAGTGTAGGAGGGTTCCTTTTTCTCCACACCCTCTCCAGCATTTATTGTTTGTAGATTTTTTGATGATGGCCATTCTGACTGGTGTGAGGTGATACGTCATTGTAGTTTTGATTTATATTTCTCTAATAATTAGTGATTTTGAGCATATTTTCATGTCCTTTTTGGCATCTGTAGGTCTTCTTTGAAGAAATGTCTATTTAGATCTTCTGCGCATATTTTGACTGTTTTTTTGTTTTTTTAATATTAAGCTGCATGAGCTGTTTGTATATTTTGGAGATTAATCCCTTGTTGGTCACTTCATTAGCAAATACTTTTTCCCCATTCTGTGGATTGTCTTTTTGTTTTCTTTATGGTTTCCTTTGCTGTGCAGAAGCTTTTAAGTTTAATTAGGTCCCATTTCTTTATTTTTGTTTTTATTTTCATTACTCTAAGAGGTGGATAAATAAAGATCCTGCTAGGATTTATGTCAGAGAGTGTTCTGCCTACCTTTTACTCTAAGAGTTTTATATATCTGGCCTTACATTTAGGTCTTTAATCCATTTTCAGTTTATTTTTGTGTATGGTTTTAGGGCATGTTCTAATTTCATTCTTTTACATGTAGCTGTCCAGTTTTCCCAACACCACTTATTGAAGAGACATTTTGTCCATTGTATATTCTTGCTTTCTTTGTCATAGATTAGGTGACCATAGGGGCTTGGGTTTATCTGTAGACTTTCTATCTTGTTCTTTGACCTACATTTCTGTTTTTGTGCCAGTACCATACTGTTTTGATTACTCTAGCTTTGTAGTATAGTCTGATGTCAGGGAGCCTGATTCCTCCAGCTCCATTTTTCTTTCTCAAGATTGCTTTGGCTCTTCAGGTCTTTTGTGTTTCCATACAAATTATAAAATTTTCTGTTCTAATTCTGTGAAAAATACCATTGGTAATTTGTTAGGGATTGCATTGAATCTGTAGATTGATTTGAGTAGTATAGTCATTTTGACAATATTGATTCTTCCAATCAAAAATATGGATACTTTACGAATTTGCATGTCATCCTTGTGCAGTGGTCATGCTAATCTGCTCTGTGTTTTTCCAGATTTAGTATATGTGCTGCTGCAGTGAACATCCTATGCTGGTCTTGAGGTGGTGTCCTTGTGTGGGAGTATCCCTATTCAGTCTGTCTGTGCACAGTGGCTTTGGTGGGAAAGCTGGATCTGAAATCAACATGGGTCACATCTTCCCCCAGTGTGTGCTGCCAGTTATCACCTTGGTGAGAGACGAGGCTGGTAATGGAGGGACTAGAATTACAGCCATGTTTGGCCTGGGGTTCCTCTTCTGCTCAGTGGCCAACACCATTTTATTGGTGGAGGGGTTGGGTTCCATGTTGCTGGAGCATAAGCCCTGAGCTTTTGGACCATGCTGACTCTGTTCCCTCTAAATGTGTTCTCTCCACCTCCTAGCACTCTCACCCTCACCCCAGAGGGGAGCAGTGCTGGACTAAGAAGGTTTGGTAGAGGTGATTGGCATGGGTTGGACATGGGTTATGGTAGTCCTGGAACCTGAGTCCCAGTCTACTCCCAAAGCAAGCACCAGAAATCATTGCCCCTGCCATGTTCAGATGTCTTTCTGAGTCCGAGCCACCTGCTTTCCTCACAACTGTGCACAACTCTCAGCCACTGCATCCCTCACTCTATTGTGGAGCTGTGCCATGGAGCAAGAGGGGACAGAGCTGGCACTCAACTCAAGTTGGGGCACACACCAGGGCAGTTGGGGGAAACCAGCCATGGTCCTGGGCAGTTTCAATCTCCTTCCTCCCCCTTATTTTGGGAGTATGCAAATGTGTGCATATCCTTCATGCATGGTGTCTAAGTTTCTTACAGCCCTGCTCTCAGTTCCACTGGTTTTCAAACCAACAAAGGAGAGTTGTCCTCTCAGTGTTCAACTGGGGCAGCTCCCAGGGCTGGGGCACCCAATAGGTGGCTCAAACTTCTTACTCCCCAGGGAGGATCTCCAAGCCCAGTAATCACCCTCCTCTTCTGTGTCTCCTCCAAGGGGTACAGGTCCCAATTTGATCACTTCTCTTCCTTTCTTTCCCAGCTCCGTGTAAATCTTTCTTACAGCCTTTGTTGTACAAGAGTCTTTCTCCCAGTCTCCAGTTTATTTTCAGTGAGAATTACTTCACATGTAGATGTATTTTTGATGTTTTCATTGAGAGGAGGTGAGTTCCGTGTCCTCCTACTCTACTATCTTGACCTCTCAAGACTTTAGATTTTAATGGTGATGGTGAGATTTTGGAGAATTTCAAGTAGAGGACTAACATTATCTGAACTAGTTGTTTAAAGAATCATCTGCCATATGTTTAGAGAACCAATCAAATGGGGAAAAGTAAAAAGAGGAAGATCAGTCAGGCAACTATTATAGATGTCCAGGAGGAAAATCATGATAGCTTGAATATGGTGATAGTGATGGAAAATGTTAGAAGGGATAAGATCCTATATATATTTTGAAGGTAGAGCCATCTGGATTTGAGGATGGACTGGATATGGATTATGAGAAAAAGAGAGAAGTTCAAAATTTTTGCCCTAAGCAACTGATGAATGGTAGTGTTACATATTGACATGAGGAAGACTGAGAGGAGCATTTTGGAGAGTGTGTATGAATTAGTTCAGTTCTGGACAATGAATTGGACAAAAAAGTGTGCTCCTTTTCAGATTCCCTCAATTGCCTCATTTCTATCTTATGATTGCAACCCTGCTGCATCAAGTAGCTGCTCTGCCATGTCTAGATTTTTTATTTTTGTGGTACGCGGGCCTCTCACTGTTGTGGCCTCTCCCGTTGCGGAACACAGGCTCCAGATGCGCAGGCTCAGCAGCCATGGCTCATGGGCCCAGCCGCTCCACGGCATGTGGGATCTTCCCAGACCGGGGCACGAACCCGTGTCCCCTGCATCGGCAGGCAGACTCTCAACCACTGTGCCATGGGAAGTCCTGCCATGTCTAGATTTAAATGAAATTCCACACCATGTGGTGTGGGATCAGTCTTCCCAAGTATGGTGACCAATTTATCATTGTTTGCCCAGGATTGAGGGGTTTCTCAGGAAGGAGGACTATCAGTGTGAAAACCCAGTCAGTCCCAGGTGAACTAGAAAGCTATTCTATTCTTGAGTAACTGTGAAGGGGCCAGATGATGTGACTCAGAATTTTGGGAAATTAACTCTTTATCATATGAACTTTTACCTAATGAGAAATGAGAGACAGATGGTGTTGTAGGTTGAGTTTTCTGGATATAAATACTTACATGGTGTTTATTATGTCATATATTTATTGTGGGTTAACACATGTGAATGAAAGGATACAGAAGTAAGATCAGATAGAGGGAGAAATCAAACTGAGATACACTCAACAAAGATTTGGCTAATGCTATGGTTGGGCACATAAAGCCAGTTAGAGTTGTCCTGAAGTAGGCAAAAAAAGCCTGGCTTTTATACTTACATAATCAATTTTTGGTTGTGAGCTGCCTCGGGAATTGTGTACTGTTGGGTGAGATGGCTCTCTGAAGGAGCTGACAGCTGGAGTCTGACTCCTGATAGCATTCCCAACAGCTGGGCCACAAATCCTTTCTTGAAGGCAGTTATGTGTATGCACATGTTCATGCCCACCACAGAAAGGACTTAGCATATACATTTCCCCATATTTATCCCCTCTGTGGACTGCTCTGAGGTATGATTTCTTCTTGCAAACCTTGAGAAATCTGTGTGTTGAGTGAACATGCTTGTTGATGAATCTAACCTGCATTTCATTGTCCTTTTACTCCTTGCCCTTACTGACCCGGATTTATCCTCCCAAATGATGCCAGCATTTTGATTTTTACTTCAGGCTTTGATACCAAGAGGATTTAGTTGTGTCAAATATGAGATGCCTGTTAGGCATCTAATTGGGGATATAAAGTAGACATTCAGAAGGTCAGGGCTGCAGTTACACATTTCTGAGTCATAGATGGCATTTAAAACCACAGGAGTAGATGAAATGACCTGGAAAGAGTGAATAGATAGAGAAGAAAGCAACACTAAGCTCAGAGTTAAATTGTCAATAAATAGAAGCTATACGTAATCCAAGTATCATTTCCTTAAACATTAGCATTTACAAACAAAGGAAATATTCCCAGTTACCACTACACATTGCAGTTTAAATCACATTAATTTTGTCATTCATACATTAAAGCAGAGATTTAGTATTATCTGGGAGAAGGGGATAGGCAGAAACATGAAATGAGAGAAAGGGAACGTTGTCTCCAAGGGATCAGTCTATTACAATGTTCTTGAGTCTGAGATCAAGGAACATAAAACTAAATTAGGAAAAATATTCCATCAATAGTTTAATTGTGCTTCCTATACCCAGGAGGCTTTTTTATTTTTACTACCTGTATACTGCCTGCTTTGTTGGAGAATATTGCATGAGGTCACAGAAGACCTCAGAGATCACAGAGTCAAATTTGTTGCCTTGAATTCCAGAAATAGACTCTTATCTCGTAGCACAGGAAAAAGTCTTGAAAGCTAATGTTTTTATTTTGTAGGAGCTACCTTTTCAGAATACAAAGGCTAAACTCTGAAGGAAGCTGTTATAATTCTTATACCATACAATAAATATTAAGAAATAGATGGCGAGTCATGTGATGCAATCTAGGGAACAGATCGGAATTGACTGATTTTAAAACTTACATGAGAAAAATTATGTTAATTAGTAATTTTATTTCAGAGTAATTAAATTAAAATTTTATAAATCAGATAGAATTTGGGTCTTGGGAAATTAGTTTAGTCACAAGAAAACAAAGTTATATTTTCACAATCAACATATAAAATTTAATGTTGCTTTGTGCAATCATTATTTTTCTGTTTGTAAAAGTAATACAAAATCATTTTACACATAACTCAATAATTTTGGCTCAGTAGTATGTGGTGATATGTTTCACCTCTACTCCAAATTTCCATGTGCATTTTGCTTTTGGCAACTGTGGGATGGGGATGATTGCCTCCCTCACATGTCTATCTGTAACTAATATTTACAAGGAGTCCTCCTGAGGAAAAATGAATTAGGACCCCAATTCTTTTCCTTTGAAACTGAGAGTCATTAAAACACATATATGTGAGTGGTGTGAGAACAGAGGACATGAAATGCAGTGGGAGCCCATGAGAGACAATTCAAAATAAACGAGAAGGAAATCTGACTACTGGTCTAAGCTTAACACAAAGGGCTGGGAGGCAGCAGACAGGAGTAACTGATTCTGGGTGTTCTGTGCAGCTCATATTGGGACCTTGTAACTCAGCCACTCTGGTTGTGATTATACTTTGAATTAATGATGGATTTAAGTTGATAATATTTCACTTAGGTTTTTACATTATCCATAGTCATAGTGAAGATTCGTCTTTGGTTTTCTTTTCTTATTTATTTATTTTTTTGGATTATATTTGCCAGGAGGGAAGGGGCTTTGTCTTTTTTTTTTTTTTTCGGCTGTGTGGTATCTTAGTTCCCTCACCAGGGATTGAACCCATGCCCCTGCAGTGGAAGCATTGAGTCTTAATCACTGGACCACTAGGGAAGTCCAATATCAGGATTATGCTACTAAAGTCTACATTGTTTCGTATGCTTCATAATAGTTTGAGTGGTATAAAGATAATCTTTTCATTGGAGATGTAATACACCTTACCCATTAAATCATCTAAGTCAGGAAATATTTGAGAAGTTGGAGGTGGTCATCATTCTTTTGTTCCCCATAGTTATTAGACTTACAGGTTTCTACATATTTGGGTTTATTTCATTAAAACTTGCTAACATGTTAGCATTATGTTTCATGTATCATTCCTCTATTTTTGTAGTTTTATTCTTCTTCTCAAGTTACATGATCATGTTTAATCTTTTCTTTTCTTGATTTCATGTTTTCACTATGTTTTTTAAAGAGCAAACTATTTTACTCCTTTTCTGTTTCCTACTTTATTTCACTTTTTATTTTATTCATCTCTTCCTTTTACATTCCTGAGGTCTACTTGATGTTCTGTTTTCTTAAATTTTGTGTTATGTTCGGTTCACAAATCATACTGCATTCCTTAGTACTCCATAAAGTGGCAGTTGTATTATTTTTTAAAATTAGGCAACCCATTTCAAAGTTATTGTGGAGCAGAGACTGAATTTTCAGACAGAAGTGCTTATTTGGTGTAGTCCCATCTGGGAAACACTGGCGATACTCTTCAGCTCCACTCCCCAATAACTACAGTTTATTCTTTTTGACTGCTGGAAAATATTGCATCTTATGAATAATCTCAGTTTATTTTTTCCCTATATGTTGTAATTTGAGTTGTTCCAGCTTTTTTTGCTATTATTGATATTGGTGTTTTTATGTCTCATGGTATACATTTGCAAAAATATATTTTGTATATATAACCATTTTAATGAAAAATTATTTTCGAAAGAAGTTGTATCAAGAAAATGTTCTCCCACCAGGAATATATAAGATAGCCAATTGATCCACAATATCTCTAAAACCTGGCATTGTCATGATTTATTTTTACTTTTTATTTTATTTTATTTTATTTTTGCCAATTGAATGAGTATAATGTTTTCTCATTGTAGTTTTACTTTGTATTTTCCTGATCATTAATGAGATGGAGGATCTCTTTATGTTGGTTGTAAATGTTTCCTTTTCTTGAAATGCCTCTTTTTTTTCTGATTTTTCTATGAGAATATTTATTTTTTTTATTGATTTACATGACTTATTTGTATATTTTCAATTCCTATCCTTTCTTGGTTATATGTGTTGTGAATACATTTTTTCCTCCCAAACTGTAGTTTGTGTTTTCTTTGCTTTTCTTTCATTTTTTCTTTTCTTTTTTTGAGTGTGTATATGTCTTGTGTTTTCAACTTCCTAAAAGCATTGCTTGAAGGACAGTTCTTAATTTTAATACAGTCAACTTTGTCATCTCTTAAAAAATAATGTTTTGTGTCTTAAGAGGTCCTTCTCCACCCCAAATTCAGGAACATATTCACCTATATTTCCTATTAAACATTATACCATTTTATTTTTTATATTATTATATATTATTATATGTTTTATATTTATTATCTAAAGTTAATTTATACCATTATCTAAAGTTAATTTTTGAATGGTGCAGAGATACAATTTCAGTTTTTCCCTATGAATGACCATCTTTCCACCTGCTTGTATTGAATAGTCCTTTCTTTCCCTATTTATCTACAATGCTATATTGGACTTATATCAAAGTTTTATACATGTGTGGGTGTGGGGAAATAAAACTTTCCAGATTTCTCAGTTCTTCTGTTAAAAAGCCCTAGCCTTCCAAGATATAAAAATATAAAGATAGAAAATATTTGTCTTAATTTCTCCTAGGAAGATTTTCCTCCTCACATACTACGAGAATGATATTGTAGCCATTTGTCTGGTAATTGCTTTGATCCAAAAGAATAATAAAATGTTTCATCTCTTCCAGAGAGGGTCAAATAGTCACAGTCCTGACAGGGTCCCTAGGTTAAGTCCCAAGGTTCCAGGAAGACTAGAACTCTATTTCCTTTGGTATTTACATGCCAAAGGGATGAAGCCCAGAACTTGGCAACATCTCTGTATTAAAAGCCAGAGACAACTGGTGTTTATTTAGCCCTTGGAAAGATATATTTATATTCCAATGGGTGACGGTAAGAACCCAGGATCCTTTCTATTATATCTCAAACAAGCAAAAGGGTATTTTTCCCCCATTTTTTTCCCTGAGGGGGTGGGTAGGAAAGAGGATGGTTATCTATCTCTTGTATATAAATGAAAAAAATTCATTGTTAGTCATCCCTTGTCTGTGGCAGGTAACCTGCCACCCCAGTAGGAAGAGTCCATAAGCTTTTGCATCACCTGTGGGTCTAAGTGTAGGGACTGATGGCTGCAGTGTTATTCTGGTTGTTCATCTGGTTGTATCAATAAGGAACTCTTTTTATCTGACCTAAGTGCCTTATGTTTTATATATATATAGCATATATAGTATAAATGTATCTATAGCATATATATGGTATACAATTTTGCACCATATAATATATACTATAATTATATTATGCAATACTGTATAATTATAAAATATTTTATTAATTATATTATATATTAATAAATATGTATACATATATAATTATTTTGCAAGTAGGATTGCTCCTAGTGAATTTAATATTCTTTCTTTGTCATGAAGGGATTTGGAGACGAAGCAGAGAGGTTAAGAAAGTAAAGTGAGAGTTTATTTATGCAAGGATACACTCTCAGAGGGATAGTGGGCAGACAGGTGAGGAGTTTCTGCCACGGATTTTTCTGGCAAGCTGGTTATGAGGGGTATACAAAAGAAGGGGCAGAATATCACCGGAGAAGTAGGAGTTTGGGGGTTATATTCCTTGATTTTCATCCCACCTTAATCTTCCCAAGGGAGGAGGGATTATTGTACTTATTTAGCTTAGATCAGAATTGCCATGGCATCAGCACATGATGGGTACATCTTATTTGTAAGGCTAACTTTATCGTAATGAGAGCATAATGAGCAACAGGTTATATTCAGATGTAGGAGATTCCCGTCTTTCCCCACCTTTCTTTGTGTACTTCCAGGACTCTTATCACCCAAAATGTGTGATTTCCTGTCAGTGTGGAGATTCCTACTTTTCTTTGTCTGCCTATGCACCCCCTATGTTTACAAGATGTGTGATTTCCTGCCACCTGACCCCTGCCCCCATTTCTCTGCTCATACCTAGCTATCTGCCTGCCTGTAACAGGTAACTTATCAAACACTTCACAGCTTTTTAAAATCATTGGGTCCCTTTCTGAACTCTCTATTCTATTCATAATAATTCCAGGTAGCTGGTAAAGCAAGTCTGCTGTGGTTTTCAGAAGTATCGTGGCTAAACTTGGAATTTAATTTTTCCATAAAATTTTATGACTAGCTTATCAACCTGAATGAAAAACTGTTGAAATTTTGATGGAATTGCACTAAATGTATATATTAAGGAAAATTGCTACCATTATGATACTCTCTTCTATCCTGAACAGGTGTCTCTCTCTTATTTAAGTTTTCCTTAATACAGCAATATAATTTTATTATTTTCCCTGTAGAGATCTTCAATATCTTTGATTAGATATATATTTAAGGAATCGTCATTTTTGATGCTATTGTGATTTTTTGTGATTCTAGTTGTAGTTTATGAAAATGCATTTGACTTTTGAATATTGATTTCTAGTTACCTAATAAAATCCTTCTATTAATTTTAATATTTTGTCTGTAGATTCCATTGGAATCTCTATGTCACTAAGTATTTCATCTGCAAATAATGGCACTTTACCTCCTTTTTAATCTTTATGACTTTATTTTTTCTTTTCCAGGTGTGCTGGCTAGATCTCCATTATAATAGTGATAGTGGCAATCTTTATATTGTGTCTGATTTAAAGTTTCTCAGTTCCCTCATTTTGATATATAATGCTTTATTATCATTTAGTTTTAAGTATTTTTAAATTTTATTGTGATTTTTCCTTTGACCTATAAATTAGAATTAAAATATCTTTCTAATTATATTAGATATTTAAATTGTCTTATCATTATCAACTTCTACCTTATTTTTGTTAGGGGTCAAAATATAGTTTTTATATTATCTGTTCTTTCAAATTTTTTGTCTCAAATGTGTCTTTACAGGCTCATCCTAGGTAACCACAATAAGTCACACTCTTGTATAATCAATTCCACTTAAATATGGATGGTACCTGTGACCTCTAAGCAACACTATATGGCCAGGGTGATAGGCTATTGTTGCCTGATTCATTTATCTTATAAGGCAAAGATGAAGAGATTTTGAAGATGTAATTAAAGTCCCCAATTACCTGACTTTAAGTTAATCAAAGGGAGATTATCCTGGGTGGGTCTCACCTAATAAGTTGAGCCTTTAAAGAAGATCTAGAGGTTAGAGACTTGAAGCTGCAGAGAAACTCTCTCCTTGTTGGTTTTGAAGATGAAAGCTGTCATAATTTGTACAGCTATAAGGAAATGAATCTGCCAATTTTCAGAAGAGGTTTAGAAGTGACTTCTTCCCTACTTAAGCCACCAGATGAGAATGTAGCTAAACCAACACCTTGACTTGTTATGAAGCATTGAAAATTAATATATTTTGTGACCTAGTACATGTTCTATTTTTGAAAATGTCCCATATGTGCTTGAGAAGAATATATATTCTTTAATCGTTGGTTGAAAACTTCTGTATGTAACCAAGAGATAAAATTTATTGTTCTTCACAACATTCCTCATCCCCTCTCCAGTTCAAAATAGCTTTTTGTGTCTCCAGAATTTTTTTTCCAGTTTCCCTATATTTCCTATATTCTAGGATATTCATCTATGAAATTCCTCCATGGTTGAACTTAGTGGATAATGGAGTTTGAGTGATAGATATCTAGTATCTTGTGGTAAACTACCATCTTGGCAAGACAAAAATAACCTCTTTTCCACTCAACTGCCAGAATAATCATTTAAAACTGTAGATTTTAGCAGGTAAACTCTGTTTTAACATGTCAATGGATTCCCATGGCTCTAAAAATTAAAATCAAAAGTTTCAATAAATGCTACAAGGCCTGGTTGGTCTGGCCCCTGGTGATCTTTACAACTGTGTCATACTATTTCTCCCCTCACTCTCACATTTCTGCAAATTGCTGGAATTGGTCTTTCAAGTTCTCAATTGTGCCATATTCTGTCCTATAACAGGACTTTTACACATGCTATTTCCTCCGTCTGAAATATTTTTCCCTCTCCTCTTCACCGAGTTAAATTCCGTTCATCTTTGAAATTTCAGCTTGAGACTCCTGATGGAATCCTTCTGTTAAGTCTTGGACCAGGTCAAATGCTCCTCTTTTCAGAGCATGCTGTACTATTCTTTCATAGCACTTGTCAAAGTTGCAGTTTTACATTTGAGTATTTGGTAAATGTCCGCCTACTCCTCTATATTATAAAGTCCATGAGGTCAAGGATGTTGTTTATCTTTGTACAGGATTGTAGTTCTATTGCCAGGCACTGTGTCTGTCATATAGTACTTTCTTGATCAATGTTGAAATGAGGCAGAATCATATAGTGGCAAATACCAGGATTTTCAATTTCTGGTTCAAATCTAGTTCAAGAAGTTACTGTGAGACCAAATTACTCAACATCCCTGTGCCTAAGTTTCTGCATCTGTAAAATGGGGATAATAATGGTATCTACCTTATAGGATTATGTAGAGAATTAGATGAGTTATTACATGTAAAGCACATTAAATGGTACCTGGATCATAATAAATATTATAGTTCACTATTATTAAGTGAAATGAAATATACTTTCAGGTTCACAGGCTTATAACCTTATAATCTAAAATATAAACAAGTAAATATATATATATATATATATTTATCATATAGAGCTGATTGACCAAAATATAGAAAACTCTGTTGTTCCAGGAGGATTCTAGGTCACTATTAATTTGATCATCCTTTTACTCTGGCAGACTTATCTGATTGATGACTATGATGATGGTGCCAAAATATCTCACTTTGGAAGCCTCCTTGTAGGTTTATAAGTATGTTCATCATCTGATTCTCATAACAACCTGGTCAAGGGGGTCTTTTTGTCATCTATATTTTTTCAGATGGAGAAAATAAGGATCATAGGGTTTATTCTTTTTTGGAGTAATAAAAAATGAAATTAGTATTTTCAATATTCATGTTAACATGTTACAAAGGAAAGGTTCTACCCTGTGCTATGTGGAGCACTGTGAAAAGGGAGCTTATAAGTAAAAGTGTAGAAAATAAGCACGTCAACAAAAGACATTTCATTGGGCAGGTTCTAAGGCAATTATTAATCTCTTACAAGTCCTTAGATTTATCTATTCTCTTTATTTTGTCTGGTCATTTACAGAGGCTAAAAGCTGGATGAACCTCTAGAATTGAATGCAGTCTTTAAATCTGACGTACGTCTGCCTGAAAAATATTTTGTCTGGGCTTCCCTGGTGGCGCAGTGGTTGAGAGTCTGCCTGCCGATGCAGGGGATGCGGGTTCGTGCCCCGGTCCGGGAAGATCCCACATGCCGTGGAGTGGCTGGGCCCGTGAGCCATGGCTGCTGAGCCTGCACTCCCGGAGCCTGTGCTCCGCAACGGGAGAGGCCACAACAGTGAGAGGCCCATGTAATGCAAAAAAAAAAAATATATATATATATATATATATATATATATATATATATTTTGTCCATGATTTGCTATAGTTATCGTCACCTAATATTTTATTCAAAACTCTTTTTAAGATGTTTAGTTAAAATAAGATGAGCTTGTGCTTGTATTTTGTTTTTTAAAAATACATTTCTTACTTGATTAATATTATTTAAATATACTTTCCCATTTATTTTCGTTATCTATTTCCATCTATTTTTTCTCATATTCTGTTCTCACTTAAGGTTAGTCCATGATGAAATATCCAACTATTTTTAACTTCTATATTTCCTTATTATTGCATAATATATATACTCAAAATATGTGTTTCTTGCAAAATATGAAGCAGTTGGCTTCAGTTGGTAATTAGTTGCATTTCTTCTTTTCTAATCTGGTAGCAATTTTTCACTATCATCTGTGATTTCTCCCTAGTGTATGCCAAGAATGAAGAAGGTTAAAACACTGTTATCCTCATTAACTTGCTTAGGTCAGGCTCATGGGTGGGGAGCTGTTTATTTTTTTTAATACCACCCAAGTGGTTCATAATTATAATTTCCCAGAAATTAAAGTGAAATACAAATGGGATAATGGCAGAAACCTGTTCATCACTCTAAATTATAGTAATTTTCTAATCCAATGACCTCTACCACACACTGGCCACCACCCAAAGCATTTGTCACTGGTTTGCTTTTGGCTTGTTATTTTATTGTTGTTATGAATAGTTTATTAGTAGAGGACAAATGGTCATTTATTTTCACAATAATATAAATAGAGTCATACTGAATATTATAAGAAGCCAGAGAATGACTCTCCTTTTTTTTACCTTCTACCATTCACCCTTTTGGAAAGATTATTATATTGTTCAATTTCCATCTACACTGATTGTGTAGAAGTCATTCCCCCCCGCCATGGGATTTCATGATGGTTTATTGCAGTTATAGGAAGGACTTTCAAAAAATATTTTTCCTCAATGCTTTCCCCTGTATTGCTTCCCCTCCTACACTTGCTGATTTTGTCTGTCACCTCTTTTCCCACTATCAAGGAATGAATTACAAGGAAATCATGGTGGATGTTGTTACACAATCAGTAGAACATTGGAGTAGACCTAAACATTACAAAATACTTTTAGAGTCTGAAAGTGAGATGCTGTGGAGAAATGAGCAAAGATGGGCAATTTATTTTAACAGTGATAGCAAAGTAAAAAGTAGGAGTCAACGATAAACAGAAGGTATAGAAAGACTGGCAATAAAACAACAGAGCAATGGTTTCATAGGCATTAAGAACAGAGGAAAAAAGAAATAGGAATTCACATAAATCCTTCTCTACAAAAAGGACCCAGGAGTTAGGAATACATTGAAATAAAAATTGAGACTACACATGAACTTGAACTAAAATAATTGCTTCACTAATTGCATGGGATGTAGGTGGGGGTAGTGAGTAACTAATTTTAACTTAATAAACATTTATTAAATACCTCTTACTTGCAAAGCACTGACCTAAATTGCTGCGGGGAAACAAATGAAATTAGAGACTTCCTATGCAATTCTAGGTGAGAAAGGTTTCAAGTATCAATCCCCAAAGTGTAATAAATGCTTATGCCTTCCCTATGGGTAACATCGGAGAGTTCAGAAATTCAGTCTATACTTTTACAAAGTTCCAAGTATCTCTCTCTTCTCAGTCTGTTATCTAGGGATATCTAAGTTTTTGTGAATATCTTTTTGTGAGATTGAGGGTAGGAAGAGTTGTTTTTATTGGCCCTCCTTTTTATACTGTGCTGATTACAATCTAAGGGCTTTGGCTGCTGATAAATCAAGTGAAACAGGAAAGTTGAGTGACATCACCTGCTTTCTTGGAGATTCTTCAGAGGGAGATGCTCACTTCCAGGTGTTATTATAATCAGTGAAAGGGCTCCCCAACAAACTGGTGAGGGATCTTTGAAATAAAGTTATTTTTTTTTCATCCAGTCATGTATGACAGTCTGTCCTAGGATGACAGGATAGAATAAGCTCTGGTGTCAGCTGCCTCATAGACATCAGGTAGTAGCAATATAGGATGCTTTACTCATTCTCAGAATGATCATACACAATCTATTATCAAGGGAGGTGTGGAACATTGCTAAAGGCATCAACAGCTCAGGACACCATGAATAGATGTGCAGTTATGCACCCACAACTCTAAAGGGCATAGTTCAAATCATAATCTTTGTAAATGTTGCCCCCTATGTAATCTTATATGATGACCCTGGCAAAGCTACTTGTGAAAGTCTGGACTGAATTATGAAGTAGATTAGAGACTGAGTCTTTTCCACAGGATGTTGCCATGGGTTCAGTGACATAGACTTTTTATTTTTCTCTCTCTCTCTCTCTCTCTCTCTCTCTCTCTCTCTCTCTCTTTTAACATCTTTATTGGAGTATAATTGCTTTACAATGTTGTGTTAGTTTCTGCTGTATACCAAAGTGAATCAGCTATATGTATACATATATCCCCATATCCCCTCCCTCTTGCATCTCCCTCCCATCCTCCCTGTCCCAGCCTTCTAGGTGGTCACAAAGCACTGAGCTGATCTCCCCTTGCAACGCAGTTGCTTTCCACTAGCTATCTATTTTATATTTGGCAGTGTATATATGTCAATGCTACTCTCTCACTTTGTCCCAACTTACCTTTCCCTCTCCCTGTGTCCTCAAGTCCATTCTCTACAACTGCATCTTTATTCCTGTCCTGCCCCTAGGTTCTTCAGAACCATTTTTCTTTTTTTTTTGTTCCATATATATGTGTTAGCATACGGTATTTATTTTTCTCTTCTGACTTACTTCACTCTGTATGACAGACTCTAAGTCCATCCACCTCACTACAAATAACTCAATTTCGTTTCCTTTTATGGCTGAGTAATATTCCATTGTATATATGTACCACATCTTCTTTATCCATTCATCTGTCGATGGACACTTAGGTTGCTTCTATGTCCTGGCTATTGTAAATAGTGCTGTAATGAACATTGTGGTACATGACTCTTTTTTGAATTATGGTTTTCCCAGGGTATACGCCCAGTAGTGGGATTGCTGGGTCATATTGCAGTTCTATTTTTAGTTTTTTAAGGAACACCCATACTGTTCTCCATAGTGACTGTATCAATTTATATTCCCACCCAGCGCAAGAGGGTTCCCTTTTCTCCACACCCTCTCCAGCATTTATTGTTTGTGGATTTTTTGGTGATGGCCATTCTGACTGGTGTGAGGTGATATCTCATCGTAGTTTTGATTTGCATTTCTCTAATGATTAGTGATGTTGAGCATCCTTTCATGTGTTTGTTGGCAATCTGTATATCTTTGGAGAAATGTCTATTTAGTTCTTCTGCCCATTTGTGGATTGGGTTCTTTGTTTGTTTTGTTTCTTTTGATATTGAGCTGCATGAGCTGCTTGTAAATTTTGGAGATTAATCCTTTGTCAGTTGCTTCATTTGCAAATATTTTCTCCCATTCTGGAGGTTGTCTTTTTGTCTTGTTTATGTTTTCCTTTACTGTGCAAAAGCTTTTAAGTTTCATTAGGTCCCAATTGTTTATTTTTGTTTTTATTTCCATTTCTCTAGGAGGTGATCAAAAGGGATCTTGCTATGATTTATGTCATGGAGTGTTCTGCCTATGTTTTCCACTAACCGTTTTATAGTGACTGGCCTTACATTTAGGTATTTAGTCCATTTAGAGTTTATTTTTGTGTATGGTTCTAGGAAGTGTTCTAATTTTATTCTTTTACATGTAGCTGTCCAGTTTTCCCAGCACTACTTATTGAAGAGGCTGTCTTTTCTCTATTTTATATTCTTGACTCCTTTATCATAGATTAGGTGACCATAGGTGCATGGGTTTATCTCTGGGATTTCTAACGTCTTCCATTGATCTATATTTCTGTGCCAATACCATACTGTCTTGATTACTGTAGCTTTGTAGTATAGTCTTAAGTCAGGAAACATCACAGTCTTGCATAGAGCTGGGACAAGAATCCTTGAAGCAGAGGCTGCAGTTAGTTCAAAGGCCTTGGAGCAGAAATGAGCTTGCTGTGCTCCAAGAACAATAAAGGAGCTAGTATAGTTAGTGGGAATTGAGGAGGTAGGGGAGTGGTACACCCTGAGGTAGGCAGAGCCCATATCATGCTGGGCACAGCAGGCCATGTTAAGGGGATTTTGCTTCATTAAATGAGTGGGGAATACTAATTAAAGCCCATAGAACAGAACCTGGCACAGGGGAATTGTTGAATAAGTGTTAGTGATCAAGATGGTGTATGTGATGGGAAACCGCTTGAGATTCTAGATCAGGGCACTGATTGATTTGTATTTTAAAGATATCACTCTGGCTGCTGGGTGTGTAGAGAATGGATTTCAGAACAGGGGTTAAGTGTGTGTGGCAAAAGTGGAAGCAGCCAAACCCATTAGTGGCTATTGCAGTGTTTTATGTAGAAGAGTGTTGTTTTAAGAGTTTGGACACTCTTCTGGTTTCAGTAGGGAGCCACCAAAACTTTCTGATCAGGGAAGTGACATGATCAAACAGTATCTTCCCAATTATTAAATGAAAGGCCCTTTAATCATGTTTTAAATAATACTTTTCTAAAGAAAATTCCAAAGTGGCTCCAGACTTTGCTACTTTGTTTGTCTTTATGAATTCCATATGTAGTTTTCTTTGGGTGGACTTAAAGTGCAGTTCATTTATGAAACAAATTTATTCACTCCCCTACTCCTACCCCATATGCTTACAAGGTTATAGAGATACCATATAAATTGTACACTAGTGTTTTGCTTGATCAATTATAAACACAGGCTTTTTAGGACAATGTTCTACATGGAAGCAGATAATCATGATAGTCATGATTAAACTCTATACTTGTGGAGAAATCTGGTATGAATAACACAAGATGGCAATAGTTTGCTTATTCCTTGATACAAAGTTACCACACTTCCTTGTGAAATTTCAACCCATTTTATTATCTTACCATTATTTAATTTTATAAGCTTGCATTCAAAATATCCACATTAAAAAACTGATGCTTAAATTGAAAGTCAACTCAGATAACCATCATTCCTTAAGCACATTCACCTCAAAAATATGTTAGTGAAACATTTTTTAAGTAGCTATCTTCATGGAAATCATTTAAGGAAGGTTTTTATTTAGCCAATTCCTAACTAAATATATATCATTTTATAACATCTTTCCAAGTGTAAATGAATCAATGAATTAAATTAGTACATTTATGGGGTGTTGCTTAAGAGATTTATATACGAGATAGTTCTCTAGATTGTGAAACCTCAGCAACAGTATGTTACCATAGTAATCATCACTTCCTTAGTAATTGTCTGATCATGTGTTATACTTGATAACAACAAGTAGTTAAGATAATATGATGGTTTGAAAACTAAGTACATTAAAGGAAACTTTGAAACTCTAAGAGGCACAGACATTAATTTTCTCATTTTTAGCTGATTTCACCTCCAGTCTAGGAAATTCTCCAGATTTTATATAATTGCAGGATTATTATTATAATTGCCCATTATTATTAAGTTTCTACAATGGTCAATAATAAAAACCTCTATTTTCTGACAAGAAAAAAAGCTGCCATTTTATTTTACAACCCAGAAGACAGTTGCTAGGGTATGATCAAATGTATGACATATTAACAAGTCACCATCTGGTGTGATAGCATAGCTTTGCTCTTGTGTGACTCAACTAGCTGCAAATTGGACTTAAGTTAATCATTGCCTAGGCTCACTTCAACAAAGAGCCAAAAACATCATCTGCCTTAAAGTGCTAGCTGGTTAAAGAACACTTGTCACAATGACCTTTAAGCAAACCTCTTTAAAAGCCTCTGAAAGTTGTTGAATATCTTGGTGTTCTAGTTGTTGGTTGCATCAGCCTTTGCTATTCCCATATTAAATAATTGGATTACTCACGGGTAAATTTTCACTAGAGATGCAATATCAAACAGAAGGCCAGAGACTGCCAGTGGCATATAAGACTATCACCTTCATATTTTTTTGAGGCAGAACAGTGGGCTTGCTGTCAGTTTTTTTTTAACTTTAGTTGATCTGCTCCTTCAACAAACTTCTGGTATTATTGAGTTAATATGTGCTTGCTTTTGTAATGACACTTGAGCTACTTATTACAAAGGGAAAAAAACAACCGCCAGGAAGGAAAACTTGGTGCACATCAGAGTTCACCTTAAAATGATAAACTTCAATGGAGGAAGTATAGTCTATACTTTTTTTAGTGTTAGATTGGGTTCCCATTGTTTATCTATCTGCTTAGACTGACAGTTCTGAAAATTAATGGTTTTGCTTCAGTTATGATGGATATCCTTCACAGACATATTGGAGTGTGATAGAAAAATACCTTTTTTGGAGACTTGCAATATAGTTTCCCTCCCCACCTCAAAAAATTGCATGTGCATCAGAGACAGATATTTCTATCAATATGTGGTTGGGATACTGAGGCTCATGAGACAGATTTTAAGACAAAATACTTTGCTCTATTCTTATCTCTTCTCTACAGATAATGCAAGAGAAGACTGTTTCATGTGCAGAGAATCAGACAACCTGCTATAAAATCAGAGAGCAGAAACACATTCAGCTTAAAATTCCACTTATCCCTGTCAAGTGTTTTCTTCTACCATTTATCAATTTATTTCTTCTAAACTACCATAGATACTCTGTGCATTGAAACCATTTTTATATAGTACAGTGATGTATCACAGATGGATTCCACTTATAACATTGACTCATTCAATAACCATTTGTAAGATAATGACTTTTTAAAATCTTATCTTATTGTTATATTTTTTCTTAATATTTCAAGGAACAAAATTTTATTTACTTGTTTTGAAAGGGAAGCTTAATGCTATGGGATGCCTATATATGTTGATTATTGCATTTTGATTATCTTGAGAGTTTATTATTGTTAGTTTCCTTCTGCATGTGTGTTTCCTACATTTCTGCTCAATCTTCTCTACACATTTTGAGAAAAAAAATGAAGAATATGTTTTCTTATGTAATCCCCATCACCTCAACCCTACTTTTCACATTATATTAGTATAAAACAATAATCACTACTGCCAGCGGTAACAAAGAGCTAAAGTAACATAGGAACTGGCTTGGTGGCTCCCTTCTCTGAGCTACTATTGCAATTATAGTGAGTAGCGTGGAGTTTTTGTTCTTGCATATTAGTTCTATCTCTCCACCTACTTAAATTTGCTTAATTCAGATAATAAAATTTATTTGGGGATGGATAATGGGGAACTAGAAACTAAGAACTAGAAAATGGCACTCACTGCTACTGGCTGATGTATTTCTCTCCCATAGCCTGCCTGCTACCCCAGCCCTAGTTCTTCCTCTTTTCTACATCTGCACTTTGCCTTACCTGCTAAAAAGAAACATTACTGTCAACCCTCCAATGCAATTTCATTTTTTTCTAGATGAGACATTAGCAGGAATTGAATGCTAGAGCTAAATCATCTAGATTCGTCTCTTTCCCCTATATCCCAAAGCTAAAGCTAATAAGGAAAGTGTGAAATAAAAACATGCATGTCATATTTTTTCACTATGTTATCTCTTATAAATGCAACAGTATTACTGTTTAATAAAGTCATATTTTATGTGAAGTATTAAGGACAGATAGAATGGATTATAATATGTAGAATCACCAGAGATAAATATGCCTTATTAAGAAAAAAAAAGTCTTATAAAAGGGGTTACTTGTATTTGCACATTGTGGATACCTGAGTGTTGAATTTAATAGTCAGGTATAATACAATGGTCCAGTTATCAAAATATGAGTACCTCGAGTGGTTGTTTAAGTATAGAATTTAAGAAGATAAGAGAACTTGTTGCCTAAGTTACATAGTACATATGGTCTCACTATACATATGTATAACTATAAAATTTATTTCATGAACCCTGATATTAATCTCTAGCTCACCTTATTAAGGAACTTGTAATAATCTTTGACCAGTGTGACCAAGGGAATAGCTTCTGGACAGTTCAATATGTTCCCATGTGCCATGTTTCATATAATTTTAGTTTCACATGGTCTGATCTTATTGAGATACTGGTTTTGTGATTATTTACTGATTCTTGGTCATTTATGCACGAGCTCAAAGAACAGCCATTAATTAAGTGCCAAATCTGCAATCACTGATGTTTAGAGAGGGTTTTCCTTCCCTTTAATGTGCTCAACTGAATGTCATGGGTGTGCTTTTCTACCTTTCCATTCTGAGAACCTATGTTCTCTATGGCATCTGTGTGCTACTTCCGTGGTAAAGGATCACTGTTATTGTTGCCAAGTTTAAAACCTATTCACTGTGAATACTCATTTTTCTGCTTAGAGTTTTGACTTTAAATAGATATTTTACTGTGTGGAAAAACAGACTCCAAGTCATTTCTTCAGCTCAACAATTAAAGACCTCTCCTCCTATCGAACACTGTTTCCCCTTAGCCATGAGCAGTAGTCACTCAGAATTTGCTCAGGGGAGTCACAGTTTACTCACTTCATGCTCACTAATACTTACAGAAGTGTTAGATTTTGATTCCAGTTTTGTCTTTGACTCTACACATTTATTATGGAAGTAACAACTGGTGGTACATGCATTTCATGATAAAAGGACTTCACATTCAGCTGGGCTAAGAGGTACACAGAATACCTGAGAAAGTTTAATACATCCTTCATGGCAGGTTTGAGCAATATATTCCGAACTACAGTCTACCAAGAGGCATATATTTGGAAGTGGCTTTCCCTGTTCTATTACTTTTATCCCTGATCTTTGTGTCTTGAATTGGATTCTTTATTAAAGACATTCAGATCATGTCTTCTGATTGCATTCATTCTGTGTCTGTCTTTACTCTCTCATTTGTAACTCCTCCTCACCCTTCAGTTTTGTTGAACTCTTCTTTTCACACCAAGGTCCAGCCTCTTCTCATTTCAGCATCTGACAGGGCCTGTTACTAGTTTTGTCTGTTTCATCTACTTTTATTGGTGGATACCTGGATAGAGTTCCTTACCATGGTCTGATGCCAGTTTGAAATATCTCAAAATCATTTATTTTTCTTAAGAAGATTAACTTCTTGCCAGAATACCTCCTGTGTTTTATTGTATTAAAATGTCTCTTTTCCTAGACTTCATTTATTAAGTACTTATTATTACCATTATTATATTCCAGACATTGTGCTAAGTGGTTTACCAGTACAATATCATGAAATTCTCACAGTAGCTTTGTGAAATAGGTAGCTGGCGGTATTTATATCTCCATTCCATAGAGGAGAAAACTGAGACAATCATGTTAAATAAATTGCCCACACAACTAGTTAGTTGTGGGTTTTTATCATAGCAATTTCATATGACATTCTTCAGTTTTATTTTCCATGCACTACAAGACTTGACATTTGCTTCTATTTTTAATATAGCCTCCAGTATTTCCAGTATTATTTAGGCTTCTGCTAGATTCCAATGAGGGCAGGAGCATTAGGGACATAGTGAGGGAAGGAATGTCTTCTGCCTCACACAAACATTTTGCTCTCACTGGCTGCAAAATTTTTTAGGAGTCAATATTCTTTAGTAAATGGAGGTGTACTTCATATTTATATTAAAAATAACTAACAAAGTGCAGAATAATTTAACAAGTGATTATGCTAAATATTTTTCAACTGGCAAATATTTGAAATAGACTGGAAAGAATTGCTTTTAGATGAAATATAAGTGCAACTCATTTAGACTTGTTCACCATAGACACTAAATTATACCAATTAACATTATAAACTTTACTCAAGAAACAATTTAAATTATGGTGGGATCACTAAATATTCTTTACCACTCCTCGCAACACCCAACACAATGTAGTGTTTAAATAATACAGTGCTCTCAGATTGTTTCATGAGTGTTACGTTTGATTACCCAACTAGATTTTTCTCTCTGGATAACAATTCTTGTTTTACATCATTCATTTATTGCAGCACAGAATGTAATAGATAATAACAAATTGTAACTTTTCTCTCAAATAGTTTAGTTTAGTTTTCTCTCAAAGAGTTTAGTTTCCTAGGGCTGCCATAACAAAGTACCACAAACTGCGTAGGTAAAATAACAGAAATTTATTCTCTCACAGTTTTGGAGGTTAGATATCCAAAATCAAGGTGTCGGCAGTGCCAGGCTTCCTCCAAAGCCTCTGGAGGAAGATCCTTCCTTTCCTCTTACAGTTTCTGGCAGACCTAGGTATTCAGTGCCTTGTGGCAGCATAACTCAAATCTTTGACTCTGTCTTCATATAGCATTCTCCCCTGTGTGTATGCCTGTGTCTCTTCCCCTATCCTTATTAGGACACCATTCATATTGGATTATGGCTGACCCTAATGACCTCATCTTAACTTGATTATACCTGCAAAGACTCTATTTCCCAAAGATTCTATTTCCAAAGAAGGTCACACTCACAGGTGCCAGGAATTAGGACTTCAACATATCTTTTTGAGGGATACAAAGCAACCTGTAGCATGGTGTTTTGGGAAAAGACAAGGTTTTTGTAATTCATTTGTCACTTAAATTCTACTCTAGACTGGGTGCAAAACCTACTCTTTAATTCCATTCCAATTTCCCTCTTATCTTAGACCGGGGGTTGGCTAACTACAGCCCATGGGCCAAATCTCACCCACCACCTGTTTTTGTACAGCCATAAGCTAAGAATGAATTTACATTAACAAATTGTGGTAGAGATAACATAAAACAAAATCTACCATCTGTACCATTTTTAAATGTACAGTACAGTAGAAATAACTGTATGTACACTATTGTACAATAGATCTCTAGAACTTTTTTATCTTGAAAAACTGAAACTCTATACCCATTAAACAAAAACTCCCCATTTCCCCCTCCCCTCCAGCCCCAGGTAACCACATTCTACTTTCTGATTCTTTGAGTTTGATTAATTTAGATACCTCATACAACTGGAATCATGCAGTATTTGTCTTTTGGGGACAGACTTCAAACTTATTTCACTTAGCATAGTGTCCTCAAGGTTCATCCATGTTGTAGTGTATGACAGTATTTCCTTCTTTTTTAATGCTGAATAATATTTCAGTGTGTATATATACCATATTTTCTTTCTCCATTTATCCGTCAGTGGATTTTAGATTGCTTCTACCTCTTGGCTATTGTTAATAATACTGCAGTAAACATGGGTGTGCAAATATCTCTTTGAGATCTTGTTTTTATTTCATTTGGATACATATCAGGAAGTGAAATTGCTGGACTGATGGTAATTTTAAATTTTTGAGAAACCTTCGTACTGTATCCCATAGTGGCTGCACCATTAAAATTCCTACCAACAGTGCACAAGGTTCCAATTTCTCCACATGCCCTTGAGTATTTGTAGTCTGTTTTAGTGATTGTGGCCATCCTAATGGTGTAAGTTGATATCTCATTGAGGTTTTGACTTGCATTTCTGTCATTATTCGTGATGTTGAGCATCTTTTCATATGTTTGTTGGCCATTTTTGTATCTTCTTTGGAGAAATGTCTTTTCAAGTCCTTTGCCCATTTTTTAATTGGGTCATTTGTCTTTTTGTTGTTAAGTTGTAGGAGTTTAATATATGCTGGATATTAACCATTTATCTAACACGTGGCTTACAAATATCTTCTTCCATTCTGTAGGTTGGCTCTTCACTCTGTTTATAGTATCCTTTGCTTTGCAGAAGTATTTGAGTTTGATGTAGAACACTTTATCTATTTTTGCTTTTGTTGCCTCTGCTTTTTATGTCATATCCAAGAAATCATTGCCAAATTCAATGTCCTGAAATTTTTTCTTGTTTTATTCTAGAAGTTCTATAGTTTTAGGTCTTTAATCCATTTTAAGTTAATTTTTGTACACTGTGTAAGGTAATGGTACAACTTTATTATTTTGCATGTGAATATTCAGTTTTCCCAGCACCATTTGTTGAAGAGACTGTCCTTTCCCAGTGTGTAGTCTTGGCACCTTTGTTGAAGATCACCTGGCCACGTATACAAGGGTCTATCTGGGCTCTCTTTTCTGTTCCATTGGTCTACATATCTACATATCTTTATGCTAGTACCACACCATCTTGATTATTGTTGCTTCATAGTATATTTTTAAATTGTGAAGTATGAAGCTTCCAACTACTTTTTAAAGTTTGTTTGGTTTTGGCTATTCAGAATCCCTTGAGATTCCATATGAATTTTTTTTTCTATATCTGTGTAAGATGCTATTGGGTTTTTGATAGGGAATGCATTGAATCTGTAGATTGCTTTGGATAGTATGGACCATTTAACAATATAAAACTTCTAATCCATGCACATGGGATGCTTTTCAATTATTTGTATCTTTCATTTCTTTTAGCAATATTTTTTAGTTTTCAGTGTACAAATCTTTTGCCTCCTTGGTTAAGTTTCTTCCTAAGTGTTTCTTTCTGATTCTACTATAAATAGGATTGCTTTTTAAATTTCCTTTCAGATTGGTTATTGTTAGTGTATAGAAATACAACTGAACTTAGAGTGTTGATTTTGTATCTAGCAACTTTGCTGAAATTAATTTTTAACAGTTTTTTTTTGTGTGTGAAATCTTTAGGGTTTTGTACATATAAGGTCATTTCATCTGTGTACAGTGATAATTTTACTTCTTTCTTTCCAATTTGGATGCCTTTTATTTCTTTTTCTTGTCTAAGTGCTCTAGTTAAAACTTCAAGTACTATGTTGAATAGTAGTGGTGAGTGGTCATCCTTCTTTTGTTCCTGATCTAAAGGAAAAACTTTTAGTCTTTCACTGTTAAAGATGATGTTAGCTGTAGACTGTTCATATAGGGATTTATCATGTTGAGGTAGTATCCTTCTGTTCCTAGTTTGTTGAATTTTTTTGAATTGTTTAGTTTTGAAAGGATGTTGAATTGTGTCAATTTTTTTTATCAGTTGAAATGAGTATGTGGTTTTTGTTCTTTATTCTGTTAATGTGGTACTTATATTGATTGTTTTTAATATGTTGAACCAACCTCCTTGCATCCCTGTATAAATCCCAGTTGGTCATAGTACAATATTTTTTTCTATACTGTTGAATTCAGCTTCCTAATATTCTATTGAGGATATTTGAACCAATATTCATCAAGGATTTTGGTCTCTAGTTTTATTTTCTGGTTGTGTCTTTGTCTGGTTTTGGTATCAGTGTGTTGCTCTCTCCTTGAATTCTTTGGAAGGTTTTGAGGAGGATTGGTGTTTGTTCTTCTTTAAATGTTTGGTATAATAATCCAGTGAAACCATGTAGTTCTGGGCTGCTCTTTGTTGGGAGGTTTTTGACTACTACTTCAGTTTCCTCACTAGATATAGTTCTGTTCAGATTTTTTACTTTTCATGATTCAATCTTGGTGGGTTGTATGTTTCTAGGAATTTATCCATTTCTTTTAGGTTAGCAAATTTGTTGGTCTATACTTATTTATAGTAGTCTCTCATAATTTTTTTAATTATTTGGTAACCATCCTAATGCTCCCTCCTTCATTTCTAATTTTAGTTCTTTGAGTTTTCTTTTTTCTTAGTCTAGCTGAGAATTTGCAACTTTGTTGATCTTAAAAAAAAAAACCTCGATTTCAGTGATTATTTTCTATTGTTTTTCTGTTCTCCATTTTGCATCTCTGCTCTAATATTTTAAAATTCCTTCCTTCTGCTAACTTTTGGGTTAGTTTGTCTTTTTCTAGTTCCTTGAAGTGTAAAGTTAAGTTGTTGACTTGAGATTTTGTTTAATGTGTTTATCACTATGTATTGTATTATCAATATTTCCCTCTTAGAACTGCTTTTGCTGCATCTATAAGATTTGGTGTGTTGTCTTTTCATTTTAATTTGTCTCCAATATTTTCTAAAATCCCATGTGACTTCTTCTTTGACTCATTTGTTGTTTGAGTGAGTTGTTTAATTTCCACAAATTATGGATTTTCTTGTTTCCTCTCTGGTATTGATTTCTAATCCCATTCTACTGCAGTTGAAGAAGATACTTGGTATTATTTTAATTTCCTTAAATTTGTTAATATATGTATATATTTTTGTGTCCCAATATGTGGTTTGTCTTGGAAAATGTTTCATATGCCCTTAAGAATAATGTGTATTCCGTTGATGTTGGGTAGAGTTTTGCATATGTCTATTAGGTCCAGTTGGTCTGTAGTGTTGCTCAATTCTTCTATTCCCTTATCGATCTTCTGTCTGGTTGGTCCATTCATCACTGAAATTTGGGTATTAAAGTCTACTGACATTATTTTCTATTTCTCTCTTCAGTTCTATCAATGTTTGCTTTATATATTTGTGAGTTCTAATGTTAGGTGTATATACATTTATAATTGTTCTATCTTCCTGCTAAATTTGTTTTCTTATCATTATACAATGTCTTTCTTTATCTCTTGTGATTGCTTTTGTCTTCAAGTCTATTTTGTCTGATATAAGTATGGCCACTCCTGCTCTCTTTAGGTTTCCATTTTTATAGACTACCCTTTTCTATCCAGTTTTGGTCTATGTGTGTCCTGAATTTAAAGTAAATCTGTTATACACAGCATATTGTTGGATGCTGTTTTTTTTTCTTTTTAATTAATTCAACCAGTAACAACATTGGGTGAATTTTCCACTCTTCTCTTCGCTTCTCGAGAGGGAAGTCAGAAGTTTGGAGTTTTCTCCAAATCTTGCAGTTCTGTGCTAGGAGGAGGGGCTCTGGTCAGTGACTGCCACAAATGTTCCTACCATGTTTTGATGCAGTTAGCTTATCTGTCACCTAGGATGCAGAAACCTCTTAACTAGTCTGTATTTCTTACAAAGGTAATTGGTCCATGTATTGCTGTTAAGTCAGTGTCTCCATGGAAGAAGAAGGGTTGGGGGCTTCCTATTATGCCATTTTGCTAACATCATTCCTTTGGATTTTACATTTCTAAATGGTTGAAAAAATTTAAAAGAAGAATAATATTTTGTGGCATGTGAAACTTATATGAAATTCAAATTTCAGTGTTTATAATTAAAGTTTTATTGGAGCACATCCACACTCATTCATTTACATGTTATCAGTGACAGCTTTTGTACTACATTGACAGAGGTGAGCAGTTCCACAGAGAACTGCAAGAGAGTTGAGCAACTTCCACAAAGCCTGAAATATTTTCTATCTGGCCCTTTGCAGAAAATATTTGCTGACACCTGGTCTAGATTCCTGAAGACCTTTTCCTGATGACCCACATAGGATTAAGAAATGTAAACCCAGGCCAAATTTAGTAAACAGTACTTCATAGTGTGCTCTAGCATGGAAATAATAATACTTGCTAATATTTTTGAGCACTTACAGTGGTCCAGGTACTTTGTAAGGGCTTTATATATTTTTTCACAATCCTTATTATAACCCTAAGAAATTTGTATATTATTAGCTCCAATTCAGAGATGAGTAATGGGAGTTTCATAGAAGTAAATTAGCTCGTTCAATAATATAAATATAGGATGTCAGAGGGACTTCTCAGATCTTTTGACTCCAAAGTCATTGCACTTTCTACTACTATATGGCATTTAAGGACTCCAAACCCTGTCATTACAAGTAAGACTAGAACCAAGGTTGTAGATAACTATTCTGATAAGTGATAATTATAGTTGCTCTTTTTTCCTCTGCCTAGATCCCAAAGAAAGTGAGTTAGCTACTGTTATGGGTTAAGTTTTATACCCCCCAAAATATGTTGAAGTCTTACTCCCTGGCACCTGTGAATGTAATCTTACTTGTTAATGGAGTCTTTACAGATGTAATCAGGTTAAGATGAAGTCATACTCAATTAAGGTAGGTCCTAATGTAATGTGACTGGTACACAGGGAAGTGAATGCCATATGATGACATGGAATCATTCTGAGAACAAAAAAGAATGTCTTGTGGCAACAGAGGCAGAGACTGGAGTGATGCAACTACAAGCCAAAGAATGCCAAGATTGATGGCCACCACCAGAAACTAGAGAGAGGCAAGGAAGAATTCTACCCAGAGTCTCGGGGGATCATGGTTCCATTGACATCTTGACTTTAGACTTCTAGCCTCCAGAATGTGAAAGAATAAATTTCTACTTTCAGTCACCCAGTTTGTGGTAGTTTGTTTTAAAGAACCTAGAAAAATAAAGTGGCTACCTAGAATTTCTTTGTTCTTAAGAAGTGCATGATGCCATTTTTTGATATAAGTTTTTTGGCTTTTTAATTTTATGTAGTTCAGTTGTATGTTGTATAGTTTTCTTGGGTCGTTTTTCCTCACATTCAGCTGTCATACATGTTTAATTAAACTCTTAACCATGCTAAAGTTGTTCATACAGAATATGAGACACCAGATGAATATAGCTCAAATTAATTTTAATATTTAAGTTTATAAAACCATTTTTATTCCCTAACAACTTCTGGAAAGTTATGAAAACATTTAGGCATAACTTTTTTCTTTAAGTCAATTCCATGTTTGCATCTATATTTTTTTCTTTATGGAAAATCAAATGGTTCTGTCTAGATTAACATTAAATTATAGGTTAAATGCCAGCAAATTGAGTGTATTAATATATGATGACTCAGGTACCACTAAATAACTGGAACCAATTATTTGATGGCAATTCAGCCTATGCCATTTCTTGGTAGAACCAATTAAAACCTTAATTTGTTTGAGAGGAACTCTAACCTGTTTTTAGGATACTGCTGCTTCCAGAAGGATTATTTTTTCTCCTCAGGCCCATAACACTCCCCAATATAACGAAGAAGAGTGAAGAGGAAGGTGGAATTCTCTACTGATTCAAGAGAAAGGAGGCCTTTTGCCTAGGAAGAGCCTCTAATGCACTTATCCCTGTCTACTCTTCAGTGTGTTCCTTTTCTAAACTACATAAAGATTTTCTCGAGGGCTTTTTCTTGGTTTCATATTAAACAAGTAAATGTAATGAAGTAAAGGGTACTTTATGTGTTTGGATGACTCAATTTAAAGTTAACTATCAATGCTGCAATTTGTATCAAAATTTAGTGTAGGCACTCAGAAAGAGCAAATTATTTGCTTCAAAAAGAATACCTCTTTTCAGCAAATGCTCCTGGGAAAACTGGATATCAACATGCAAAAGAGTGACATTGGACCCTTACACTACATCATATATAAAAATTAACTCAAAATGGATCAAAGACTTAAATATAAGGGCTAAAACTATGAAACTCTTAGGAGAAAACCTTCATGACATTGGATCTGGTGCTGATTTATTGAGTATGTAACCCAAAACACAGGCAACAAAAGTAGACTTCATTCAGATTTAAAACTTTTGTGCATCAAAAAAACACTATGAACAGAGTGAAAAGGCAACCCACCAAATGGGAGAAAATATTTAAAAATTATATATCCAGTAATGGATTAATATCCAGAACATATAAAGAACTGCTATAACTCAACAACAACAAAAACAAACAACCCAATTAAAAAATGGTCAAAGGACTTGAATAGACATTTCTCTGAAGAAAATACACAAATGACCAATAAGAACATGAGAAGATAATCAAAATCAATAATCACTAGGGAAATGCAAGTCAAAATCACAATGAGATACCACTACACACTCATTAGGATGGCTATTATAACAAATAAACAAACAGAAAAAAATAACAAGTGTTATAAGAATGCGGAGAAATTGGAAGCCTTGTACATTGCTGGTGCAAATGTAAAATGGTACAGTCAGTACAGTACAGTGGTTTCTCAAAAAATTAAAAATAAAATTGCCACGTGATCCAACAATTCCACCTCAAGGTATATACCCAAAAGAACTGAAACCTAGGCCTTAAACAGATATTTGTGCACCATTGTTCATAGCAGCATTATTCATAATATCCAAACAGTAGAAACAACACAAATGTCCTTTTACAGATGAATGGATAAACAAAATGTGTTATATACATACAATAAAATATTGTATAATTGACATATAACTTCATATAAGTTTCAGGTATACAATATAGTGATTCAATATTTGTATATATTGTGAAATGATCACCACAATAAATCTAGTTAATAGCCACCACCATACATAGTTACAATTTATTTTTCCTACGAGAAGTTTTAAGGTCTACTCTCTTAGCAACTTTCAAATATGCGATGCCATAATATTAACTATAGATGCCATGCTGTACATTGCATCCCCATAACGAATTTTTTATTTTAAAACTGAAAATTTGTACCTTTGACCCCCTTCACCCATTTCACCCATCCCCACCTCTGGCAACCACACAACCACCAATCTGCTCTGTTTCTATGAGCTTGGGTTTTATTTTTTTAATATAGCATATAAGTGAGATATGGTATTTGTCTTTCTCTGTCTGACTTATGTGACCAAGAATGCCATAAAAGAAAGTCATGTTGTCACAAATGGTAAGACCTCATTTTCCCCCAGTTTTTGTGCGATATAATTGACATACAGCACTGCATGAGTTTAAGATGTACAGCATACTGATTTGACTTACATACATCATAAAATGATTACCACAGTAAATTTAGTGAATATCCATCATCTCATATGATACAAAATGAAAGAAAAAGAAACAGTATTTTTCCCTGTGATGATAATTCTTGAGATTTATTCTCTTAAGAACTTCCATATGTACCATACAGTAATGTTATATTAATGATTATATTAATCATGTTGTACATTACATCCCTAG